>NW_027526203.1:439704713-440256039 GCF_048455015.1 Haemaphysalis longicornis | reverse complement strand
CATGAGGAAAAAAAAAAAAGTTTTGTTCCAAGCCTAAACTCAGGGGTGAGACAGCTGCGCATATTGCGCAGATTTGATACAAATTTGTTTTCCTGCGCCAGGCTGCTCCAAAAGCTTGAAAATTGTAAAAATTGCGCCACACTGCTCCAAAACAGTCTGAGAGCCAAGGATTTTAACGCTCCCCGTCAGTTTCAGTGGGGGAAATGCTTACTGGCGGCATTATTTTCCAGCACCCCCAATGTGATGGTGTTTGTAAAGGTTCAATCTGATTGATCATACAATTGTCCCCGAGATAGTTTTTTCGAAAGTCACAATGTCGGGTTGCACATGTTATATTCTGTGCGTTTTCACAGTTTTTCCATCGAAAAGTATTGCAAAGTCCTGTAGAAAAAATAATTATTTGTACTAAGGCGTCAAACTACTTGTGCAAGTTGATGAACAAAAACGGCAATTTTTGGAGCGCCTTTTTTCTCCGGAGACATTACTGGCTGCCGCCATCTTGGTGGGGTAAAAATGGGAGAACGTGGCCGCCGGGTGAAGCATTTGCTTGTGGTTCAGGCAGAGTGCTCTTCGCCGATGTCTACCTTGGTTTAGTTATGGGTATAGCTGGGTTTACATTTAGTCCTTTCATCTGTTGCGGGACTCGAAAGACGGGAGTTCATCAAAAACAACATGGCGCCCGCGAAGTCGCGGTGTTTCGGCCTTGAGTGCGAGTCCGGTGCGTGTTTGAAGGGAAATTTCGGACTCATTGCGGTGTTATAAAACGCTGAGTTATTGCTGCCTTTCACAGCGACCTTGCGAGTGGCGGAAATGAGGCGGGAGACGCTGCAGAAGCAGCGGCGCAGGCTACATTGCCGCAAAATGTTCAAGCAGTGTCCGATAGCGGGACGGGCTATTATTTCACGCTAGTAATAATGGTTCATTTATCTGAAGTGAAATTTAATGCCAAGAGGGAGGCGGCTATACATACGAACGTTTTGCGCAACTTTTGCCGTGGCTCTACACTTGTGCGTACAGCCGAGTCCGAGATAACAAAAATAACAATTTCGGCATTCACATGATTATAAAAATGCCTTACGATTGCTTAGTTTTTCAATTTGATATTTTCAACGGAGCTCTACTATCTATTTATAGAACCTAAGAATTTAAAAGTGGTTTGTAAAAAGGTAGTGCAGTTCGTACCTCGTAATACTCTGGCAGAAAAAAAAAGTTTATTGAGAGGCTGTTTCAGTGTTCTATAGTATGTTCAAAACTGATTTAAGAATGCACTTTTTCCCCACGAGTTGCCCAAAATTTGATTTTTTTAGTCTCCTGAGGTGATATAATATATGTCGTTCTTCTGCTACAATTCCAGGTTCTTCTGCTCCAAAATCAAGATTTCGCTGCTCCAAAAACTGCTCCCAAATCTGATTCAGCTGTCTCACCCCTGTAAACTCCAAAATGTCATGCCTTCTCCAACACAAATTGAATGACATTAGTATTTCGAATCGTAATCCTTAACTTGTGCACAGTTTTTTGGCACCTTATTCAGCTGCATCTGTGTGGCATTTTTTTTTTTTTTTTTTTTTTTTTTTTTTAACAAAAGCTTTAGCAAAAGGTTATTGAAAGTTTGAACAAATTCATATCTGGAATGGGAATGAAGAGCTAAACAACCCCCAATTTTCATCTTCATAACAGTAATAAATTTTTTAAACAGAGACCCCGTTTCCTCAAAGGGTCTATGAAAACAAGACAAAACACAAGTTTCGTTCATTCGAGAGAAATACGGAAAACATATGAAGCAGTGGCAACCCTCCAGCCACCTTTCCACCTTGTGCTATTATGGGAACTTGTGTGGGTAATTGGCGGCCACTGATTAAAGCCCTGCCGCTAGAAAATGCGATGGTAGTGGTACATGTAGTTCTGTTTCACCGTGACATTTGCATGGTGTTACAGGGAGTTAACTAGCTGATAACTCTGTTTTAGTTTCCCCAACACTGAGCACTATATTTCTTAATAATTATAGAAGTAAACATTATGCATTTTTAAAGAAAAATTAACAGACGAAATACCACTGTGCGTAGCACGAATCGTAATGACTAGGTGGGGCGACATGGGGGCATGTTTGGCGCCATTTTTAAATACCTTCTGATGGGCATCCGCAGATGCCACTTGGGGGGGACATTTTCAAGGAATGGTAGCATATTTTGGCACTATAATAAAAATATTAACTTTTAGCTTTTGCCCTCCATCCCCCCTTAACCCTTTGAGGGTTTTTGCTGTACAGCGGCAGTTTTCCGTCCCGCAAGGTTTGTCGTACAGGTACGGTTTCAGCCCTCCGTTTGAAATTTCGCACCATAATGACGATGCATGCTCACTCAGAGGTGCTGCCACCTCCTAGGACTTACAAGAAGCGTTTGAAATTTGATTGTGCTAACTTCTTGCGAAGATCAACAGAACTCTAGCTTCAGCGCACAACGCACTCTATGTGAATGCCATGTCGTGGTTTCAGTTTCGCCATGTGACCGCAGCGGAGGCGTGCGAAACTTGATTTTTATCTTTATCGACACTCCCTTGCAGGGGCGGTGGAAGTTGATTTCTATCTATATTGGCGCTGCTCTTAGCTTGCTTATCGCCGTAATTTATCAAAGTAAAGTCATTTGACCACCCGGAAAAGTTTTTTTCAAAAAAGGTCGACCCTCAAAGGGTTAAAGCCTTCGTCTGCCCTGGACCAGTGGCGGGCTTTTCGGGGTTTCTGTGATTGGTGTTGGAGGCATTGTTCCACTAGTGTGGGGTTCGTGCAAACTGAAATGAGTCGTGCTCCTTGCAGGGGCCAGACATGGACATGAACCTGGACGCCTATCATGAACAAATGTACTCGGGCAGCCAGGGCCCTCCCAGCGGACGGCACAACCCTTACTCCCAGCAGGGTGAGGCGTTTGTGCTCAGCAACAACCTCTGAGGCCCCCCCAGGGCCCGAGGGTAAAGAAAACAAAGAAACGAACGAGCTTGGTTAGGTGTCCAAATACTCTGCATAATGCGCAGCTTTCCTTTCCCTTTTCCCTTTTTTTTTTTTTTTTTTTCACTTCATTATGGGTTAATGAGCTGACCGGTTGTGTTGTGTGAAAAATGCAGTTCAGTAGGCAAGTAAGTCCACAATGGGTCTTGTTACTGACTTGGGCTTGTATATGTCGTGTATTTGGTCGTGTGACATAGTTACCTTGGTTTCATCTTCCTAAAGCGACGTTTTGCTGAAGTATTTAATTTTTTTTGTTTTTGCATTCAATGGAAATTTGATTCTAAAGCAGACTTTGCTGTTAGTCAAAGGCCGTAAATGTTTAATGCTAGAAATTGCAAGCTGAAATGGATTGTCGTTTTCTTCAGCAATTTCTTTAGTGGCTTACATGTTTGAGATCCCAAAGTACAACGTTGCTCTTACAGGTGTGTTAAGTTTAAGTGAGTGAAAGATTAATTTATTTGGTAGCAGTTGATTTTAGCATACAATTAAGCTTCTTTAAGTGCGTGCGTGAATTTTTTTTTTCAAGTGTGAAAGACGCTTTTGTGTAGTAGTGCTTAATTTCGGAGAATTTAATGAGCTTGGTTTTGAGACCACGGTGTTCGGGCTGGGCTCTGCGAGCAGCAACACTGGTGAATGTAATGTGCAAGTCCTATATTGTTTGATTGTGAGCGCAATCTCAGCCTGTGAGCGCAATCTCAGCCTTGCGCCAACATTGTACGCGACACCGCGATAGAACTTAATATGTGCGTAGCCCCTCACGCAGTGTCCCGAATGCGATATCGCATGTGTTCTGCTCAGCATTTGCCAGCTTCTTTCCAACTAACCAAGGTTAACCACAGCTGTTTTTGGTCGTAACATCTGCGACATGGGTCTCGAGGCCAACGAAGTCGTGCACACAGCT
Organism: Haemaphysalis longicornis; assembly: GCF_048455015.1. Classification (NCBI taxonomy): domain Eukaryota; kingdom Metazoa; phylum Arthropoda; class Arachnida; order Ixodida; family Ixodidae; genus Haemaphysalis; species Haemaphysalis longicornis. Next base: position 440,252,140 of record NW_027526203.1, on the reverse strand, counting down.
TGTGTGCCTAATGTGAAACTTTTTTCGAGGAGCTTAAACAAAAAAGTGAGCCTGGAATATTTGACACTGACCACACAAAAAACATTCTTTCTCTTTGAGCTGTCCATAATCTGGAAGGATCATGCTGTGGTACGAACTTTCTTCTCTAAGCATGCGTGCCTTGTCTAAGTTGCATATGTGAGATGCCTATGCACGTTGCTGTAGATGCCCAACGGCTGCATGTGTGCGCATGCTGGTTATGGCCATAATAGATGGCCACATAGTGGGAATTTTGAAAGGAATTTCAACTGGTAAACTGAAATTGCATTTTTAGTTGATTTGTGCCCTGTGTAGTGCACTTGACTTCTTAATCAGTGCCTACTATTTTACACCAAGACTTTCCAAAAATCGAAATTTTGCATTTCAAGGTTTCAAGATCATTTGTGCACATTCATTGGGGATTTTCGCTTTTGTCTTGGTTAATTTGGAAAGAAAATGTTTGCATTTTTTAATGGGGAAGGTAGCTGAAGCAGATAGTGACTGACGCATCTGGTTGTAACTTCTCAGTTTTAATGTAGAAATTAACCAACTTTTCGAGCAGTTTCTTTTAGACATGTGCTTGTGTAGCCTAATAACAATCTTGCGTGCCTGATTTGGGGTTGAAAGCTATTTGGAACTGAGTATTAAAAGAACACTACAGTGTAAAACAACTGTGCCTGTACCAGTGGAGTACAGTGCATGAATACACATATATTAAGGGGAAACGCGGCTTTCAACTTTGGAAAAATGTCCAAAACATTGTTTTTCTTAAGGGGACACGCGGGTCGAAAAAACACGATTTTTTCGAAATATACCGATTTTTTGTTTTCCCTTGCATTAGCATCTTTGACTATCCTTCTTTCATGGGTAAAAAAATAAAAACGAAATACGAACGAGAACTTAGTGAAAAATGTGTCTGAATGACTCGCGGTGACCCAAGAAATCGCGCAATCAAGCCGAATTTCGGCCAGGTTTGAGAATTTATTCCGCACGGCAGCGTGGCTTGCCGCCATTTCGGTCACTTGAGAGAGGTGGATCAAGCCTTCTTCTCTCGATCGAGCCGCTCGCCAGCTTCGTATCTCCGCGTAAAAAAAATTAAAAAAATGTTTCTTCCCGCTTGTTTTGCGAGCTCCCACTGGGCATTTAAATCACGTGACGCGAAAGCGGGACCGCCATTGGCTCTTGCCGCTTGTGAGCCGCCATCGCCCGCATCGTCTCGTTCGATACTTCGCGCTATCTTTTCTATTTCCTTATCGTGTGTTTTTAATCGTGAACGGTGAGGAGAAGCGTGACTTTTGTAGCCAGAAGCAGCGTACTTCATGCCGGTATAAAGGAAAGCGCAAGCGGCGCAGCATTGTGACGACCACGGCCAATGCCGGCACGACCGGCACCGTGAGGCCTAACGGCGCCGGGCCTTCAAGCGTTGCAAGCGCGGCTCTACCAGGCGGGGCTGATTTTATCAGCGAAGATATCGGCTTTATAAGCGCATCGGAGAAGAAGTCGGCAGCCTTCCAAGGTGAGGAGACAGCCAGCCACGGGAGCGGTGCAGTTATCTGTGAAGTCGGCGCTCTGACTGACCTTGAGTGGCACCGTGTGCGCGACGTGCGGGAAGTGCGAACTCGTCGTAGTTGAGGCGGTTGAGGTTGCGAACAAGCGGAAGGGCCTCGCATCGGTACTGGAACTGAAGTGCAAAAACGAGAAGTGCCCTGCGGGAGTGGCTGCGGGAGTGATTTCTTCTGTTTACTCGTCGCAGCGCGCTGCCGCCGTCGGTCGCGGAGGCCGCAAACCGGAACTCTACAGGGGAAGTCCCCGTGATAGTTTCGCCGTCAATGTGAAAGCGGTACTCGCTGCACGCGCGGTTGGCATCGGACACGATCAGCTGTGCAGGTTCTGTGCCATTCTTGGTCTACCAAAACCACAGCATCAAAAGACGTTCTACAACACTGCCAAGAAAGTTCATGTTGCGTCCACAAAAGACGTCTCTGACAATCTTGCTGAAGCAAGGCAAGTAACTGCGTTGCAAGCTGGTCAGACTGACCTCAGTGTGATTTCTGATGGTACTTGGCAGAAGCAAAGACACGAGCCACAACAGTGTTGGCACTGCCATTTCTCTTGACACTGGTCTCTGCCTGGATTTTGAGGTGCTGTCAAACTACTTGTACTTGTAGCCGCCACCAAAAGCTTGATGAGCAAGAGGAGGAAGTGTGGCAAGCCTTTCATGCCTCTTGTGTGTGAAAAAAATGTCGACTGCTCATCCCATGCCATGGAGACGGAAGCAGCACTGCGTATCTGGCACAGGACGCTATCGTACAACCTGCAGTTCACTGTAGTGGAGACTGCCACTGCCCTAGCAGGGTTGTGGTTCAACAGGGGCCACACACTAGCTTTGAGCAAGTTCTCCAAGAACTGGGAATCTTTCCTTCAGAAGAACTGGTCAGACTAAGCAATGCAAGTGGCCAGCGGAGGATCAGGCAGATGTGTGCCAAGCTGACTGCTAAGGCTAGCCCCATTGCCGCAGCCTGGTGAAACGGTCCCATACCAAGGACCACCCCAGCAAAAACCGTGAGGGTGCAACCTATGCAGCAGGAGCATTCTAGTTTTAGTACCTCAATGTGGACATTTCAGACTGTATCCCCACCAAATTTCATGTTGTTCGAGCAAGAATTTCTGAATCTGCCAAAGAAATAAACTTTCAATTGCGTTTTTCTCAGCTTGTTGTTTTTGTCCGTTTTCTGAGTTTGTGCACACTTATTTTCCCACTTAAAGTTGTCGTATCAGGATGAAATTTTGCACAGATGTTCATTATAACACGTAGAGTGCACAAATCTTGTTCATTATGCAATTTGTGTCCTTAGATATTTCTGACGGTCATAAAACAAAAATATACAGAACAAAAAAAGGCACACTACCAGTCATTTTTTTTTCGTGGTGAGGAAAATGATGATGAGGCTTTTTCAGGTAGATTTGTGCACTCTGCAGTTCATAAGGAACCACCTAGGCTATTTTAAAAGTTTCAGAAAAAATTTTTACTATAAAAAAAAGTGTGCACAAAAAAGCCATTTTTCTGAAAGTCATGCTGCGTAACATTTTATCCGGAGCAGCTATTCAAAATCTGATTACATATATGACCAGAGGAGCTCAATCTCTACAAGCTGTGAAAATTTCAGCCTCCTAACTTCATTATTAAAAAAAAAGTTGTTTGGAGGAGCACGTCCCCTTAAGCCACATATTTGGCTTCTCTGTTTTCTATTCTGTGCATTTGCAAAGTTCTTCCAAAAACCATCGCAAAGTGTAGGCAAAATACTGTTGCCAGCCACGGTGACAAAATATCAGCGCGAAAGTGTGAAAAAAAGAACGGCAATTTTAGGAGCACTGTGTCGCGGCCATTTTGGTAGCATTAGATCGGCCGAGCAATCCTCTTTCTGGTTTCGTTCATCCACAAATGCACGAATGACAGAAAAAGAAAGATGCACAAATGAAGCCAGAAATATATTCCGAAGCGCCATTGGCTCTCCAGTCGGCACGCGCTGAAACGGCCCTCCTGATTGGGCGTCGCTGCGGCAACGCAAGGTGTTGGCCGCCTGAACGGCTTCTGAGTTAATTTCCGCTGCTTCGGTCGGCCAAGTTTCTGTTCAATCATTTTATCTGCTGTGGTATTCAACACGGACATTATCACGATGGGAATGCCTGAGATCATGAGCCAGATTGCGGGAAGTTGCATGGCTCGAAAGGCAGAGGTCATCAAACGCTTCGTGGTGCGCGTTACTTCACCTTGGAGGGTGAAACGTGGTGTGCGCGCTTGTGGTAGCAGTTCGCAAAGTAAACTTCAAAGTATAATATGTTGCGGCAAACGTGCACGCGAGCCATATTGCCTTTTTTTGCGCAATGTTTCCCGTGCACCTCGTAAGCTGGTCTGAGTTGGGAATAAAAACCTGTTCACGGCATTAAAAATGTACCTTATGTCATAGCAATTCTTGCAGTCCACAGGACTAAGTGAGGTGTGGTGACGTTGTGTGTCTGTTATTTTAGGACTGAGAGAGGTGTGATGACTTTGAGAGTTTTGATATGGTATTGGGGACGATTAGGCGGTGCAATTGCTGGCAGCTATGCAAGGCTAAGTCCGCCTTATTCAACAATACTTACTTACTTTAACAAATTGAATTTTTAGGGAAATGATTAATACCAATGCGTACATCTATAGTTTAGTGCATATTGGCTGTACTGCGAGGAATATTGGATGCCCTGAGTGGACTAAAAAAATGAGTGTATTGAAAAGGAGTTATGCAGAATATTACTCTAAGCTTCAAATTGAAGAAGCTCATTTGTATCCTTGTGGTATGTAACCTTTTGGCAATGAACACCTGCGCGTACAAGTACTAAGTTGCAGCTCCAGGCATGGTTATAAAACATCAAAGAAGCCAAAAGTCAGTTTTCAAATTTAAGTAAAAAAAATTGTGCTTTATTTGTTGCCATGGTGACAGCACTGCAAAGGGAAGTTGTCCAGTGCAATACAGACAACCCGCTAATCTAATTTGCATTGAAAGCCATCTCCCCTTCCGCCCCATTTGGTCTGCAAACTTGGCTATGTACTCTTCACAGAGGAGCCGAAAATGATGTTTTATGGAAAGAAAAAGGTTGCATAAGGCACTTCCTACACTCCTGTGTAGGGAGCCTTGAGTCTCCCTACACAGTGAGACTCGGTCAAGCATTGAGCTAACCCAAGTCAATGTGCATGCCATGACCAGTGCTGGCATACTATTGAGCACCGTATAAAATCTTGACGGAAATGTGAACCTTTTCATGGCTGGACTTTCCCTTGTCCAAGGCTATCTTATCTGCATCAATCACCAGCTCGCCCCCTTTCAATAATTTTAACTCCTCTGTAGCGAAAAGAGAAATGTAAAAAGCGATAATAGACACAACAGGTTCAGAGCATTGTGGGAAGTGGGAAAGGGAGGCAATAACTAGCGTGGCAGATGCGGAAGCACTTTTTGCAGTCGGCATTTTCTTTGTGAACTGGTTTATCTTGGTACGGAAACGGCAGCCATGGCGCAACACTTTCTGCTCAAGATAAACCATGGCGTGCGTGTGAAGTGTACAGCTTCGAGTGACAAGCAGTGTGTGGGCAAGGCTTTGCGGCGCTCAGCTGCCGCACAGACCCCATTGCACGCATCTGGAGAGCTGAGGTTCTGAGTGCTGTAGCTGTGCCTGCAATTGCACTGTTGCAAATCTAGTGATCGTTGTCAGTGTGACTGATGATTCTCTACAATTTCTGCATTGCAATCAGGTGCCTAACTGCAATAATTAAAGTTAACAAATCCTAGTTAATTATTCTACTAGATAGCACTTGCAACCTGTTTTATTGTGTCTGCCACGGCCCCTGATCACATAGTGCAAGAAAAACAATTTTGCCTCCAAAAGCCCATTCTTTTAAATTTTTTAACACTTTGTATAGGCACCAAAGTTTTTATACAAATGCAAATAGTTTCAAACGAAGATGTGCGCAACCTGTATTTACGGCAGGAAAACCAGAAATGTTGTGATGATGGCACAAAGGCACCAACAGTTGCACATAGCCATTCAATTGTCCCATTTACTGCTGGAGTAATGGCGATTCATTAGCCTAATTCAACAAGTGCGCTGCTCACATTCATTTTCAGTGGCCACTGTCGCTTGCTCAAGAATCGCATATAGTAGAACAGGCATGAAAAAGAATACTTGAGAGCTGGGAATGCTGATTAAAACAGTCACTACTTTGTCTGCCTGATGCAATTTAATTACGGCTCAGCAAAAACAAACACAAATAATAAAATCAAGAGAGATGACGATTTATTAAGAAATAACATGCTCCTACTTGAGGACTGTTGGTATTATTCAAATTGTTCTGGCAAGATGTCCCAACACTGCCACATACACTTCGACACGTTTGAAGAGCATTTTTAAAAGGTGTTCAGCAGATGAATAGATTTTTGATGAAAAAGCATGTTTAGAGTCTGTCAGCTGTCAGAAAAAGCAGCTGTGCTGTGATATTTCGCCGTATGCGTTTCTAAGTAGCAATGATCGGGTGGGTGACAAAGGTGTGTTTGATGCTCAACAGTTGCGTTTAAAATAGTTGGATTTGAGAATATGCATCTAGAAATGAGAATGCAGTTGCAGATGTTTAAAGAAAAATGTTTGGACAGCATGCGTAACATAATCACTGGAAATTGTAGAGCAAATAGCAGACTACCACCATCTCCATATTTCTGGATTTAAAATTTTGCCCCTTGTCGTTGAGAATTAGCATCCCACTCCACATGCTGCTAGCGATTATTTTCCGGGAGTTGGTGGAACTAGAGGGAGGACCAGGCTGGACTGTTCGGTGCTAGCTGCCCGGTAACATGAATAATGATCTCGAACTTCATTCGAAAGCGATAGGTGGGGCTAAATGGTGTTCATACAGCCGCCGATCTTGAATATAGCCTGTTGTAAATTGTATTTGAACTTCGCGATGAACTGTCACATGGTTAGAAAGAGCCGCGCAAGGAAGACGGGGATGAGGAGGCTGTACGTGCAGCACGCAGCACGAGCTGTACTTTGCTCTGTCTTCGGAAAAAAGAACAAGACGACGCTTGCTGCGATGGATGCCGGGTTTAGCGTCTCATTTCTTCGGCGCCACTAAAAGCCGAAGCGCGATTTTCCCACATAGCCATATGTAGGAATTTTTAGACATTTAGTCACAAACACCAAAATAAGCATTTACGGGCACTATAAAAGCACCATAAAAGCCCTTCTTAACTTCCAATTCATGCTTATATATCAAAGTGAAGCGATAAGAACTCAAGGAACAAAATAGGCATTTGCCTAAAATGGAGTCTCTAGTCATGAGTTCAGTGCTGAAAAGTAGCTGGGGTATTGCATGCCTTTTGTCTGTTTTCCTCATTATATAGCTTATTTTGGTGAAGTTTGCATTAAAAGTTGGAGCAGTGTTATTTTATTGAGGCAATCTTTCAAATGAACTGAACTTGAATTTTGTCTTCGTAAAAGGCCAACTGCACTCAAATTTCACCTCGGCCAAATTTTACTGTGAACATACAATACATACCGCCAAACCGACTGGGATGTGGCTGGTAGCCCCATGAAATGCGTTGTTAATAAGTTATAAACGTTCGAAATAGCTGCGTCGCAGGCAACGCTACACGTGCCGGTGAAACGTGCAAACAGCGATAAAGTGGAAGTTACAATGCGGCAGGCTGGTTGCGTTTTCCTTCAGCCAGCTACGAGAACCGGTCGAGCTCCGATAGGCGCTTTTCTTCTAGGGCTGCTGCGAGGGGGAAACGTTGCCCGCAGATACCCTCCAGCAGTCCGGCTGCTGGAGGGTATCTTGGTCGTTGGCTGGGCCAGCTGCAATGTCACTTTGTCAGTTTGTCAGTTTGTTTTGAGTCAGTTTGCAATGTCAGTTTGTTTCGAAATCGCCGATTTTTGACGGCCGTTAGCGCCGTAATACGCGTATTTGTGCTGTCATATTTTGTGTCCTGGAGTCTTTTTTTTGGCAGACTATACGAAAATAAGGTTTTCAAGAGGTCGAAATTTTGAGTGCAGTTGGCCTTTGAGACAAAAGACAATTTACTCTTTTGCATTAAGACAGTTAATGCAAAAGAGTAAATTCGGTTTGCAGGTTGCAGTTCTGGTTAGTTCTGTCATAGTGACACGCGTAATATCTTAACCAGATGCCATGAAGGCTCGTTACGTGTGCGACAACTTGTACATTTATTTTTGGAGGGAGCAGGTTTGATAGTAATGTGAGAAAAATAAATTGGAAGTTATCAGTTACACCTTGACGGGCGGAAAGCTGTAGTTTGGCCGCCTCCCATACATATGGTCATGTAGGCTGAGATTTTGAAAGCAGCTATTTCTATGTTGCGTCTGCATCATCCCATGAGCACATTTGTGCTGCTTAGTTAGTAGACGACCCATTTGTTGTGTTTTTTGACCGGCAGCTTTAGTCAGTTGCCGTGTTTTTAAACAAAGCATGTATTGCCTGTAATGGTTTTGCACTTTTATGTTCAGTCTACACCATGCATTCGCATGTTTTACTTTGGCACCATCGGCACATGCCTGAAAAAATGTGAGCCCGGTCCTCCAGCATTGTGGTTTGGAATCGTGAGTGGACTGGCTGCAGTGGCCAGTTGTTTGAGGTAACACGACCTTGTTTGTTGTGCAGGTTACGATTCCCAAGTCCCCATAGACTCTATGCAAGGACTTGACTTGGGGCCGTCACAAGGAGGCCACAATTACACCCCCATGGACACGGGCATGGACCTCGACACACCAGGGGACCTCACTTTTGACCCTCTCGACCCTTCCCTTCCTGCGCCAGCACAGCAGGATAGCAGTGGCCAACTAGCAGCTTGGTACGACACTGATCTCTAAGGGCCGCTTGCTCCGTGTTTTTTAACCCCTCTGCTGCAGTTACATGGTGCTTTTTCCCGAGAACCATGCGTTTGGTGCAAGCTTGGATTTTGTCTCCCCTAAGAGTGGCAGCACACGTGGGGAGCAATTTTTGCGGAGAATCCTTGCTCCTAACGCTCTTGGTTCAGGGGGCACCTGGCATTGGTTGTCAAATCTTTGGGCCACTGCTTCCCCAAGTTTTCCCCCTGGCGCACGTACATGTGCCATCTCCTTTGGCAGTGGTTGGTGGCAGCTGTTTTTGTCTCATCTGCTTTTGCCTCCAGGTATTCACTCCATACTTTTTAAGTACTTCCATTCGTCCTTGTAGCCTCTGTTCTTGCATTTTGTGTTGTGCAGTCCACACTGTGCCATTCTGTTTGTGCTTCTACTGTTTACATGAGCAATGTAGCCTTAGTGCTGTGTCTATCATCCTTTTTAAAGTACTGAACGGTTCCGCAATTGTGGTTTTCATAATGGATGTCCTGTGAGACCCTCAATGATCATTACACTTTTTTACGAGACGGTACATGTTACAGACTCGTTACAAAGTATTCCTCCTGTGTTCCTCTGCCACACGGGGTGTGGTTGTTCAGTTGCAATATCGGAATCCTGCCACCACTTTATACTCCGGACGTTTACCAGGTTATGCATTTTTGCCCTTTACCTGCAACATTTCGTTTTGCTATTCAGCATGTATCAGTAAGCTATCCACATGAGAATAGAACAAGTTTTTTTTCTCTGTTTTAGGTGGCATAAGGCAATGTGGGCATATTTGATATGTCATTTTCTGTATACGTGTCTGTGCATTGTATTCAAATAAAGTAGCCAGCATGTATTTGGTGTTTTGTTGGCTTATTTCTACTGTCAGTGCTGTGCCAGGGTGAGATTTTGGGAAACCTTCCTTTTTAAGACGAAAGTGTTTTATGCCGGGATCCACCAAGATCTGGCTGGCGTCATATCCGTCACGGAAATACGTCGCCAGAAAAACGTGGCTGCGCCAGAATTCGAGCCGGGCGCTCTGTCGCCAAAATGGGAGCTGCCCAGTGCTTTACCGACTCCGCTACGAGCTGAAGCGCATGCGCCGTATATCTTTCCTATAACCTCCTCTATTTTGATGGTGCTGCCATCTAAGAGAGGGGAAGCGAAGTTGTGCATCATGATGCTAATGAGCGCCTACAGTTGGCACCAGCTGAGCTCGTCGCAATGCAAATGTCTGCCGTACACTCCACGGAGCAGGGATGCAGTGGGCGGACATTTGCGAAAGCGACTCACCAGCAGGTTGTTGCTCGCCAAGCGCACGCACAAGAAAGCCCCGCAAATCATGCTCTTTCGCCGCAGCGGACCGAGAGTTCACGAAACGATTAGCTGGCAACCCGTTCGGTTTCGTTCGCGTGGTTTGCAAGCGCATGTAGTTTCATTCGGGTTTACGCAGTCTCCGACGCATGCAATCCAGTGTCTAATGGTGATAAGTCTGACGGTGCCATACCGACAAAATACAAATAGCGATGTGAAAGTTCATATCGATGCAGAATAAACATTCAGCTGTGATGCGGTGAAGGCACATCTCACTTTCGTGTTTTTTTTTTTGTTTGTTTGTTTTTTTTTTTTTTTTTTTCTGTGAAAGAGGGATCAACCACATTTTTTTCTAGATACTCACTCAGCCCAGGGGGCTGCTATTTAAAAAAAAAATTCTAAACATACAATTTGGGCTAGTCTTAAAGCCCTTCATTTAACCATCAATCTATTCTGTACAATCAGCTTTACTTGACCCTGCACAATTGAATTTGAACCTCAGCTCCCTTACTCTAGCTTCAAATCTGTCATTTTAAATAGAAGCCCCCTCCTTCTTGCCTTATGTGACGAAGTATGCCCTGATGGAACCCATCTCGTTTGTTGCCAGGTTCTCTTTCTGAATTTGGGCTCTTGGACTTGGGTGGGTACTGTTAATTTCTGACCACAACAGGCCCTGCTCAATATCCAGACGTCATTAAAGTTGCTGTATTGGCTGAGCGTTCTCATGGTGGTCTTGGTGACCAGCAAATAGTGTTAATTTCACTGCATGAGAACATGGTTGTGAAGGCTTGGCCCAGCATTGGCGGCGTTCCACCTGGACCATGCTCCATTTCTAGCTGCTCTTTTAACATCTAGTTTCATAGCTCTCCAAATGATAGCACCAGTTATTACTGCAAGTAGGTTGCACTGGAAAGGAACCAGGGTGGAATTCTGAGTTGTGATCTCGTCTGCCTTCAGCCAAGCGGGAAGCTTTTGAAGTGGGCACAACTCGGAATTATGCCCCTGTACCAGTTACTCGGCAGCCTAGGTACATACTTGTAAAAGTTGATCATCATTGAGATATGAAAACTGCATGATGAGTTGCTGGGCCAGTTGGTACATTTGAAGGTGGGGAAAACCAGCGAAGAAAGATACAAGCACAAAGGAGGGAGAAGACAGTGTGCTGTGTTGTCTCGTCTCCTTCATGTTGCGTCTTTTTTCACTGGCTTTCCCCCACCTGCATAAGGCCATGCAGGTCTTTCAGCTGTATGGATGTGGTCTACTTATCAAGGTTCTGTTATCTTGGGGAATTTTCACATTTTTTTCTGTTGAGTCGGGGAAACGAACATTTTTGGGAAGTGAAGAATAATGTATACTTAGGCAAATGTTGGAGCCATGAATTGCAAGGCTATGCTCTCTGTTCCGACAGTTGTTTTGCAGCTTGCACACCCTGGTGAGCAACAACCTCCCCTAAGTTTTTGTATCGTAAGCTACACTGGCCGAGGTTGAGCAGTTTTGCGTGGACCTTGAAGGGCCGTGCTGCGCAAGCACGAGGAGCATTGGATTGGATTGTTGGACTACGGGTGTGTATAGAATTGGGTCGTCACATTCGCCGGTCTGCGCATTCCAGAGGAGTGATGTCATAGCCGCGGTAGACACACGCGCCGGCACGTGCCCAGCTGTGCGCATCCGTTGCACAGTAGCCAAGTCTGACGGTGCGCCGGAGCCGCTTGATGGCCGTTCCGCGTGGCTCCGGGAGAGCTGTGCTGCGCATGTGTGAGGAGCAGTGACTGGACTGGATTGGATTTGAAAGCGTTTTAGCAGCAGTAAGCGTGTTAATCAGGTAATCCTAGGCAACCAGGAAATCTAAGAATGACCAGCTGTACCTTACCTCGTGCTACGTGTATCCTGGCATAGCCGTGCTAAGCCACTGCTAATTTTTTTGTGCTTGCATGAACAGTGGACGTTGCCTTCCTCCACCTAGCATAAAGATGCACCTTTCCGCCGAACTTTGATGCATATTGGGAGTGCCGGTCACATGAAAGCGTGTGGCCCTGTTGTCACCGCGACCGTACGCTTGGCCTTCCACGGGCTTGGCCGTTGGCGTAACCTCGTGGCCTTCAAAGGTAGCCAGCACAAACCTCCTGCTGTATTTGGTGAGTGTCGCAAAATACCGCATATATGAAGGGAAAAAAATGAGTGCCCTTCCACTGTGAAGAAGGATGACCACCGAAACTGCTCACAGTCCAAGGACTGCATGAAACAACATGTAATTTGCAATTGAGCATACCACCGAAACTGCTCACAGTCTAAGGATTGCATGAAACAGAACATGTAATTTTCGATTGAGCATACTTCCAACATGAATAGCTGAATGAAACTTGGAAGAAGTAGAGTTTTATTCTAGTAGACAAACAGGGGGCTGTTTGTTTCCTTCCCGCATTGTAGGATCTTGTTACCGCCATAACGCGACCCAAACTGCTAGACCACGGAGCACAGCAGTCGGGTAGCGTCCATCGCCCACCGGCAGAACGGGTATGTCATCAGTGAGTGCAGAAAGCCTGGCTGCTCATGCACACCCCCTACCCACGAGTGAAGTTGACTTCGTCCTCCTCCCCCAGGGTGGTCTGCCGAAGCGCAGTCAGCAGAAATTCAGGCCACAGGTCTGCAGGTGCAGCTGATGATCTGTTGTGTCTCCAGAGGTGGGAGTCGAGGATGCCGAAGGGCAGCAGCGAAGAGATGAAGGCTTGCGAACGTAGGGTAGAACTTGCGAAGGATTTATGTGCAGAACTTAGATTATAAGGTCGTATTTACAGAATGTACATAAAATGGGCTAATCGATTGTTACAAGTTACCCGCCGTGGTGTGCTGAGCGGCAATGGCCTTGTGCTGCTGAGCCCAAGGATGTGGGTTCGATTGCCGGCCGCGGCGGCCGCTTTTCTGAAGGAGGCAAAAAGCGAGAACGCCCATGTGTCAAGGTTTTGACGCACGTTAAAGTTCTCCAGGTGGTCAGAATTATTCCAAACTCCTCCACTACGGCGCGCCTCATAACCCAAACGTGGATTGGTGCATTAAACCCCACAATCAAATCAATCAAGCCGAGGGCACATAGGACCTAACCTAAGGAAAGTCGACCCAAGTTGTCGGTCTCGCTGCTAGCTGAAGGTATTCGACGGAGTCAATGCTGCAAAGCACGCCCGAGTAAAGACAAGAATCCTACCCCTCATAATGGAATTTTCCTCTAAATGATGATGATAATTTATTCATGCCCTTTGCAACGGGAATGGCTCTGTGAGTGCTCTGAGTAGAGTGCCTAGAATACACTATACTCTGAGAGGGCTTGAACAGCGTGCCCCCTATACTGACGTCACGTCCAGGCGATATCGGGGTGATGTCAAATCCTGAAGGTGGGATTGGCGGAATTTCCCCCCGGCAGCAAACAAAGTAAAATAACCAGGCGCAAAAAAGCATAATGAACGAGAGCGCAGCAAGTACTGAAAAACACTCAAAAGCACCTGGTCTCCCCGTCCCGCTCGTACGCGCAGTTTTAGCAGAGGTCTCTCGTATGCATGCCGACGGTTGCGGCTGTGCCCCGTCGGTGGGACACGCTGTTGCCGTACGGGAGCGCCAGGCAAGACATACAGCTCCCGCGCGTGTTTATTATTCGGTGGATCAAACGGCGCCCTCAGCACCGACTTGGCTGCTTCTTCAACTGTTCGCCGCGAAGGCGCCGCATGCGGAAACGCTGGCGGGCCGCTAGTCGTCGGCGGAAATCTCCAATTACTGTCGTGAGCGTGCATATGTTGTGTTTGGGACCCCTAAAACTGAGGAGGAAAACTTTTAATCCAGAGCATGTCAGCGCGAAACACGCTGGATGAGAGTTGCTACCTCTTCACGGAATTCCATACGCTGCCTTCGCCTCCTGGCCTCTGATAAACATGCCGTAGCTGACCCTCCAAGGCGGGGTTGGACAGCTAGATCTCCCATCGCTCGCGGGGGGTTCTGAGGGGAGGAAATGCGGATGGAGGGTGAGTGTTTGGGGCTGAAGTTGCACTCTCTTATCATGTGGCGAAGAGTACCTAGCTGTTTACATAATGGGCAGGTCTTTTCGTACTGACTGGGAAACAAACATGCCATTCAGTAAGCAGGGGTGAGGGAAGGGTCCTGAATGCATCTGTAGATACATTACTTGCTGCTCCCGCGTAACTTGTGGGTGCGGGCAGGGAGTCTCTGTCTCACGATAGTACCTCGCTATCTCCTTGTAACTATAACCATAGGCTAAATTCTAGCCTCCTCCAGGGCCTTTGCCCGGTACGCTAACGCGCAGGCCTGTCGGTGGGCAAACTCATTGCCCTCCACCAAGGAGTGGGCTGAACCCATACTAATTTAACTTGGCTCTCCGGAGTCGTTTTGTCCCTCAGTACGCGAAGCACCCGCCGGGACACCCAGCCGGTGCCGACGCTAGCACGGCTGCACGTAAGGCCCCTAAAATTACTGATTTTAGGGACCTTAGGCCGCACGGAACTTCGAGTGGGCCGACCGCCGACCGGCGCCGCGCGCGCTGTCGTCTGCTACGCTTTGCTTGTGAACGGCAGCAGTGCCTGCGCTATAAATCCCCCGCTTTGATGCTTTGGTGCATTAAAAAGCCTCTTTCTAGTAAATAAGTTATTTTAGCCAGCTTCTGGCACATCTGAATAATTTCAAGCTGTATCCCCCACAAGTTCGCGACACACGAGGAGAGAGAACAAAAAGCATCGGTAGAAGATCGTGTGTAACTCGTCCTTTCAAGCTTATTCACGAGGTTCAGCGCTCAGAGCTACTCGATAAGTATGAAAAAATACGTGGGATTCCTTCAATATTTTTGAGATGCTCTTATGAGGACTCAAGAGTCGAATGCTACGTACCAAGCAGCGGGCCCCTACACTCGCATCGCACAGCAGGAAATAAAGCGGCTGTCTTCTATTTCTTTTGGTGTTGTCTACTTGTATCGGGCCGCTAGTCGTTGGTGGAAATCTTCAATTGCTGTCGTGAGCGAGCATTTTGTGTTTAGGGCCCCCTATCAGGCCTTCGAACGCTCGTTTCCCGTGCTCTGAAACAGACGCGCCGACGCAAGCACGGCCGATGCGAGGGGCCCGGCCGACCGCCGACCGGCCCCTCCCAATACCACCTAGTCTAGGTGGTGTTGCCCCTCTCTGCAGAGCTTGCGCGTCGGCTGCTAAAAAAACAAAAAGCGTTGCGTACCGCCGAGCGGAGCCAATCGCTGCGCGTATCTCGAAGCCGCAAGCGCCTTGCCCTGTTCCTCCGGGTGCTCTTGCGCCTGGTCGGTGACGACATAGCTTCCACAGTGCTTCGTAGGAGCGATGAGAGGGTGACAGCACCAGGATTTATTGCTGGCCTTATGTAATGAACGATAACTCGGCTAATATTAAACGCTTTTAAATCATTTTTGCGGCAGGACGTTCCTTGGGTAGTACTCCAGCGATTTCGCACGTAAAATCGCAACCTTTGGATTCAGAATCAAGTGGCGGTGAGCCCAGCTCGAACTACGACTTTACCGCCGCGGTGGCTCAGTGGCTAATGCGTTGCGCTGCTGAGCACGAGGACGCGGGTTCGATTCCAGGCCGCGGCGGCCGCTGTTCTGATGGAGGCGAAAAGCAAAAACGCCGGTGTGTACGAGATTTAGGCGCACGTTAAAGATCCCCAGGTGGTCAAAATTAATTCGGAACCTTCCACTACGGCGCGCCTCATCGCCTGCGCTGCATCGGTGCGTTAAACACTTCAATCAATCAGTCAGTCGAACTACGACTTAATGGACATGGCGTATAAACGTGTCTTCGGCGTTTCTTTCTTTTCTTCTTTTTTTTTCGCCTGCCTGCGAAAAGGCTGACGAAACTTTCATCACGGGCGCCGTTGGACGCCGTCGAGACTACGAAAGTCCCTTTATCGGCAAATAGCCGACTAATGCAGGGAGGAAATGCTTGTAAGGAAGCAGACGCTTTTCGAAAGGCCCGCCGTAAAGCCTGCCGAGCAATTTCTGTTCCCGTCATGCTTCGGCATTTGCTCCGGCGGGAGCGCGTGTGTTCCAAAGGCAGTCGCGGAGCACCTGCCTTTCGAAGGAGCAGCGTGCTCTGCGGCGGAGCTCGGCCGGCTCGGCGACCGCTCCAGATTTGCCATTGGAATTGGGCGCAAATGAGACACGCTGGCCGTAAGTTGTCTTCGTGTCACACGCCGCAGCAGGCTAGGAAGTATGCTTTACAGGAGAAAACCTGGCGTTTGAAACAAATTTCGAGACGGAATTTAACACAGTTCTGTTATTAATGCAATCAAATCCTGATTATTTCTGTATTTTAAATTAGTTTAAATCATGATAGTTTATCTTGAACCGGTTGTATCCATTATACACTTGTTTTTTTTTTACTATCGTTTGACAACTTGATTTATGAGACAACGACGGGAGACGCCGACAGCCCGAGCCCCCTGAGGTGCTTCGCCCCTAAAAAGCGTGACGTACCGCCGCTCGGAGCACGGGGCTTCCAGTTCATTCTACGCATCCTGGGGATGCGCCACGTACGCGCCGTATAAAAAAGAAAAAGAAACGTAACGAGAGTTCCTGTGCAACTTTGGTATGCCAAGGTGGTCGCTCGGCATGTCAAAGTTTTACAGCGAAGCTGTTAGCTTCTCATTGGTCGGGTTTTTTCGCGGGTCTTCGTGTTCGGAAAGGAGGGGTAAGCAGAAAGGTTGAATAGACGAACGCTATACACCGCCGCTCATTGGGCGGGATCAGAGAAGGTGGTTGACTATAACCTGCGCCATGCAACTAACTGTTTGCCGTCTATGTAGTGCAGTGTGAGCAGCGGGAAATATTAGATGGCTCAGCTTATCGGGTTGCGTATTTTCCCGGTAAGTTGCGGTTCTCCTTCGGGTACACCCCCACCTTGCGACATCATTCATTATTTTTGTTAAGATTTGCTTTCTACTCGAAATCACAGTATAGGCGAACTTCTACTCGAGCCCTATGGCAGTTCACGTTGTTCGAAGCTGGCTTGGACGTTTTCATTCCTCGGCTTCTTCGCTATACTTTCCGAAACGCCGCACAAATCGTTTACACAAAACGATTGGAGCCTCTCTAATTTCTAATTTTGCGGCGTTTTGTGATTGACGAGGCTTGTCTAGCTGGCGCACCATCACTCCCGCTCAGAGATGATGGATCGCGAGTAGCGCAAGGAGCACCGTCGTAACACAAGGTTGCGTCCAAGCCGTCGACTGCACGGGTGAAGACGTACCACCTCTCCTGGCGTCTTCTCGAGCTTCTTGCCCCGTTGGCCCGGGACAATCGCTCTTTGGCTGTGTGTAACTTTGTTTACGAGGTAATGCCCGAGAAAGGCCGACTGCGGCAGGTGGCTGTCGTGCAAAGCGATTGGCACTGCTCTTCGGCTGTTTGACTGTACGAACAAGGCGGGGGGCCGCGTTATAGTGCGTAGGGCAAAATGCGTTCCTGAATGCACTGATCAGCCGACACTTTAGCAAGGGCAGGCAGCAACTGGATGCTGGTTGTTATGTGCCCATGTAAGTTTCGAGGGTGGAGTCAGCGGCGAAGGATTTGAACCAGGATGAGAATACGTACCTTTATGACTTTTTTGAGGGGATTGGGTGCACAAAACCGATTGTTCGGTGCAGTAAAGGAGGGACAATCAAATATCGTTCCTTAAATAAACAAAATGAATAGTTAAAAAAACAGCAAGGAAGCCACAAGTATCCTTGACGTATTTGTAAGTGCATTTTTAGTTTATTTAATGTTCTTGTTCTTTTATGTTTTTTTTTTTTTTTGTTTTTGACTGTAAATGCATTCATCTATTATGCCACAGGGCAAACTTTCGAATTAAAAAAATCGTTCGACCAGTTATGTTCATTTCTTGCTAATTTAACGATTAAACTTGCTAACACCGCCAATTAGGCATCTTTTGTACAAATGCAGGGTGTTACATGGCTTGTTCATTTTCCAGATTTTTTATTGGCGTGTTTCCGAAGTTCTTTTCCGGGCTTTTTTACTTTAGCCATCGTTTTTTGGGAGAAGTGCAGAAGATCCGTACTTTTAATTGTCTTAATTTTGCCATTTTCTGCATTTCTTGTTTTTTTTTTTTAACTCCCGTTCGACCAATTATCTCCATTCTTGCTAGTGTAACGATTGAAGGTGTTAACTCCGCCATATATGCATTTTTGTGCCAATGCAAGGCGCTACACTCAGAAAAGAATGCTACGCATTAAATCGTTCGGCGACCGATGCGTAAGCGTTCCATCTATTGCCCTCTCTGAAAAAGAAAGTCGCTTCTTCGCGCACCTATAGGTGCAGGTTATAACCTGCCTTGTTTATTAAAATTTCTCTAATATGCCACGTTGGCCTCACCGGTGCCAGGCTTGTCCCTCTTCACGGCTCCTCCGAAGACATACTAGCTTCACGCGCAAAGAAAACGCGGAGCCATAGCCCCGCAGTGTTCATTTCTGTAAAGGAAAGTTTGACATCCACCTAAATGCAGCCATACGGCTACAAAGGAAAGCTATACAGCTTTCTTGGAAACTTCGCAGTTGAAGAAAAATTCGTCCTGGTCCAGGATTCGAACCCGGGACCACTCAACTGCTCGCTCTACCAACTAGGTGGATGTCAAGCTTTCCTTTACAGAAACTTACTCCACCTTGGGGATTTACCCTAAAATCTGGTCGATTAACACCTGTCCTTCACTTCGAGTTGTTGATCAATTCGCTTTCGCGCTACTCACGACTAGCCTCCTGGTTAGCTCAGTTGGTAGAGCGACTGCTCCGGTTAAGCAGTGGTCCCGGGTTCGAATCCTGGACCAGGACGAATTTTTCTTCAACTGCGAAGTTTCCAAGAAAGCTGTATAGCTTTCCTTTGTAGCCGTTGGCTGCATTTAGGTGGATGTCAAACTTTCCTTTACAGAAACTTACTCCACCTTGGGGATTTCCCCTAAAATCTGGTCGATTAACAGTGTTCATTTCCTGTCATCTGTTGTTGTTGCCCAGGTTTGTACTTCGTTTTTACAGCGCTATTTGTGCCCTCTTTTCTTCTTGAGTTGTGTTTTTTGCGCTGTTTCATGGCACAATCGTGCAGAATACAAGTGTCTGTAGTTAATCGCATCGCTTACTCTAGTTGTAATACTCTAGTAGTTTACCGGGTTGTAGTTATAAGGCCGTTTACAGGAGACAGAGCCACACGCGGGCCATCGTTACATGCGTCGTTCATACGGGTCATAGTTACCCGCGCCGTTAACCCTTACCTTTGTTACAAGCGTCGTATACTCGTGTCAGAGTTATCGCGTTGTTTAATGGGATTATGGTCACGCGTGTCGTATACCCGAACCATTGTTACTCGCGTCGTATACACACTGGTCACAGTTTACTCGCGTCGGCCACACGTGCCATAGTTACTCGCGTCGTTTACCCTTTGATTGATTGATTGATTGATTGATTGATTGATTGATTGATTGATTGATTGATTGATTGATTGATTGATTGATTGATTGATCGATTGATTGTAGGGATTAACGCGCCGACGCCACACAGGCGATGAGGCGCGCCGTATTGGAGGGTGGCGGATTAATTTTGACCACCTGGGGATCTTTAACGTGCGCCGAAATCTCAAACCCACGGGCGTTTGCGTTTTTCGCCTCAATCATAAAAGGGGCCGCCGCGGCCGGGAATCGAACCCGCGCCCTTGGCAATTACGCTTGCGTTGTTTTACCTGCGCATTGCTACAAGCTACCAGGGTCATAGTTACTTTCCTTGATTACCCAGGGCGTGGATACTCGCGCGTTGTTCATCCGAGTCGCGTATTCCCAACGCTTCGTTGCACAGCGCCCCACGTGACCTGTGTGGTGCCACCGCGCGTGCACCACAGTGGCTGCATCACAATAATGAAGATGTTAAGACCCAGAGGTAGATTTCATCTGCAACTTTTTTTAAAAAATTGAACTGAGTATACTTCTGCGCTTAATAGCGCAATCGGGCTTAGTATGGTTGTACTGTTATCTTATCTGGCGAAAATGACGTAATCGGGAAATTCAAGTGAGTGAGTGAAACACTTTATTAAACGAGAGGCCATGAGACTCTGGGGGGAGCAAGGATGAGGGGAAAAGGGGAAGGTCACAGCTCCCACGATGAACGCAGCTGCAGTCTTGGGGGTCCTAATCACAAAATTAACACATTAAAGTCAGTCAGTGGCACCAAAACACTTGAATGTACAGTTCACACTGTAGACAATGCGGTTCACACTGTAGACAGTGCACGCTGCAGACTGCAGACAGTTCACATTGTGGCGTCGTATTCATTTCAGAATTGCTGTATTTTAGTACCTGTATTGAACATGAAACTAGTTGCGAACAAATGTGGACTCATTTGTTTTAAATTGCGCTCTAGAGAAGGTGATTTGCAGCCCTTTCACACAACCATTCTCTTATAAGGCCAGGCAACTGAAAGTGAGGAGCGCACTAGAATTCCCCAAATGTTCCCACAATTGCACTGCCAACTACCTATCAATCAAAAATGCATGAAATTCAGCACGGCTTTAAACTTGTCTTAACAGTAAAGCATGCCATGATTTTTTCAATATTGCACACGCGTATTAACACCATGTTACAGCTGCAATACATGACAATGTTCTTGCCACAGAACCTCATGTAGTAAATAGGAAGTGCACAAGAACGTTGCGAGCCTTAATGATAGGTAACTATTAGTACGGAAAACGTGTTAAGCTTGCATGGTCGCGGCAAAAAATGGCATAGTGTTCCAAAACGCAACTTGAAAGTGCTTACATAAAACTGGCTCCAAAAACCGCGCCAAGACAAAATAGTGGGGTGAAGTGTCGCAAATACAGTTAACTTCAGTTAAGAAGAACTCGAAGGGACCATGATGGTTTGTTCGTCTCCCTCCCAAAAAAAGAATCGGCAACACGCCCAGGTGCATGCAAATATCTGCTTCAAGACTGTGACTGAAGTAGATTTACAATGGAGGAAACAGACAAAAAAAAAAACATATATTTGAGTGCGCAACTTGATAGAAGACTGTCTTCAAGTGCTCTTGCCCGATTTTATCCAGTTTAAGCGGCGACGGA
Organism: Haemaphysalis longicornis; assembly: GCF_048455015.1. Lineage (NCBI taxonomy): Eukaryota > Metazoa > Arthropoda > Arachnida > Ixodida > Ixodidae > Haemaphysalis > Haemaphysalis longicornis. Next base: position 440,231,298 of record NW_027526203.1, on the reverse strand, counting down.
GAGCGTACACCCGTTACCTCAAGCGACAATGCAGCAGAGACAGAGAGGGAACTTTTCGCTTTCTCGGCGGTGGCGCGATGGGACTCGCGACGCGAACCGACGCGAACTGACATGCTCCCGCTGAGAAACGGCATTGGTTAGGAGAGCTGCTACATTATCGAACAGGAAATCTCCGTCGTCTCTTTTTTAATATTTTTATCTTACTAGTTTTTCGCCTCTCTCCTCCAGAGCAGAGCGGCCACAAAACTCACACACACTCTTTTTTTTTGCTTTGCTGCTGGCTCCGCTGGTTGGAGGGTGGCAGAAGTGGTAGCTTTACCTGCGTGTCTTTTTTTGTCGCTCCCTCCCTTCCTCCGTGGCGTGAATTCGCTTCTGCTGTGTTTTTCTTTTACTTTTTTCTCCCTATGGTCGCGTGAATGCCCCGCCGCACCCCGCCAAGACTGCCATGTTCGCTACCTAGAATCGCAAGCAGGGGTGGTCACCCCGAAAGTTGTTCATCTTAACCGAAGAGTATGTGAAAGGATGTTCGTCTTAAGCGGTTTTTTTAACACGAAAGTGTTTCACTCCGGGATTCACGAAGATTTCACTTACGTCATATCCGTCCCGGAAGGGACGATAGTACAACGAAGCAAGCGGCCTGTAAAGGGTGCACTCATGCACACAGGGTCTTCTTGCGGGAAGCAACCTTTAGTACTAAAGAGTACGTTATACTTCGGGTTGTTCGTTTTCGGGTTATTTTAACACGGAAGTGTTTTATGCCGGGATACACTAAGATTTCACCGACGTGATATCCGTCACGGAAATGGCGCCAGTACACCTTTGCCGAAGCGACCCGCCAGCAGGACGTCGCTCGCCAAGCACACCCACAAGACAGCCGCCGACCCACAAATCATGCTCAGCAGAAGATTTCGCTGCACATTTCACTTTCGTGTTTTACCGATTCCTATAACAGAGGAATCAAACACAAGTTTTTTTTTTTTTTTGCATTGAGTCTATGGAATACCAAGCAAACTTTCGCACGTTGTTCGGCATAAGCGAGAGTTCGTCTTAAGCGAGTTCGTCTTAACGGGAGTTCACCGTACTTGCTTCGCGTTGGGAAGCTCACTCTCTCCTGACGACGTTGGTGTCCGTGAGGACAGAACATTTCGTCCAGAGCAATGTGTTGCCTCTGGGAGGTATATGCTGAAGGCGGTAGTGAAACCCCGCCTCTGCTTCTTGACGGGGTCAACGTAAGATGGGAGAAATGAAGCCTGGGGCTGTTTGCGCCCAAACAGCCGCCCGAATCGGCGCGCGCGGTGCGTCGGTGAGCGTCGTTCGTCGACCGCGGGTGTGCGTGGCTCACAAGGTTGCCTGAGCTCGATCTCTCGCCATAATCGCCGTCTTTTCACCTTCCCACACAGACCCGACAGGAAACTGCCAAATTAACGCGCTTGGAAGGCTCGCGCACCAGGCAGCGAGTGCTCGCATTCCTTGCTTAACGGAGGCGCTACCTTTTTAGGCAGTCCAGTTCTCTGGCATCGAACAGTTTCAGCTAACAAAAAAAAACGCATCAGAAAATAAAATGAGGGGTCTGATGTGTCGAAAAACACCTTGCGTGTGACTATAAATTACGCTGTATAGTGGAGCTTCCACAATATCGACCACATAGAGAGTATACGTGAGAAGCCGGTGTACACATTGGAGCTTTTTGTTTCCGATATGTTTTCAAGAAACCTTCTGAACAAGCGCAGTCCTTGCCTGCAGCTCTGTTGCGTGCGCTAGGCCATCCCAGGCACAAAGGGGTTCGGTTTTGGGCCTAATTACTCGGAAAGCAAGCACAGCCTGTTTAAAAAAAAATGCCTAGTTGATGTCGCTCTCGGCATGCAACAATTTTGACAGCGTTATACGGACAGGAAGATGCGTATACGACGCGGGAAGGAAACGGACAGCCCGTGTTTGTAAACTAGAGCTCGAGTATACCTTTAAGTTTCATTCAACTGGCCAGGGAGTGTGCTCAATCGAAAATTACAAACGAACGTGTCTTGTTTCGTGCACTCCGTGGACTGCGCCCAGCTTCCCTGGTGATCCTTCTTCTTTTAGTGGTAGAGCACTAAAGTTTTTTAAACATCCTTATTTGCTCTGTGTTTTTATTGACGAAACCTTGCGCGTTCCTGGCTTACTTCATCAAACTGGTATTAATGGAAGAAGGAAGGGTTGGGATCCTGCCAGCGGTTGGTCAGTGCGTTACTGTTGGGAATCTCTCGCCAATTGCAATCTTAATGCTGAACAAAGCGGGGCAGAGAATGATAACGGTCCCTTTACATGACGTGCTTTAGCATAAATTGTACAAATGAGCGGCCGCACCATCCGCCCCGTGCTCACTCTGCCATCATTTAGAGGCCGCCAAAGGCGCTGTGGAGGTGCTCAGAAATTCAATGTCTGCAAGCGTTTTCTTTTTCCAGGTTACTTATTTGCTTAACCATCGACTGGCACGCTTCCCTGGAATTCCGCAAAGCGCACTTGTATTGTTCGCATCGCGCTTTTTGGTTGTTTATTTCTTGAGGCTGAAAAGATATGACATAACAAAATTCTACGCCCGGTAGACTCCAGGGAAAATTTTGTCCAAATTATAAGTATGAAAAGCTTTTGAAGGACATATCTCCAAAAGAAAAAATAAAAGACCACTGCCATTTATAATTTGTTACTCATAAAGAGCGTTGGGTTATATATGAAGCGTTTCGGCATAATATTACCTCTCAAATAGTATAATATCGCATCTAATTAAATGTGGAGTCACACGCCGCGGCGGCGGCTGAAGCTACGATTTGAAGCGCAACAAAAACACACGGACGAAGAACAAAGTAGACGAGACAGGCGCTTGTCTCATCTACTCAGTTCTTCGTCCGTGTGTTTTTGTTGCGCTTCAAATCATGACATCTATTCACCAACTATAGCCCAGCAAGGAGTTCTTCTTGGCGGCTGAAGCGTTTTGCTGGTTCGCACGAAGCTCCTATTTTGATTCTTGCCCCTGTAGGCTTCATTTCTGACGAAGACGAAATAAAAAAAAATAAAGAAAGGTCGCACGCACCAGTGAACATAATACTGTGACGACGATGACGACGACACCACCGATGATGGGGACGATAACGATAATGAAGATTTCTATGATTCGGCTTGGGGACCTCGTGAAGCCCAATCCTTTGAGGCTTTTTGTCTGTGCCGCAGACATATGTAACACATCCGATGTCTAGTAAAGGTTCTTTGATTGATTGATTGATTGATTGATTGATTGATTGATTGATTGATTGATTGATTGATTGCGACCGTTATATATGTAATTGCAACACATGTCTGTGTAATATTTATGGAACATCATAGATCATTAGAATTTTTGAGGGACTAAAATTTAGGTGACGCCTACCCCCTCCCCGACCTTTCTAGGTGTACCCCTTCCCCTACCTTCTCCCTCTCCCCCCCCCCCTTCATCCTGAAAAAACACAATTTTTAAAGAGGCCGCAGACGCGGCCGCGGAGACGCCAGCGCCATCTCTCGCCCCCGCCGCGGATCCTCCCGCGGCGAAGTGCGAGGAGGTGGCGCCACTCGTCGGCACCCCAGCAAAGAAAGAACTGAAACTAAAGCGTGGCAAACTGTTCGCATGGCGACGCAGTGAAACATCCCCCTCGCGAGGGGCACGATCAAATGCAGAGCATTTCCGGGGGCGCACGACGTTAAGTAGTTTGCGTTACGTTAATGTTGTTGCACTTGTGGCAACTGCTGACGAGAGTGCGCTCGTCAGCAGTAATTTGAATGAGTCAACGATATAAGGCGCGTTCGTAGCGTCCCAATCTGTGTCGGCTTTGTGGCGCAGTGGGTAGAGCACCATGTACATTGCGTTCCGCCCGCAGGGTCGAGGGATCGAAACCGGGCGCCGGATAGTATTTTCTTTTATATAGTGTAGGGGGAGGGGTGCGGACAACGACGGTGCGGACTACGACGGGACAACGCGGGTGACATCGTGAGTTACTGAAATGCTCTGCATTAAAAAAAAAAATAGCGGTACAGACGCACACGCTCCCCGCCGCCGCGGCACGCTCCACGCCCATGTTCGGCAACAACAGCTCGTGTATCCTCGGGCGTAACGTGCCTTACGTGCTTGCGCGTCGCACAGCTGGCGTCACCACGACATACACAACAATGCGAACACTGCGAACAATTAGTTGCAAACAATGCCAACAGGTGTGTGTGTATGTGCGAGCATACGGAGAACTTTGACGTAGGGGACCTCAAAATTCAAATTATTCCTCTCGAGCCTATAGTTCCGCTCATGCAGAACAGCGCCATGAAGCAGTGCAGACAGAGTAAATGCGAAGACGCCGCCTGTCGGTGCAATTACATCAAACAGGAGGGCGCGATCTTTCGTTGGAAAAAGCACCTCCACATTCACAGTGAGTAGACTGCTAGGCGAGAAATGCGGTACGCCTTGGGAAAAGCTGACTGATCTATTGGTGTGTGAGTTCCGGCCCTGGACATACCTGGTTCATATGGACAAGAAATCCCTGCAATTCTCACTACAATGAACTGATACAAAAATGTTGCCGCCGTGGGTTTTTTTTTTTTTTTTTTCGTAACGTTCGGCGAACTGAACGAGCCTGACCGGTCGCATCCGCATTGCCCGCGCATCGGGAAGGGCGTGAGGCAATTTCGAGTGCGCATGCTGTCGATCAGCAAATCCCCTCTGTTTGTGCGGCGCGAAGCCTCGTTGCGTGCCCTCCCCCAGTAGTACATATTCAAATGTCGAAAATAGCTTCCATTGCGGCAGTGCGTGAGAGTACGTTTGCGGGGCCACTTTTTTCTCAATCGCCCACTCTGAGCAGCAGCGGCAATTTCCCCCCTCTCGCTTCCCTGCCGCGGTTTGTTCTCGCGGCTTTCTTGGCCCTTTTCTCCGCCGCCCCCATTGTCCGGCGTGTCGCTGCGCCAAGGGCTATTGGCGGGGCGGCGTCGTTCAGCGGCGGACGTTGTCAGGATTAGAAACCAGAAGCCGTGCGACTTCCTCGTGCTCGCGAAAAGTCGCGCTCTTCTGACCGGCGTGTTTATTTTCTTGTTTTCTTCCTTAAAACCACAATGGCGCGAAAAGGGATGACCCAGCAAGCGGACAGGATGAGCTCTAAATACGGAAGTCAAGAGGATCGCGCACACACACTGCACATGCGTGTCACGAAAGAGCGACCTGCGCCCCTTTGTTTTCGGACGCCACGGCTTAGCGCGCTGAACTCCGGGCGAAGAGGAGACGCGGCCAGCTCGGCTGCTCCGTTCCATTTTCCCCGATTCGAAATACAATGCCGCCGGAGCGACGCTTTCACCTGACCGCGACTCGCGCGCTCCACTAATGGCCGACTGCAATCAGCGGCCAGCTGTATAATTGCCTCGGGAAGACGGTGGCAGCGTCCGTTCCTCCTCCTTCGCACGGCATTCGTCCGCCGTTGTGGGTTTTCGCGGGACAATACGTGAGCCGACGGCTCTGCCCTTCTGGCCAGAGTGGACCAGAAACCCAGCCCCCCACCGCTTTCACGCTCCACGCACGAGACCGGCTGGACGAGCTCTTCTTGCGTACGAGCACGCAAGGATGAACTATTTGCGTAATCAGCGGAAGGAGCCTGCGAGGCATAAATTGCTCGCACGTTGCACAAAAAGAAACCTCGTCAGCTTCCTTTGCCTTCTGAGGAATATTGCTGTAGCAATGCTGAAGGCGTTACACGGAGTTTCGCTAGGATAGCAGTGACGTCCATTGTTGTGATGTACGGGCGCATGCGAGGGAAGCCCACTCTCATAATTCTGTGAATCTGCAGGTGAAGTGGGGAGAAGGCCGAGGGAGGGGGGCACTAAGCTACTGACTGTCATCAAATAAGTACTACCGATCATCATTTTTCTGCCGCGATGTAGTAATCTTGAGCGTTTTTGCCGTCTGCTCCCACCACGACGATGATCAGCCATTTTGCAGTGGAATGCTCTGCCGAGAGAGAAGAGAGAGAGAGAGAGAGAGAGAGAGAGAGAGAGAGCCTTTAATGAAAGCTGAAAAGGTCAGCCCCACTAACGGTAGGGCTTTCTACTCCAGATAGGGTGAGTATACAGTGAGATGACAGCGGAAAATAGATAGAAAAGAAAAACGGAAAAAAAGAAAGGGGATGGAGAGGGGAGATGCAGACATATATAAAATGTATACGAAGGAAGGAAGTAACCCGAAGATTACGTAGCGAGGGCCCGCTGTATCCAGAGCTGTTTTTCTTTTTTTTTTTTTTTTTTGAAAGCTTATCCTCCCTCGCACGCTCTCTCTCTCTCTCTCTCTCTCATTGCTTTCTCTCTCGGTCGAAATTAAATCCTACATACGCCACTGTACTGAGGGACGTTGTCGGTCCATTCTCTGGGCGCCATTACGATCGCGCCTCTCGTGATCCACTGTCCACAGTCGGGTTTTACCGCTCGCCTCACAGAGCGGAACGATGAGCGCATTCACGATTCCGCTTCTCAATGATGGCCGTTTGATTCCGCGCCTCGCTTTTGTACTTGTCTCGTCGTGCTTCTCACTTAATACAAGTGGCGCTAAGAAGGGATAGCCGAGCCCGGTGCTCATAGTACACCACGGCCTCTCGCCTGCTTCTCAGTGGTCATCCTTCCGCTCACCGCTAGCGTATCATGCAAAATGAGAAGTTGCATCCTGATTGCTGATCTGTATCCTGGATGAGATAAGACGCATGCCCACACATCGTTTGCTTTGTATAGTACCAGCGCAATGCTTCCATCAGACCCCCCCCCCAACCCCCGCCCCCAATAAAAAAAAGAGCCGTTGCCGTCATTCTCTTATAAGCATATTTTGCCACTGCTCCACACAAGTGTATCTGAATTTCGATGGCAGTTAAAAGGATACCAGGTTGTGTTCGCTCTGCAGCCGAGAGAAAATGGCGGCTTGAGTGCTCAAGGAAGGACTATGCTGGGCGAGAAAGTACCGATGCCAGTCAATGATAATTGACAATGTAGAACAACCTGGCGGTGAAAAAATTAGGAACCATTTCACTCTGTACCGGCGAAGTTTTTTTAGCACACGACACGGAGCTGACATAGAATTTAAGCGAAAGGTATGAAAAAATTTAATTTCTCTCGTGCGATGGTGGTCCCTAAGAAAGTGTTTTGCGTCTCGGACACAATGTATGCATACATGGAACCTTAACAATTAATTTCGCCGTTGTTTAACGCGGTTAAAGCAAGTTTATCGTGCGAAAGCTCGCTTTTCTCAGGCATCCAGTGCCTCCTTGTATCATTTTACAGCGAAGCTGTCTACCCCCAACGCCGTGGGCAAAAACTCCGAGGCCTAAGACGCCGAGCGCATGCGGCAGGCTAATCAGGCATACAACATAGAGCTCAGAATTCGTTTACGGAAACCAGAAAACAAGCATCGGAACCGCATTATGGATGATAAGGCGCCCCCCCCCCCCCCCCTTCCCACCATGTGTTCCTAGTAAAGATTATGTTCGCAGATTATCTTTTAAGGATAGACAGGACACAGGTCACTAAATAGAGCAGGTCTTGCCCAAGACGCTGACTGCATGCGTAGGACCCAGCATTTGCCGCCAGAGAAGCACAGCGTGTCAGTAGATAAAATATTAGAGTACCGCCACTGAAGCAACAGTGGCCATTTTGTCGTTCATCAGTGTTGTGAAATTGCCGCATCTACGGCCTCGCCGTCAATAAACTTCGGACGGGTCGTTTGTTAACAACACTACCGAAGATACACGAAAACGGCGTCTTTGCACACATTTCTGCGGCTGAAATGCTGTTACACGCCTTATCTTTGATTCGCATTCGGAACGACGTCAGTCGCGCGCAGCCGCAGAGCAGGGAGGGCAAGCTAAGCCTACCAAAATTGACCGACTAAAACGCATAAACAACAACAAGGCGGTGCCCATAAACCGTCGCAGTGTAAACAAATGTCACGTAATACGAACTGACCAATGATCATGGTGGTGGTACGGAACAATAGGAGAAAAGAGTGGCGATACTCTGTACGCTTATTTAGTGACACTAGCCGAGCGCTACCGACAAGCCCGCCGAGACAACGAGAAATATTTCGTACCCTCCTCCATCACCATTTGTAGCGGTTTACAACACCTTTGCTGGACACCCGCTTTCGCAGGACGGGATGGCGACCGATCTTTTATGATGGCACGCGCCTTAACACTTTTTCCTTATCCCCGCCCCCGCACCCCTCTTCTTGGAACGAACGAGCGATTAGACGGTTTCACTGCGCAACGGCACGAGGCGCTGGCTTGACCTTGGCTGATCTTGAAGGTTAGATTGACGCTGCGAGGAACGGGTCGTTTTCGGGGTTTGGCCTGCAGTAATAAGCGTCACTTAAAAGAAATTAAATAAAAGAAAAAAGCATCGCCTAAAAGAAACGCCCAAGTGGGAATAAACTGAGCCCTTTTAAAGTCAGCTTCACTACTGTACCATAATGCATTGCTGAAAATACATTTTTAGGGTGCAATATAAGCAGTCTGATATCAATGTACGGTGACCCTGGACCTGTGAAGCGCTATAAATTGAGCCCCTTTAAAGTTGGCGACGGCACCATAATGCGCTTCTGGGAAGACATCTTTAGGCGGAAATATAAGCAGACTGGTATCAACTTGTGAAGACCCCGGGTCTTTTTGTTAAATAGCTCTGTAAAGCACCATGTACTCTCGCAAAATGGTATAGACCGAGCCTCTTTAAAGTCGGCTTCGTTATTATACATCGATGCATTGCTAGAAAAACATTTTAAGGCTATATGAGTGGTCCTGTACATGAAAATATTAACGGCCCCCAGAGAGAGAGAGATCAAACTTTATTTGATCTCTTTCTCTCTCTGGGACATTTTGTTTATAGCGTTTCCTTGTGCGGCCAAGGTTTTGTCGCATCAAGTGTTACAGATGTATATACAAATTTCTTCTTTGAGTACACAAAGAAATTTTAAGGAAGTGAGACGATGACGAAATCAGCGCAGGAGCTGTCCGTGCGCCCGGTAGCTGAAGGACTCAGCATCCAGCCCCTCCAGGGTCCTCTCCACCGTGCGCCGCATTTCGTGCTAGCCGCAGGGTGGTTTTCTGGGAGCGAACTTTTCCTGCGCATGCCGAGCTCGAAAAGTGTAGATAAGACGAGTCCCAGTCGCGAAGAAGGAGTCTTTGTGTCGCGTTATCTTGGGTTCCGTGCGCTCAAAGGCGCTCGCGGTCAGACCCCTTTGTGCGCGCTGCATGTGCGCCCCCCCCCCCCCCCCCCCCCCCCGCCTGCGGCCGTGTGTCCGCGCAGACCATTCATGACAGTTGAACCGCAAATGAGCCGCCCCGTTCATTATGTCGGTGCTCTCATATGCAGAGTACGCGCCGACCCGTTCTCGTCCATATACCCCTTTCTCGGCCTCTTTCCCTTCCCGAGTTAGAAGTGTCATTCTCTGCTCCGAGATTCGAGTTCTGCGGGCACGCGCTGCGCCGACGGCTATGGCGGAAATCTCTGGCGCGCTACACTTGAGCACTGCGGACGTGCTGCTACACGAGCAACGATACGCTGCGCCGCGCGGCTCGTTGTGCTCTGCTCGTATGCACGCAGGATGTCGAGGGCCCAATTTCAGTGCACTTCCGCGGTTCGGCGTGCCCCAATCGCCCCACCCAGTTCGGCCTCGCCTTCGCGCCTTTCTTCTTTTCGCAGAGGGTTAAAAAATAAAGTGGGCGTTTCTGAACACCAGTGAACTTTCCTGGTGGGAAATATGCCGTTTCTCTTACTGTTTCCTCCGATACCCTAGGTTTTTTATACCGTCCATGTTAATATTTTAAAAGTAATGTTTTTTATACATAACCACGCCTGCTTTTGTGTGCCTGGTTCGCAAACGTACGAATGCACACCAGTCCTGTCAGCACGTAATGCCCGAAACCTGCCCGCGAACGAGGTTCGTCCTCCCTCTCACTGCACTTTTGCTGATATCGCATTCAAACCACATTTACAGTGCCGGCTCCTTCCCCCGTTGTCTCTCTTGCCACTTTTGGGAACCGAGATACTTCGCAGAGGCGCAGTATCCCTGGTATTCGTAGAGTTTGCGTAGTGGACGAAAACCGCTAAATTTGGCGACCGCAGTCTGGGCGACGCGGAAAGAAAATTACGATGCAGATCGTGTCCAAGCCATCTTTGGGATGTTTCCTCGGTTAGTACAGCCACTGTAGTTAGTACGAGCACTGAGGGTTCGCAAAACGAGGGGGTGGTGGAACTTGAGACAAACGACAACGGTACGTCAGAACGCGTCGAGTCCGCCTTCCCGCGTGCTCAGGGAACCGCAGTGATGTTCCATGTGGGGAATTTTCCATTTTTCGGGAAATTTTCGGCTGTAATTTTGGTCAAAGGGAAGCAGAGAATCTTTAATAGATGCAGGGAATTTAGGAGTCGTCTAGTAAAAATGGAAAATAAGGCCAGTAAAGCCCGTTCTACACGGTGCGTTTTTCGCCTGCGAATTCGGTGGAACAAACATTCGCACTTGCGAAGTTCGCAATGCCTGGAAATGTCGCCTACATGGCCTGCGAACGTCGCGATTTTCGCACTTCAGAAACACATTGTTTGCAGCCCGAATTAGGTCTGCCACGAGCAAAGCTTGTTGTGATGTTAAAAAATAAGTTTTATTGTACTTTCTGGGGAAGTTGTTTCAGATTGTTTTGCAGTAAATATGAGTTTATTAGCGGTTTCATTTAACAATCGCCAATTATTTTTCAATATACGCACACATAACAGAGAGAGAGAGAGAGAGAAATATATATATATATATATATATATATATATATATATATATATAACACAGAAATAAGGGTTGGCAGTCGAGAAAACCTCGGAAAGCAAAGGGGAGGATGTGGTAGATCATTGAAACAGATTAAGAATTTGGAAAGAAAGAAAGAAAGTGAAGAAAAAAGAATCGCACCTTCCGGTATTCTGGAGGTCGTGGGTTCGGATCCCACCTGGCGGGCATTTTTTCTTCACTTTCTTTCTTTCTTTCCAAATTCTTAATCTGTTTCAATGATCTACCACATCCTCCCCTTTGCTTTCCGAGGTTTTCTCGACTGCCAACCCTTATTTCTGTGTTATTTTCAACGAGCCCCTCATTTCCTATTCTGATTCGCTATATATATATATATATATATATATATATAGAGAGAGAGAGAGAGAGAGAGAGAGAGAGAGTAAACTTTATTTGAAAATAGGAAGACGGGAATGTGGAAAGAGTTATGGGTGAAGTCCTATTTCCAGGACTCCAGTAGCAAAGGCTCCCAGCTTGGCTCTGTCTAGCAGCTCACGCTGTGTCGAAAGGTCCGAGCTGGACAGTGCTAAATCCCAGGAATCTCTAGAGGTTTGGTAGGTGTTCTGTTGCCAAATTATAGGGCAGTTCCAGACTGTGTGGAATAAGTCTGCTCGTAATTTGCATTTGTGGCATTCTTCGTTATATCTCTCTGGGAACATAAGAGACAGTCTGGATTTGTGTGGGAAAACGTTGGTTTGTAGTTTTCTTATGTTTCGTGCGCCTTCGGCATCTAACATGTGATGCGGTGCGGGCATGGTCTTTCTCGCTTGCCTTTGAGTGTAAAGCCTTTCATTAGGCGACATGAAGGGAGGAAGGGTGTAAGAGTGGTCCGTTTCCCTGCGGCTGTTGATTTGCCTCGCTAGGGAATCGGCTCTCATTTCCTTCAAGGCCTTCGTGTGCTGGGCTCCATAATATTCTATGTTGGCCTTTTGGTTCGGCTGGTAGAATATTCCTGGTTTCTATGGGAATAAGGCCGCATATTAGATTTCTAATGGCTCTTGTAGAGTCCGTGATGATGATGAGGCTTTTGCTCCCCATCTTACAGCGAGCAGTATGGCTGTGGTTTCAGCTTCTTGAGATGTTTGTTTTCTGCTCATGAGAAAGTCCAGGAGTTTGCCCCGTGCATCCACAACTACGGCTGATGATATTCCGTGGTGGTTGGTGGCGGCATCCGTGTATACTGCATCTGGATTTTCCCCGTATGTGCTTCTTATATAGTTAATTCTTGCTTGTCTTCTACCTTTGTTGTAGAGGGGGCTCATTTTCTTTGGAATGGGTGAAATTTTGAGAGCTTTGCGTTGTTCTGGTTGCAGCTCTGTTGTTCTTCGTACGAACTCGGTGTGAATGGTGTGGCCCGTTCTTCTTAGGATTTCCCTGCCGGTTCTTGTTTTCAATAGCCTCTCTTTTTGTGCTTCGAGGGTGGCTTCTTGGACTTCTTGGAAGGTATTGCAGAAGCCCAGGTTATAGAACTTCTCGTTGGAGGTGTAGATGGGTAAGCCGAGGGCGATCTTGTAAGCCGTTCTTATGATAGCGTTTACTCCTTCTTGTTGTCTTTGGTCCAGGTGGTGAAAGACAAACACAGCAAGCAACCCTCGGTTCGCTTGTTGTGCGTGCCTAGCACATTTAGGTGTACCTCGGGGGGGGACTTCTTCGGTCTTTATCTACTTCTTCCGAACTGCTGTGATGTCCGCGACATGCCTGGACAGCGATTAAGCATTCGTTGAAAACGGCGCGCGACATCGTGTTGTGAACACGCGTATGTTTGTGTTGGTGCGCCCGCGCTTACACCGCGCGTATGCAAGTAACGTCATCTGGTTGCTAAGCGTGCAAATGGTGATGCCGTGACGTGGCCGTGACGTTCACCTAGCTGTGTTCATATTGGCCGCAAGTTCCGGCCCCTCTACCGCCTGCACACCGCATGCAGGAGCGGCGTTCGCCGGGGATGCTCGATCGTTCCGAACAGGCTTTGCCGCAGCAACGAAAAAAGGTCGTTTTGCCGCACGAGCGGCGCCGCACCAGCTAATTCGCAGAGAAAATCGCACCATGTAGAACGGGCTTAAGCCGTACCTGGCATCATTTATCACTTTTTTTTCTTTTAAAATGTTCCCTGAACACTTCGTCGCATTTATGTTCGAAAATCCGCAGTCGTGTTCCCGCAAGCCACAAGCATCCAAGACCGCTTGCAATCCAGTTCATAAAGCAGAAGGGAGGGAGCATAGAGGAAAGAATACTCCATGAGAACGATCTAGTAGTGCCTGAAGCGGCGCGGCTGAAGACCTGAAGCTTGTTCGCATGTATTCCTGCGCAATATTAAAAAAAAAAAGTATTTCGGGTGCGCCTTAGTCCGCGTACTGTCAACATGGGATGACCTCTGATTTTCTGAACCACGTCTACGTCCGGAAGGCTACGTAAAGTAGACATAGGTGGCGCTGACTGACGCCCAAAACCGAACAGTAATCCACGTAAAGATTTATCAGCTGTGGAAAGAGAACGCAGGGAATTTTGCAGAGAATTCTTGAGAAACCTGCAAAAAGAAATTACAAAAATAGGGAATTTTTGAACCTAGAAAAGGGAATTTTTCTCTCTAATACGAAACATCACTGGGTAACCGACGATGGGCAGCATGAGTCAGCTTTGATGACGTTTCGGCGGAGTTTTTGGATGAACAGACGTCTGAAAGCGCGCAGCGACCACTACACGTAAGCAGTATACTGTCTTGATTCTCGAGCAGAGAGTGGACAGTACACTGTAGAATTTACAACACCACGCAACTTATGGTGTTCGTAAAAAAAAATGAGGTTTAAGAAGAGGATCTACACCAAAAAGGGGTGGGGTTCGACCAGCTGGTTGTGCCGCAAGCCTCTCGGCAGGATTGGCAGCGTTTAGTGCACAGGAACTCGTCGTTATTGCACCTAGCCGCACGAGAAAAAGAAGACCGCCCTTTACAATGCTGTTGGTCGGGTTGTTTCCGCGACGTAGAGGATTTCACGGGAACGTTACCGAAAACCGCGCTCTTGTCACTGCTGTAACCAGTACCGCAGCATGTGTATACCAATTAAGGCACCCGCTAGACGCAAATGAACGGTCTCCTACTTTTGCATGCGTCTTCTCATGCGATAAAGCGCAGCCGACCGCACGATTCGCGTTTCTTTCAGGACCAAGAAAGAAGCTCGGTTTCCCTGCGCGCGTCCTTGCCTCTCGGGATAGTTTTTTGTCCATGCCTCCGCGCGTAGTATGCATGCCAGGAGGCGCGAATTACTCAGCGCCCAGCATACTTCGCGCGCGATGTGTGTCCTAGAGTAGTTGAACAAAAGAAATTCCTGTGTTGTCAACGTGTCGAAACAGGTCGCTATTCTCCGCAAGCGGCAGGCATTGCAGCCACCGAAAGGTGTGGTGTAGAATAACTATTGGCGGTGAGATGTTTTAGTGGCGCCCCCTGGCTCTGACGTCAGCTTAGGGACGCGCGCGACTGTCGTCTGCTACACTCCGCTCGTGAGGGGCAGCAGCGCCTGTGCTAGAAAGCGCCCGCTTTGATACTTTATTGCATTGTAAAGCGTATTTCCAGTAATTCAGTTATTTTGCCAGCTTCTCACAGCTATGAATAATTTCAAGCTGTATCCCCCACGAATTTACAACACACTATGCGAGAGAGAACATTTTTTTTTTCAGTGCATCGGTCAGAAAATCATGTGTAACTCATCCTTTCTAGCTTATTCGCGAGGTTCAGCGCTCAGAGCTCTTCGATAAATATTCAAAATGCGTAGGCTTCTCTACAGTATTTTTGAGACGCTTTTATGAAGACTCAACAGTCTGATGCTACGTAGCAAGCAGCGGGCCCCTACACACCCATCGCACAGCAGAAAATAAAGCGGCTGTCTTCTATTTCTCTCGTTGCTGTTGACTTGTATCAGTGAATGTTTTTTTTTTTGTGCCCTACGCATTAATTTTTCTGCACCGTCACAAGCGTCTTATCAGTAGGTTTGGGGGTGTTTGGGAGGCTCACATAGATCGTGGGGATATTTTCTTCAGGCTGTATGGCATACATTCCCTTCTTCACAAATTGGCTTTAGTTATGGCTGTGTGCAAAAAGGAGTATATCCACAGCGTGCGTTGTTTATTTACATGCAAATGCAATGAGAAGGTTTATGCTACTCCAGCGGACGCGGCCCAGGCAACGTTGTCCAGAGTACTCGAAGGTGGCTTTTTTTGCTCCGAATTTATATCGTAACCATCGTTATCATAACTTACTGACTCTCAACCCGAACGATTAGGACATGATCACGGTGTTGAAGGGTTGGTATACTCGCTAAAGAACGCAACAAATAGTATACGTGTATATATTACAAGAATCGAAACCGATGAATATTTCCAAGCAGCTCTTTATTTTGTTCCAACCCTTCCAGGCGTAAAGAAATCCTGGTCTACCCAGGATGGCGTTTTAGGAATGGAAGAAAATTGCTCTGACTCTCTGGACCTGGACTGAGGACCCGGTCCACTAATCAGCTCGATTTTAGTGTACATAAAGTTTCTCCTCCTCCTTATCCTCCTCCTCCTTCTCTTGAGTACAGCTTTCCTATAACGCATATCTGAATATTGGGAAGATATGGCTGTGTTAAATATACTGAAATATCCCTGCAGGCCTGAACAAACATAGTGTTACTGTATCTTTACCGTACACGTGACTCATTTTGATCAATAAACATGAATACTGGTTAGAAGCCTGGTGTAACTCAACCTACGGTTTTCGCAGCCCATAGTGCATATCGGCATATTTCATGCCACGAAAATGTAAAGTGATGTGATACAATACATTTGAGCAGTCGGCAAAGTTGCAAAAACTGTTTTACCTTGCATATAATTATCGGGAATCGTAATGCCTTCTGCCGAAGTCGACAGCGCCGAAAGCCTGGATTCTGTTTTGGTCTTGTACTTTCGCTGTTGTCACTTGCTATCAGCTGGTTGTCCCTTTATTCGAAAGATTGCTTAATAAAGAAGCTGATGCGTAGCTCAGACACCTCGCGCTTTACAGAGGGCCGGTTTAGAAAGGAATGGGGCGACGCCGGCAATGCTTACTTCCGTAGCAGTACCCAAAACTATACACTAACTCACGCTTGAGCTAGTGCATGCGATTTTAAGTCTATTATAATGATAAAAAGTTACGCACACGCAAAATCTGGTGCGGACAAGCACCAGACGTCGACCTCGCGCAAAGAAACAGCAGGGAGAGCGAGCCCGAGTGTAGCAGACGACAAATGCGAGAATCCCTAAGCCGACGTCACGGAGGCGCGATTCGCAGCGCCGCCCGTGGTCGCGCTCACCGCCAATACAGAAGCCGGACTTTAATCAGCCTGAGCGCGACCTGAGTGGAGGTGCCCCTGGCGATCCACTGCTACCTGCAGAACGCCATCCTTGACTCCAGGGAGCTGCTTCGCGAGAAGCGAGGATAGGAACACTAGATGATAGAAGGATAGGCTGAGAAAGGGGGCCGCAGTCGGGAATCGTATGAGCGCAGAGACCAGAAAAGAAGGTCCGGATAGTAAAAGGAGGAACAGATTGTTTACTAGGAAAACGGCATAGATTAGATATTGAAAATAATGCTGATCAACCCGGGATGAACGCGTTCCCGTTCAGCGCATTTTGACACGCGCAGCTACAGGTACTTCCTATTTAGACTCATGTTTCTGGTATAATTGCCCTTACACAAATTTCTCTGTGTGTTACATTGGTCATCTAGGCCAATCCCCGTGGAGGTATGGGTCATCAGAGCGTCTGTTTCCGAGTGACGGCGCTTGACTTGCTGAGGCTCATTGTTTGCATTGAAGCACCCTCTATAGGTCTTTACATGACTTTTACCAGCAGGGCTATTGTTGCTGGCCGTAATGTGTGCGGCGCCATCAGAAAACTTTGGGTCATAGTTACTCCTGCCGTTTATGGCGCACGTGAGCACGCGCTTTACGAGGAGCGCCCGGCGTCGTCCAGGCTTGCGCGTGGCGCTCGCAAAAAATACCAAGAAAACAGTGTGCGTGCGTCCGCGCCTCAAGGTGGAGCACAAGACAGCTCGCGCTACAGACGCCCAGTTCGCGAAGCCGGTTGGCGTCGGTTCTAGCGCGTGCTGACGCGTTCCACTTTGGGAGAAATGTGAAAGCCTGCGAACAAAATCATCCGGGCCTGCCAGTCATGCATGAGGAAGGCGACGATATAGATGGATATGACGATGACTACTACTACCCCAGTGAACAGCGAAGACGGAACATGTAAACAAAATTTTAAACCTAATGCAATGCGTGGTGGCGTGGCCTTCAGGGCTTAGAAAAAAATCCTCCAGATTCGCTCTGGTTCAAGCCTTGTGCGGCTTATAGTGCAAGCTTCGCCAACCTTTTTTCTGTACACGTGACGGATGGCATGAAAACCGACTCTGTCTCTGGTAACACGCACCTACACCCAAAACGGACAACCATATGAGCAACGAAAGAAAAATGATCGAGTTGCTCTAGTGATGTGTGTGCATGTAAAAACATGTACACGTTCATCCGTATATGCACCTACAATAGCTTTGCCGACGCAAACACGCTTTCTAATACATTAGGTGAAAAAGCGTATTTATACGGTTACGGAAGAGAGCTGTAACATAAGTGCTATACGTGCATTGGCATTTCGTGCATTGGTCTTTCGCTAGCACGCATGCAACAATGTTAACAGGAATACTGCCAATAGCACAGTGGAGCAGAAATTATATGTTGCGGTGCGATGCAATGCATGAGGATTATGTGGTCGCCTATCTGATTTTCGGCATTGGATGTTCAAGTATCAGTTTCCTGTTGGCGTGATATGTGAGCCTAGCATAGGTACTTTCACCTTTTTGGTTATGCACAATGGCTTAATTATCGAGGAAAGATGGTGTCCCGGCAAAGTTTACTTAATGTGTTTCGAGATATTATAAGTTCACCAGGCGATTTCTTCGAGATAAGTCCACCAGACGATTTCTTCGTTCACCAGCAATGAATATCTCTGTGTGACACTGACACTAAAGTCCTGAGTGTTCACCGTTATCGCTGTTGTATTCAACCGCGAGAGGACCCAGACTGCTCCCATATACTTTCTGTGGTGCAAGCTTGTCCCGCCCTGCACCAACTAAAAAGATATTTGCATACCCATCACTAACTCTGGGGGAGTGCTAATGTGAACAAACGTGGTGATTTGGCGGACTTCACGCATGCCAACAGGTTGAAGAAGAAGAAGAAGAAGATATTTATTTCAACATCGAATGATGCCAGGGGTACATTCAAAAAGCCAACAATGGGCTCGACGGGGAATGCACCCCCTACAGGTTCAGCATGCAGTAGCAGCACTGGTACTAGACGCCAAAAAAACAACTTAAAATCATAGTTCGTCGCCGAAATTCCACAAATTGTGCACAGTCCTGTAATACATTTTACCGTTTACCTACAGTAACAATAGCAAGACATGATATATCAATAATGCAAAGAAGCATACAAGAAACCAGCCCGTCACGGTAACTCTTCGTTATACAACCTGTTGAGTAGTATTGGTATTTGGAAACGAAGCATTTGACGTCCATAATTTGTACGCACACGAGGCACTTGCCAGGGTTCATTACTTCTTGTTGGGTATGGCTTGTCTCGTTGCATTAATTTGGAGGTTGAGTAAAAAAAACGGTTGGAGTTTTTACAGTCTGGTGGTCATTAATAGGCAGTTTTAGCATATCGTTACCGTGTTTGCGTTACCGTTTACCGTGTTACCGGAAGCGCTGGCGACGGTGAAGCCTGTGCCGGTAAGTTACCGTTCGCGGTAACTCTCGCGCTGCGCAGTCTACTCCCGCAAACACGGTAAACGGTAACGTAAACACGGTAACGATATGCTAAAACTGCCTAATGATGGCTCTTCGACTTTTCTGCACGGTACATCATACAGCAGCTGCTTATACCGCGTGCTTGAACGCATAATAGCAGGGGAGGGACCATAAGCGGGCGTACCTGACGATCAGATTGTTTCTGCCTTCCACTCTTCCTAACATACGTTGCGTTGATCGGTCGACGTTTCAATCGTTGATCGAAGTGTCTTACTCTAATCTCACGACCCCACCTCAAATTGATGACATAACTACCGCTTAGCAGGGCACAAGAACAGACATCAGCCCTACCGGGAGCCGCACTGCCATAGACACACTACTGTATGCGGGTCTGCGGGCTATTCAGCGCAAGTCTGAGAAGAAACACCGCAGCACCAGGTCCACATCACAGCTAGCTGTGCCGGATACTTCAGCGCAAAATACGGCATCGTTTAAAGAAACTTGGGTGGTAGCGTTGGCGAGTGTTCTGCATGTCAGTTGATCCACAGAAACCCCTCTCGAAATAATGGCAAGAGGCACAAGGTCCCAGCTGATCCCGTGAGAAAAAAATTGGCCGCGTATCTGCTTGCTTTGCCGCAAACGACATCAAAAGCCGCAATCGTTTCGTGCCACCTCTGGGGTGGTGGTGATTTATTAAGAAAGCAGGGAAGATAAAAGCTGCCACGTAACTCCTTCCCCTCTCCTCTGTCTCCGTATTGCCCCTCACGCTCTTCCCTTCCTCTCTCGCTCCTCCCATGAGAAACGCGGACCCAGAGTCTCCTACGCGGAGATAGGTCCGCACGGACCACGTATTTTTATTGCGAAGCAGTGCACCCTTACCATCCAAGCAAATTTTTTGGCGATGTCAGCAGAAAACTATCACCATTAGGAAGGCAAGCACGTATACCTACCCAGGGAAACTGGCCATACCGGTTAAGATTGCGGTTGCAAAAGCTACTCCGAGTGCAAAAGTACCCAACAGCATAAAAATCGCATAGTGACATTACCACGCGGTTATATATAAAAAGGGAGACCGGTATACCCTACCCCTACGACACAAGCAACTTTTCGAGGAGATATAGCTGAAAATTATCATCATTAAGAAGGCGTCCACATACTCACTGACAAATGGACATACCTCCCCAGGGGGACTGGCCATACCGGCAAAGATTACGGTTGCGTAAGCTACTCCGAGTGCAAAAGTACCCAACAGCATAGAAATCACGTATTGACGACACCACCTCCTTTAGTTCATTCCAGCCTACCTTGGGTAGACCACGGAAAGTAAAGACGCCAAGAACAACCAGAAGAAGAAGAACATAAAGCAGTCGTGAATGTCGTTGTGCAGCAATAGCAAGTGTGGTTAAGTACATTTCACTTTTCTCTGGTTTAACTCTTTGTAGAGTCACGTGTGAGAATTCAAGTGACGTCCCAAGGGTAATCGTTGTGGGTGTCGTTTACAGCTTCGCAGTTCGACCGACCACCTTCACAGCGTTGATTGGAGCCACATTTTTTTTTGCTTGAGTTTGATACGGTGTTTTTCATGATAAAAACACGTGTTTTTGGCAGCGCGGTTGGTGTGATTAGGTGCGCGTAGTTGCGAGGATTACTCAGGGGCAATTTGTTTTGGATTGGATTAGTTTGTTTACAAGTATGTCTTTGAGAGCGTTTAGGCCTAGCGTAGATGTGTAGATGTCCGTTGCAAAAAAAAAAAAAGTGAAAAACCTCTAAAGCTATTATGTACGGGCTGATTTCGAAGATAAAAGAGTCGTTGTGTTAAGAATTGCATCGCAGTTAATGCCGACTCACACGGCGTGGTTAGAGGGCGGAGTTACGTTTGTTTTCTAAGTTTTGCGCTAGCTTAAAAAAACTAAATGTCAGATTTAAATCAAAAACAGTGAGCGTGTTTTCGCATCGTGAAAATGGAGAGATTAGAGTCAGTTTTATTAAAAGGCAACCAAGCTGGGCGATAGTATGGCGCTAGAAAAAGTATTGGGGAAAGTAGGAAAATGGGACAAAAAGCTCAGGCCTCGGCAGTGGTCGAGGGGCATGGTTGAACCGAGGGACAGACGGCCGTAAAGAGTCCGAAATGTTCGCGTTTAGCTACACGCCTTTCATAACCTTTGACGCACGCGGGAAGCCCCATGGTATACGTGATGGCTACCGGTTGCCGGAGCGGAGAAACGCGTGGGGAAACTCGTCGTTCTCCGCACGCGTGTTTCGCCCATCACAAAAGCATCTATAGCTGCGCCGCTGGAGTCCAGTGGTTGCAGGTGGCGAGACCTGAGCCGGAGGCTCATCCCGTGGTCCTTGGAGCTTGCATCCTGTCTTCTGGTGCCCAGTCATCGGCATATCTAAAAGCGAAAGGGCCCTTCCCGAGTGCCCCATTAACAATTACAGCGAAGTTCCCAAATAGACCCCAAGTGGCCAGTCTCTCTATAAATACACCACACTCTAAAAAATGTCCGCGAGTCCGCTACCCCACAATGGACAGAAGAGGCCAATCACTGGGATCAAAGCACTAAGATCGGCCAACGACGACACCCAGCATGAGATTTGACTCGACGAACGTGGTCGGCGCTGTGATGTGGCGCGGTGCAAGCATGCCGATTTGCATTGCGCGATGTCACGGCGCAAATCACATTTGTTGAGTCAAATAATATGTCGGTCCTCTTCAAGTATCTGGCAGATATGTTCCCGCGGACGCCGCGATTGTTCATTCAGGTGCATTGCAGCAAAGCACATCTACAGACACCTTTAGAGCGCGCAGCGCTCAGTTCCCTACATTCATGGCCTGTCGGTCTGTGTGTTCGTGTGCTGCTATGACATATTCCGACGCACCTGTGAGAGGAGGCCAGAAAGCCCGACATTTGAAACCGGGATCAGTAGTCAAGGAAGGCATCGAATTAAAATCTCACTCTCCTGCTTCCCCAAAGCCCGCCTTAATGTTTAACTATGGCGAAGGAAAGGGGAAAGTAGGATGATCTGAATGTGGCATATATGACGTTATCCATTGTAAGAGGTCTACAGGTAAATCAAAATTTTAAATCAAACCGCGTGTTTGGTATCAGTATTCCTAAAATTTGCTCTTCGTACGAAGCTATTAGTTATCCAGGAGCATTGTAGCGAAGCAGACCCACGGTGTTTCTTTATTGTATTGTTATACTTTGTGTGGGCGACTAACGGCACCTGAAGACGTCTTGGTGAATTGATCTGGTCTATTCGCGTGGGCCCCTTGTCTGGGCTCGTGTGCTCTTTTCGTGTACTCACTCAGGGTGGTCTCCGTGGGGTGATCATTTCAAACAGGTGTGCCCTGTTGGGCATATGGAAAACAGTCGACCACAAGTACGCTTTGCATTATGCCTGTTTAGTGAAATCAGGTAGGTTTCCAGGTGACTGAGGTATCTCTGCGAAATTGTTGCCGCATTGCAAACAATTTAGTTAGAGCTTGCAGTTGTAACGTGTGACTCACTCATAATTATATCTGTATTGTGATTGTCCTGACTAATTGTGTCCAAGCGATGTGTACTGACCGCCTTATGTCGCCCGGAGCATTTTTTGCCCTGAATATTACACAGCCAAATCTGTACGGTTTCTTCCCTGACCATAGCACTAGATTATCATTGTTTCTTGGATGAGCTTAAGCATTACGCCAGCAGATTTGAAGGTATTTACGTAAGCCTTAAGGATAACCAGTGACTCGTCCTGGAAGGGACCTTTGCCGAGTCTCCCATGACGCAGTCCTGTATTGACGAAGCGGAAAGGCCACCAGCTCGGAGCAAGGGTGAAAAAACGAAAATGCCTGTCTTACCCCGGAAACTGGCGCTGTGACTCACTCTGCGCCAGATCAATGCGAACGCCAAAGCAGCGGCGAGTCTGTTGTTTTGCGCCCGAGTCATTGACTTTTACTGACTTAACGGTGGCCGCTGCCGGTTGTGTCTGTGAATCATGGCGCCGGCGGCCTGCTCTCTCAACCAATACGGGACATTTAGTTCGCCTTTCTTTGATACCGCCTAAGCCGCACAGAAAAAAAGGAAAACTTTGTCGTGTCAGAAGGCGCTCCAATTAATGGCCTTGGTTTACGTGTTCTGTGGGCACTACAAAATTATGCGTGCTCGAGACAGCGTAACCAATCACGCGGGTATCTATCTGAAAAAAAAATGGGGCTCGGAAAGAAAGAAGGCCAAGAAAATTAAGAAAGAACAATAAACTAAAAAAATAAAACCGGTCCTAAAACCATACGTGCGATTGCTTGGTCACTGCCTTCTACATCTGCGTTTGTTGTTCGTAATTAATTGTTGGATTTTTTTCATTGTTTTACCCTGCTCACTTAACGTGTAATGGAATGATTATCCATTGCACGTAAATATTCTCTTATTTGTAGAATAAAATTGAGCTTACATTCACTAAAATGTATATAAACTTCAAATTGTCAGATACATACATCATGATGGGTTATATTTTCTAACAATCGCATTTTAAGAATAACAACACCAACGTCGTAAAGTATCGGCATAATTGCAACACACAAGTTTGGGATTATAGCAGCAGACTAACAACCTCATGCCTCTTCATAGGCACGGTAGCATTACAGCAGATCCTGAGTCAACAGGTTTCGGATTCTGTCCGTTGCAACAGCGCAGATCATACCGTTTTGTATGCACGTGTTTTAGTGAGTCATCTACATAAAGAAAGAAAAACTCCACAAATATGACTAATTTATATTACAATCGGGGATTAAGGAAAAAATAAATTATAGCTCGCATGAGTTTCATGCATTACTTTATCATTTAAGAAACTTTGACCTAATTAGCTAAGAATACATAAAATTATGACGCCATCGCTTCGATTGCAAAGTTTTCTCAGAATGTACTGTGAGTGAGAAAAAAATCTATGAGAAGAAAATCTTATCCCAGCCAAGCTGTTCGTATTTCGGCTATGATGGTGTTGGTTTGTGCACGTCGTAAACTAGAACCTCTTGTGCAGACCACCTGTTTGTTTCGTATTAAGTAGAGCTTTCCGGCTCACCCAAGTTCTTTCACGACTACTCTTCTGGATGTCCTGAGTGCCAAGCAGAGCACTTTCACACAGCGATTATTATGATTACAATATGAGCATGGTTACTGAAGAGAACATATTTCTTTGTGTGCAGTTTGATGTTTAACTGATGGTGAGACCATGTTCCAGAGGCGTGTAAGCTATCATCCGTAATTCTGTGGGCAAATAACTTTTCACGGCTAATTGCATAAAAATTATTGCGCGTTCTGCAAATTTTTTTTGCAGCCTTCGTATTCAAGATAAATCCTTTCTCTATGAAAAATGTCACTTTTATGCCGTACTTCATTTGGTTCCTGAACGGTCTGCCTTTTTAGCGAAACTGCTGGGGATGGCGAAGGATGTGCCTCCTCATTCGCCGGACGTGCTCGATGGGGTCACTGGGATCTGGAGTGCGATGGGTCGAAGCAGAACCGCAAAAGCGTCGAAACAGGCCGTTATCGATTTTTTTTTGTTGTAGAAAACGTACCAACTAATATTCATAAAGGTTTTTTTAAGGGGCCAGGAACAGCCGTAGCCTCTGTTCTGGTGCACTGAGAGAAAAAAAAGAGGACGCAAGCTACAACAGCAGGTGAGCAATCAACAAGAAATGCCAGCGAATAAAAATAAAACAATCAAAGAATACCATAAAACAAGAATAAAATTAAGACGAAATAAAGCGTCATCAACAGAATTAAATCACATGATTTCGAGACTCTAACACTGAAAATCAAAGCCCCTTTCCTAAGAGAAAGATGGTTAAAACGGGAAGCTTCCTCCCATGCAACCTGAGACAAAGTCAGAGTCCGAAATCCAAACTTCTACCATGTCGGCGACAAAGAGGATGGAATGCCCTATGACTTACTCATGGCGCTGGGCCTCCACAGCATATGGCGCTCACGCACAGCAAGACTGTACAGTGACCTAGATGCCCGTTCTGCAAAGCAGTACTTCAGAGAACGTGTAGGTCGTTTTGTGGAGGCTATTAAATGTCAAGAGGTCTCGCCTCTGTGGCTGCCAAAGATAGAGCAGCTTACGTCATTGAAAGACTTTTAAAGGATATCACTAGCCCTAAGTCGGGCCGCCTCACCACGTTGTTGTTGTATATCATTTACTCTGTTGATCTGTGATGTGTTGTGAATTGTCGAATCCAGGCAATAAAAAAGAAAAGTGTCGGCGTGGCGCAATCGGATAGGCGTCAGCTTCGTAACTCAAGGGACACAGGTTCGATATCGACTACGGGAAGCGTTTTTTTTTCTTGAGACGCTTGATGTGCCTTCGCTTATCGTCACCATCGTTTTGTGAAACCCATTGCGTAAAGTTGGCTTTCTTGGTGATGGGACGGTCGCCATCGGTGAGGCAGAGAAAGTTCCGCTTTAAAAAGTTGCTGAGGGCGTCTACCTTTATGCCTGAAGGTGTAAGGCGCGATAGCGTTACTTCGTTATCGAGGGAGCCGTTGTTGAAAGCCTCATAGAAAAATTTAAACCCACTTCCACCCAGTGTGAACTTTGCTAAAACAGTGGAGCTGTGGTTCTCCTGTGTCGGCTAGAACGTAAAAGGGTGCTGGCCCGAGAACTGCAGCGCCGTCGCTACGCAAATTCTATGGTTCGCGCTAAGAAATCGGCAGCTTAACGTCAGCGGCGGGAGGCTCCCTCCCCTCTCCTTCCCTAGCGGAAGGTAGAAGATCCCGCCCCTGCGAGACCTCTGCGCCCTCTATCAGTGGGTGTGGGACCACCGGCGAGGTGGTTCCCAGACCCACCGACAGAGGCCGCCGGCGGGTTTGGGAACTTGCTCCTACCCCTGCGTGACGCGCGACCTTCAGCAGGCGGACGACAAGGCTCGACCTACGACAGCTCCGCTGTTAAAATGTTTTGTAACGGAGCTTGTCCATTGACCCTTCATGCTCTTCAAGCGCTGAAGGTCGACTGGGAAAGCGAGGTTTCCAAAATTATTGTTTTTACCTTCATGCGCGAAGAAAAGGGCGCTCTTTTAGTACGTTTCACAATGACGGAGACTGACCGTGGGATAACTGAGCTTTTTGCCAGCGGACACCTAAAGCCAGCCAGTTTGAAGTTGGGCCTGGCGTGCCAACAACGTGCGCTATCATCGGAGACTGAAAATTACGGCTCCTCCGCGTGACCACCGACGGCAGGAGAACGAAGTCGCGATCCCCACATAGTCTAGCCGGCAAACATGGGGCTGTCCGTTTCCCTTCCGTAGAAGCCCACGTATTGGCAGCAGACGGGAATTCCGTAATATTGTTACGTGGAGGCAGATATATGTACGGGCCAGCCGAAAGCTGCACCCCGCCACCCCTGCGTCTTCCTCGTCGTTATCGATGGTGGGCCATGGCGCCTTGGGAAATTGTTCAATTATATCCCGTGACAACATTTACAACTTCACTGTGAACTACGTATAATTAGGAAAAGTATATGAAACTCGGCCTAATGTTAAAAATATGTTAGCGGCTAATTCCAGTACAATTTGTTTCAGGATAGTTGCGGTTTAACAAGAGTTACAGCCGTTTTCTGTAACCAAAGTCCCTGAGTATATTGACAGCAGACGGTTATTCTGTAATGTTTACAACTTCACTGTGAACTAACTAATCATGACAAGTAAATGGAACTCGGCGTAATAGTCGTCCTAGGGTCAATTTCAGTATGATTTTTTTCCCTTGATACCTGCAATAGATTGAGAGCAACAGAGCATTCACGCCAAAGCTGGCTTTGCTGCAAGGTTAAAATTTTTTTTTGTTGACGCGACTCTGACCGCGGACGCAAAAAATTTTCAGAAACTAGCCATGAACGTGTCGCTGTAAAAATTCTAGAATATCGTCAGAGTATTGCACAAAAGAGAGGTCGTAAAGAGGTAAAAGGTTAATATATGTTTGTTCAAAGTCAGCCTAAGCACAGTTGCTGTGTCCAGGATTCGGATACAATATTGCTAAAAAGTACCTCAACCTGAATCCAGACTGGTAGATTTTATTTTGTGGTAGCCATCCTCGTATATGTGTGCGTGTAGTATCTTTCGGATGAGATTCAGCGCTCGCGTGTGGGAAGACATTCTCTCGTGACTCGTCTCAGCTGTGCCGTTTTCTTTACCCTGTGTCCAACAAACACGCCCAAATAGCCACTTGAGGATGATATATCGCGAAATATAACGCGAATGGCAGCTATACGCCAGCTATGAGGCAGAAAGTGACCCGGGAAGGAAACGGATAGCTGACAGAGCTCTCTTGCATGAATTAAAGGACGCCGATGGGTGTCGGAGTTGCGGGAGGAAGGAACCGACGCCGAAGCCTCTCATGCGCGCCGAGGAAAACGGGACCCGCGGTGTCTAGGAGCTGATGGTTCGGAGCGCGACCCATTAACAGTGTGTTGCAAATAATAGCGACCGATGGCCCCCCCTCCCCTCCGTCCTCGGCAGCGGCCAGGTGTTGTACATGGCGTCGGGCTTTCCTGAGCGGAGGTCCTTCCGCGAGGGTTCTTCTTCCTGGCGATGGCGGCCGCGCGAAGACGCCGGAAAGCGGAACGCGGGTTGCCCGGAGGAGCGTCCAGTCGCAGCGGTGGCGGCGGCGCTGGAGGAAGACGGAAGAGGCCTTTGTTTCCGCCGCATCGCCGTCGCGTGGGACAAGCCGCGCGACCCGCGCCTTGTCACCGGCGCTTTTGAAAAGCGACAAGGGCCGGCCCGCAGTGTTCCCAGGCCGAGTGAAAATGGCCGGCCCCCGGGCGTCCCAGATTCTTTGCGAGACAAAAGCCCGATTAAAAGCAGCCGGAGTGCGCGCGATTACGTTTGATCTCGGGAGCAGCGCGGTGGCAAATTAACCGCGGGCTCCCGCGCACGCCTCGCGCCGCGGAAACAATGGACACGACGGCAGCGGCAGCGCGCTCATCGAGGAGCCGCGGCTGCGGCAGCCGGCCTTCGCGGCCTCCTCGGCCGGCATGGCGCTGGAACCGTCAAGGCCGCCGCACGAACCGGGCCGCACTACTAACCCCTGCCACCTCCGGGCTGGCCGGCCAGCGCCTCGGGGCAGAATCTGGCAGACGCCCGCCCCTCACGCCTTCCACGGGCTCGCCACCTCCGACGCCAGCCATTGTCTTGCAGATAGCCGGCTGCCCCGGCGGGTATACAACATCTCGGTGCCTTTGGTGTGCTACTGAAGTGGCGCAGGTAACACGCGATGGCTGTCTAACCTGCAGTTTAATCCTCTTGTTGCCAAGGGACTTGTTTCGTCATTTTCTCTTCTTTGTTCGAGAAAGGGTGGGAGAGGGGAAGGGGGAACAGAGTAAACTGAGATTCTTGAAGTACTATTGAGAAAGTATACCTCGCCGCATGAAAGGTGCATTTTCTCAGGGCTAAAATTTTGTTACGGCGATGATTTGCTCTGAAGGCGCTTTCGGGAAATCGGCGCGAGAACTGACAACGGGACGCAGCTCTAAGGAAATCCTGCCGTTCAGCTTCCCCGTTACGCACTCGGATCAATGCAGCCAACAATGAGATTTCGGTAAATTACGATGCCCAGCATACGATTTGACCCACAAGTTATGCCTGCGCTGTGGCATCACGCAGTGCCAGCGCGGCGTTTCGGATTGTGCAATGCCTAGGTATGGATCACATTTTTGAGTCAAACTGCATGTGCGTTGCCCTGATTCGTCGAATTTGCTTTGTTGGCGGCCTGTATTGGTTACTCGGGTGCATTGTCGTAGAGCTCAACCGCAGGATTACCTATAAAGTGTACCTACGGTTAAAAAAAGAAAAAAAAAATCAGTTCCATTCCACTGTGTTTAGGTGGATGACCAGCGGAGCTGTGGTGGGTCCCAAACCGCGCCGTCGCGCCGGGGAATCGTTCAGCGGGATTGTAGCCACGCCGACGTCTTGCGTTTTTCGCCTCGCGGTATTCGGGGTACCAATGGGAACAGAGCTTAGGCTTGGTGTCCGCGGCCCGATCGTCGTCGGTGGTCACCTTGCGCCAAGTTCGCTATTTTTTATGAGGAGGCCTCACTGTGCAACACACAATGTGGGAAAGCCAGCTACACCGATCCGCTTAAAGTCGGCTTCACTTCTAAACGAAAATGCATTGCTGGGAAGGCACTTTTCAGGAGCAATATACGCCACCTTATATCTAAATATGAAGCGCCGGAGACGAACAGGTGGCCGAAGGGAGAAGGTGTGTCGAAATGAGGAGCAGGGTAGCGGTTCTTCTCGGTCTACGCACGCAAAAAAGACGGGAGAGTTAGCAGCCCATAACAGATCCGCTGTAAAAAAAACTCTCCCGTGTGTGTGCTTCGCCACAATGACCTGATTTACCTGCCTCTTTTTCTAAAAGGGTGAGCAGATTCGACAGGAAACTACATCTGACATATTGGTGTACTCAACAATTGCTATATACTATCTGACATAACGCCCTTCACGTCACGCTTTAACGTCACAGCGTAAGCCTCATTTTGTGAGTCAAATCCAATTCTATGAATGAATGAATGAATGAATGAGATATTGAATTTATTGTTAAAATGGAAAGGAAAGACCACCAGCAGGCGTAGTTTGTTTCACCTGGACACCGGAACACCTGCTGGTGTGGGGAATCGGGAACACAGGTAGACAGGAAAGGGAGGAGAGAGAGAAGGGGAGGGTACATATATACATCGGAAACGGAAAAAATGGTCCCGGAAAAAATGGTCCCGGAAAAAATGGTCCCGGAGAAAATGGTCCCGGAAAAAATGGTCCCGGAAAAAATGGTCCCAGTGACCATCTAGGAAAAAATGGTCCCATGGCCCAGCCAACGTGTTTCCCTTCAAGTTAGTCCGATCTGAACTTTGTTGCGGTTTGATTTTGTCCCTTTGCGTTTTAGCTAAAGGTTTGAGAAAGATGGAATGCTTTAATGTTCCCATAAGGGGCCGAAATTAATGCCTTTGGAAGCTAAAATCTAACAAAGAAAATTGGGTAGACAGACGGACGGACGGACGCTTTGATGGATGGATGGATGGATGGATGGATGGATGGATGGATGGATGGATGGATGGATGGATGGATGGATGGATGGATGGATGGATGGATGGATGGATGGATGGATGGTAGGGCTGAGCATGGATTAAACATTTTAATGCAAGTAATTGGATTAAAACCGCACAAGCAACTGCGAGGCCTGGAACATCGGTTTAGTAGCTTAGTCGAACACAGCCATCTGAGTGCCTGGAAGGTCATAGAACTCTACGCTGCGAGGTTTCGTCAGTATCGGTGAAAATTGCACAAGAAGCCGTGGGAGCTCCATCAAAGAAGTGCACAGCGTCGTCCCGGGTCTAGGACATTTCGGTGCAAGGCATATCGGTGCAGGACGTTTCGGTGCAGACATTTTGGTGTACGGATATTTCGGTGTACGTACGTATCGGTGTATGGATACCGTTTCTCTGCACGGACACATCCGTGCGCAAACATTTCGGCGACCGAATTATCGTGTGCTTGCTTGTTTGAAAAAGCCATTATATTTTTATTTTCACTTAACATGGGTAGACAACAATCTAGCGCAGCGCTTGCATTTTTAGATTGGTGCCGTCTTCAATTTTTTCCGGGTGTTTTTAGAAACTGAACATTTCTATATTTTTCTTTAATACCTCGTTCATTTTAGCAAGACAAACGTCCTTGGTTCGATTAACCAGCTTTACTCGAACAAGACTTTTTCATGCCTTTGTTTCGGGACCAATTTTTCCGGGACCATTTTTTCCTACCTTGGATTTGGGACCATTTTTTCCGGGACCATTTCTTCCGGGACCATTTTTTCCAGGACCATTTTTTCCGGGACCATTTTTTCCGGGACCATTTTTTCCTACACCCATATACATATATACAAGACTAATAAGTACATACAATAAGTACATGTGCAATATATACAAGACTAAAGACTCAACACTACAATAATTAAGACTAAAAGATAAGAACACTAAGAAAAAAAGCACACACACACACACACACACACACACACACACACACACACACACACACACACACACACACACACACACACACACACACACACACACACACACACACACACACACACACACACACACACACACACACACACACACACACACACACACACACACACACACACACACACACACACACACACACACACACACACACACACACACACACACACACACACACACACACACACACACACACACACACACACACACACACACACACACACACACACACACACACACACACACACACACACACACACACACACACACACACACACACACACACACACACACACACACACACACACACACACACACACACACACACACACACACACACACACACACACACACACACACACACACACACACACACACACACACACACACACACACACACACACACACACACACACACACACACACACACACACACACACACACACACACACACACACACACACACACACACACACACACACACACACACACACACACACACACACACACACACACACACACACACACACACACACGAAAGCCGGGAGGAGTCCCGAGGCGCCGGTAGGACCCCAGGGCCTCGTGGACTTCGTTCTGCTCTCTGGCACTGCCCGGCGGCCACAGAATCTCTTCGAGGGGTGGAGCCCTTCCCCTGGAGGCTGCCAACAGTTCAGCCCACCCTGCCGCAAACTGGGGGCACTCGAGGACCAGATGCGGCAGGGTCTCGACAGCCGCCCGGCAGTGCTGGCACGACGGTTCGTCGACCAGCTCCAGGCGTAACGTTGCTCCAGGCGGTGTTTTCGCTCGGCCGTCCACACGCACTCCACGCGGAGGCGCAGGACAGCCGAGCGTTGCTGTCGTGGCAACCGTGTGGCCCGCACGGGTTGTGGGGCTTCTCCAGGGCCAACCTCGGGTAAGGGTGCTGGACCCGCACATGCCGCTGGATCAGCAGGCGGACATCATCCGCAGCTGCCTGGGCCGCCGGAAGCGCAGGGGGCAGCTCGTGGGCGTCGGCGGCCAGCTCATCTGCCCGCTCGTTGTCCTCCCGCCCAATGCAGCCTGGTACGCACTGCAGCCGCATACGAGCTCCCCGTTCAGCCAGCTGGGCCACCTTATCCCGCATGACCCGCACCAAAAGCGGATCCCTCCCGGATCTGCAGTAGGGCCACCCGGGAATCGCACAGCAGGGCGCAGCGCTCGGGGCGCGGCTCCAGCACCAGTAGCAGGTCCAGGCCAAGGCTTACGCCCACCATTTCGGCCGTGACGGATGTCGCAGCGCAGTGCAGCCGGGCCTGCCTGGGGGCCTCCCCGAGCCGCCGCGGCCGAACCCAGCCCCTGCCGCATGGAGCCGTCTGTGTATAGACCAGGGTGGGTGGGGCACTCCAGGTCGCCCCACACGACAACCCGGGCCAGCGGCAGCTGCCCGCAGTGCGACGTCCGCCCCTTGCTTCGCAGGCCCGGGATCTCCACGTGCACCTGGTCACCAGGGCACGGGAGGTGGGGGGGAGCGCTTCCATGGGGGCCACCATCTCCTAGTACAGGGCCAGCATGCGCTCCATGCGCGAGTGGCGGTGTGTGCGCAGCCGCTGCAGCAGGTGGCTGCCCCCCCCCCCCCCCCCCCCCCCCCTTCCCCCTGAGCCCGCCGTAGCCGATCAATGAGGCCCACGGAGCGCTGCTCCTCCGTCATTTGGAGCGTCCATGCTTTCGTCACTGGCCTTTTTTGCCCGTTTGATCTCGGTGATTGGTCGCGTAGGTGTCCTGTTGGGAAGAAGACTGACGAGTGTTTTTAAGAGCTCGGCTGACACGGCTTGCTAAGGAAAGGCGTGCTCCTGAATACGGCCACTGGGAAAAATGTCCTGCAGCCACCGTGCCGCAAGGTGAAGCCTGAGTCTAGGACGGTTAAAATAACCAGTCTTACGTGCAATCTCATCGAGATGACTGATTTTCGTCACTCGGGGTGTTCACGAACACAATTTACGTTACATTTTTTAGCGCAGTTGCAATAATAGCACGGTGAAAACGTTTCAGTTAATGACATTTTGTACATCGTGACATGTCTTGTGTTGTGCGCATGCTTGCTTTTTGCACTGTACTTCTATGCCGTCGTTTATTATAAACCATGTAACCGAACACCGGGTAATGTCGTAATCCTAAGGAAACTTACGTGGAGAAATGAGAAACGTTTTATTAGGAGAAACCATGAAGATGTCGGTGGCTTGAGGAAGAAAAGAAAGCGTTTTTTTCTTCTTATGATTGTGCGTGTATTCATTGCGTGGCAACGTCGTTTGTAAGCTTTCTACTCTAGATGTGGCACTATAATTCAACCTTCGTGCCTAACTCAGTGGCTCAGTGCGCAAATGGCTGAATACGTGCGCTGCTCACAAGGCCAGTTCGGGACGAGAACAAAAAGAACCGTTCCGCATCCATTTGTCTGCGCGTATTCCACTGTTGTCCGCAAGGTTGCCAGAGGAAAAAAGAAGTTTGGAGGTCGCGGCGACGTATTAACTCTATGGCGGCGACCATTGTTTCATCACTGCGCGCTGCTGACGATCTCTCCAAGTTTGCCGATCGTGACAGATGTCGGCGATCTTGAAAGCGGCTGCGAAAGACGCAGAGACCAGAAAGGCGCGCTTGCGCAAGGGTCTCGAATTGCCTTGTGAGAAACCGGCAGGGCTAAATCAGCCGCCCGCACCGCGCTCTGTTCGACGCGACGTCGATATAGTAGCCCCACTGTCGTGTCTCGTCCACGACGGTGAGTCTTGAGCGGAGGTTGTTTCTTCTAGAAGAGCGCAAAAAGAAAAAAAAAGGAAAGATAGAGGTTCAGCGGGACGAACTTTGTCGAGCAGAGTGAGACGGCCTATGTTTTCGCATGCACCTCGTCGTATATTTGCCTGCTTGTTATCAGCTAAGAAATCAGCTCGGAATGTCGTTTCTCTTTGTGTGCGCAGAGTACGAGGCGCCTTGAGTGGTCGTGCGTGTCTTGTTTTTAGAGTGAAATTTCTGCAACTCGTCCTGCAACAATTAGCTTTTTCACAGTTCTCCAGTAATTAGCTCCGTGTGAACGACAGGAAGCCTTATAGCGGTGTTCTTTTTTTTTTTTTTGAGAGGAGAGGGGGTGACTAGTATGTAATTATTTATATACAAACAAACAATTATTTAAATTTATATCAGAATGAAAGTCGTGCTGTTGGTTATTTAATATAGTGAGGCAACCGCGTGTGCAGTTAGGGTAGAAGATAAAGAGACTTTAGTTTGCGGCATGTCGTTAACACATCGCTACGAATTTGCATTCGTGGCTGAATACGGAGATAAATTGGAGCATTTCACTATAAATGTTGGACAGATTATGGAGACGTATTGAACGTTTGATTCTTCTGCAAGAGTTTCGGGCAACTTCAACGCAAGGATTCCCGAAGAGAAAGTGATTGGCCGGCAATCTACCATCGAAATGTTTTAAGCAAGAGGTCGGAGGATGACGCCGCGTAGGACGGGGGAAAAAAAAAAGGAAATAATAACCACCAGCACAGTCGCACACACACGCCCACCCGCCGCGATGTGAGCTCAGTGGCTACGGCATTGCAGTGCTAAGCCCGAGTACGCCGATTCGATCCCGGCAACGGTGGCTGCTTTTCTGACGGAGATGAAAAGCGAAAACTCCCGGGTGTCGAGGTTTCGGCGCACGTTATAGAACCCCAGCTGGTCAAAATTAATCCGGGGCCCTCCACTATACGGCGCGCCTCATAGCCTAAGTGTAGCTTCGGCGCGTTGAATCCCACAATCGATGAACACACACGAACATACACACGACGACGGAAAACTGAAGTTCTTCAAAATCAGTTTCCCGGCATGAAATGCATAAAAATGGAATTAAATTGTATCAGGAGCTATAAAAGATTTTTAATCGATTCCTTCCGCGCTAGACTGTTAATTAAAATTTACAGGTGAGAAATAGTTTTATTCGTTTAACGTGTATACGAAATAGAAAGCCTCTCACGAAGTTTACCTGATCACCTGATTCGCTGTTAACAGCAGTGGCTGTATTGGCTTAAGAAGAGGCTGTTTTTCTCAGTTTGAGGCGAAATACAAAAAGGCTCGCGTGCCTGATAATTCGGCGCACGTTAAAGAACTCCAGAAGGTTTAAACTGATCCGTAGCCTTGCACGTATACGTCCAGGCGCGTTGAGCCCGTTAAGCTTCTGCGCGTTAAGCCCTAGTTTGAACTTTATTTGGTTCGTGGCTATACGGCAACGCACGCCCCAAAGTCTCGGGTCATTTCCGTTCCCTCCCTTTCCACGCACGCGTTCCATTAGTCTAAGCAGCCACTAGCTACTGTTCCGTCACCTAGATTGCGTACTTAGTTCCTATCTGATTAGCCGGCCTTTCCGCTCACTTCTCTCGCGTTCATTCACGAGGAATCTGGTGCATACGAGCCTCGCCGTGGCGTCTCTATCGGGCCCCGGGGCGAAGCCAAACAGGCTTCCCCAAGGCTGTAGGATTCCGGCCGTCGCATCGCGCTGGAATTCGCTGAAATAGGCCACTACTCCGGAATCGCCGTGGCGTGCAACGAAAGCCGAGTGGATTAGGAGCGCCGGCGGCAGCCAAGCGCGCAGGAGCATGCGCGTCACCGGGGCGCATCGGCCGCGCACCCCCGACGAGACACTTTCACTCCGACATATATGCTCCCTCCTGCCTCCTTCGGGGCGCATCTCTTTTCTTGGAAGTACGTGTACGCTGGATGACTCACTGACTGCTTAAGTGCGCGGCACGGCTTAATAGCCGATGTTTCATCTTTTCATTGGGAAAGCGTATAATTATCGATGAGCGCTCCCCCCCCCGAAAGGTATTGCACGCAGCCCAGCAAATTCACTGTCGTGTTCTCTCCTGTTTTCCTTCGACGGCATGTATAGGTTGGTGCCTTACGCCGCAGACTTCGCGCTTAATGGATCATCGTTCTATTGCAACCTTAACTCATGAATGCAGTTTGTGGTGTACTGATCAATTATTTTCTGCGGTGGCCTAATATTCTACGAAAAAATTAAAACGTGCTCGTGAAACGACGCAGTGCCAGAGGGCGCCGCTGTCATTTGAAAGCGTTGCTGAAAACTAACTTAAAATTTTAAACTGTGATATTTTTCTGCGAATATTTAGCGAATATATTTTTTTTCGTAATGAAGGAGAAGGTGAGTTCTGCGTTATATCAGAGGGAGATGGCGGAGGGGGGTGGGGGAGTTGATTTGACCCTTTCGACCGCTACCCACTGCCAATGTGCGGGGAAAGGGAATTGAAATATGGGAGGATGTCCAGGGATAAAAGTTTGAAATTGGGGTTTTCCGTGAAATTTTCAGCCAAGGAAAAAAAAAAAAAGCAACAAAGGCGTGATGTTGAAACCACAGGGTTTTATGCGCCGAAGCTAACAGGTGATCTGTTGATTGATTGATTGATTGATTGATTGATTGATTGATTGATTGATTGATTGATTGATTGATTGATTGATTGATTGATTGATTATGGGGTTTAACTCGCCGAAACTACGAGGTTACGAGGCGCACCGTAGTGGAGGGCTCCGGATTCATTTTGACCACCTGGGAATCTTTGACGTGCGCCGAAATCTCGAACACATGGGTGTTCTTGCTTTTCTCCTCCATCAGAAAAGCGGCCTCCACGGCCGGGAGTCGAACCCGCGCGTCCTAGGGCTCAGCAGCACAACGCCTTAGCCGCTGAGCCACCGCGGCGGGTATAGGTGACATGGGATACTCGCTATATAGAGTGGAGAAGTATGCGCACTAAACTTTTTACACCCTTTTTTGGCCAAAAAGGGTGTAGTATAAGTGCAAAGAAGGTGGTAGGAGCCATCACACCCTTTTTATTGAGTCTCGACACCCTTATTCGTAGCTCTACACGCTTTTTGTGTAGAAAAAAGGGTGTTGACCAACTTGAACACCCTTGGCTTTTGGTAGGGTGTTTGAAAGGGTATAGAAAAGGTGCTCAGCTGTTGATTGATTGAGGTCATGCGTGCATGTATAATTGCACTGCGAAGTACAAGACATCCCCTCATACCCTCTTTTCCGCCTTGTAAGAAATGTTCAAAACCATGAAAAAATTTGTTCATCTGCAATGATCGCTCGTTTCCATGTGCGCCTCATGGCCCAAGTTTAGCTTTGGCACGTAAAACGTCAATTTGAACTATTAAAATTAAAAAGACTATGTATACACACTAAGTTTTTAATACCCTTAATGCCTAAAAAGGTGTAGTATAAGTGGAATAAGGGTGTTGGGAAGTCATTACGCCCTTTTTCTTAGGTTCCAACACCCTAATTTGTAGCTTTACACTCTTTCTTTGTGGCGAAAAGGGTGTCCACCGACTGAAACACCCTTGGTTTTCTGTAGGGTGTTGAAAGGGTGTGAAATCGGTGTACAGTTGTAGGTGTGCAACTGGCGACGTCAACGGCGACAAGCAGTTCAAATCTAATGTTTAAAAGAGAAATCTCAAGGGGGAGGCACTTGCAAGAAGTGTAAAATCATAGAAAACGAATAAAGGGGAAGATAGTAAGGAGATACATAAAAAAACAATAGAAAGGTGACGCTTAAATCGCAAACTTCTTTTATAACCTCGCCTCAAAAGATCACTTCAAAAGATGAAACCTCGTGACAACTACCATAGTAGAACAAACACGTAATCGGTAAGGACAGCATAGCCGACTTATTTCAAAAGTTTGTCGAAGAAAATTTAATTCAGCGTAATTTTCACTGTCTTAGATCTCTCCCGCTTTTGATGTGGTGTGGCCGAGGCGTGAATTAAACTAAAATTCTTAGCTCATTCATCGCGAAAATATTTAACCGAGTAGCTTGGCTGTGCAGCTGCTCTATTTTCTTTCAAAAGGCTGGCCGCATTCGATGTGCACCAATTAATGTCCCGAGAAGTGATAGGCGTATTGTTAAAGGTCCGGTTGCTTTGTCGTTGCCGACGTCTGTCGAGCGAAGAAAAGACAGACCTTGTAGCAGCCGCTGGCTTCAAGGAGGTGATCGCGTGTTTGAAATGGGACGTCCGGCAATGAAGCATGGAACAATTACGTAGATTGAGGAAAGGTGAAGGCGCAGCGCGTTGCATGAAGCGTCAATATCACATTATCTTCTACCTAGTATAGTTATTATTCTGCGTTGTTTCTGTGATGCTTCTAATACTACTACCTATAGCGAACAGTGTAGTGAAGTTGTATTGGGTGAACTGGGTTATACAGATAGCTTGCTGTCTCAATTCAAGTTTGCCACAAACCAGTATTAGAGACGATAGACTTTCATGGGTGTACTGAACGCGAAAATTTTGGTCTGTCTGTGTGTTCCCCGATTCAGGGCTGGTGAAGAGAGCCATCGCAGCGCCAAATCTCGAAGAGTCCTGGACTAAGGACCCCACCCCTCAGTGTTGATTGTAATAAATGTTTATTTCTCTCTCTCTCTCTCTCTCTCTCTCTCTCTCTCTCTCTCTCTCTCTCTCTCTCTCTCTCTCTCTCTCTCTCTCTCTCTCTCTCTCTCTCTCTCTCTCTCATACACACACACACACACACACACAGTTGCATGGCCGAAAGCTAAAAGAATACTTGAACCAGACGTTTATATAGGCAAAACATTTCCATACTACTAAATCTGGTAGCATACTTTACACTTGTCAGCATTGTTCAGCAAAAAAAAAAAACCATTAGGCATATTTGAAACATAAATACTAGCACTGTTTTTAATTAAAGCATACGTGGGCGTAATTTTGCGATCAAATGAAAAAAAAAAACGTGTTAGAAACAATATTTTAACCGCAACTACAAAATGTGCTCGCGCTCAAGGCTGGAGCTTGTGATCCATGACTTCGTGTCGCGCAAAAAAAAAAACGAAAGAAGACACAAGGAGGCAACGACCACAACTGCTTGTGCCCGTCGCCTCCCTGTGTCCCCTGTTGTTTTTTTGCGCGACACGAAGTCATGGATTATCGCTACCAACTAGCCCAAACCAAAATTACGTAGATTGTACTCTGTGGAGCTTGTGGAAATTACGTACTCTGTGGAGCTTGTGGTTCGAGCGCCAAACCAAACAGTAACAAAAGGTCCCAACAGATGGCACGCCAGCGGTGCGAACGCGGGAAAATTGAATCCAGCGTACTTCTATTGCGTTTATTGTGGGAGAACCGAGACGGGAGGGGGATAGGGTGACAGGTAGGCGGGGGAGAGAGGAGAGGCAGTTAGCCGTTACGTGGCAGGGGCTGCAAAAGACTATCGTCTTTCGGCGACATTTGCAATGAAGCGAGCAGACGCGCGCTTCATTTTTTTTTTTTCGCACACATAATATTGGTGGTGGGGAAAGAGGGATGCCAGGAGCGCGGTGTCTCAGGCGCTGAAGGGGATGGAAATTGAACACGAGGGTGTACGACTCCACCTCTCGCCTGCTGTCTCCCCAGCGCCAAGCGGAGCGTTGGGCCCCGCCAACCCCGCACACCTGCTCCCGGCCAATAATGAACGCCCGGGGGTGTCTTCTGCCTGAAGGACTCCTGGACGTACACTTTTGCCGGTATCTTTCGGTTCGGGCACGCGCACATGACCGTGCCGAAGGCGGTCGCTCCTTTTAATGCGTAGCATTCTTTACTATCCCCACCGCCCCAACCGTGTAACGCCGTGCATTTGCACAAAAATGCATAATTGGTGGAAATAACTCATTTAGTCGTAATAACAGCGGAAATGGAGGTAACTGGTTGAATGAATTTTCGAAAATCAAAAAAAGGACTAGAAAAGAAAATCTTTATATACAAATGATTCACCGAAATCATCATTTGCTATTTATACCTCGATCTCAAAAAACAAAGACAAAAATTAAAAAGCACGCAACGGAACGACAGAAACACGAATAGAAAAATCGCGAAAACTGAGCAAGCGTGTAACGTCCTGCATTAGAAATGCACAATTTGCGGATATCACACATTTGATCGTTATAATAACGAAAGTGATCAAATCTAGGTTTGCAAATCTATAAGGTACCAAACATAAAAAACCATGAGAGTGAACTAAGAAAATAATAAAATGCATTTTAAACACCATCCCACAAAACGAAGACAGAAATAAAGGCCATGAAACAACGACGGAAAAACGAGTAAAAATATCGCGAAAACAGACCAACCATGCTCTATGCCTTGCAGCTGAGAAAAAAATTAATCGCCATAATATCGATTAAGGGAGGCACTGGGAGAAATGACGCAGTAGCCGCGCGCGCCGCCCTCCTCTTCACCTTTCCAAGATCATCTCCTACCCATATCTCTGACTTCATGTGTTGGTAAGATGCTGGAGTACATCATCCTTCACCTTAATTCCACCAGCGCTCTTCCACACTCGATGACTGACTTCCGCCCTGGACTTTCTACTCAGGATGTCCTTCTGCAACTTTCCCGTGACGTAATCACTCCTTCAACCGTCTTGATACTGCTGCGACTCTTGCGCTGGATCTCACCAAAGCATTTGACCGAGTAACACACAGCGCCATCTTGCGTGGCTTGGAAACAGTATCCCCTGGAGAGCGTGTGTACAACTACGTGCGTAACTTTCTAACGGCGCGTACAGCGTTCGTTCAAATAGGGGACATTAAATCTGACGTGCTAATTCTCTCTTCCATAGAGACTCCACAAGGGGCCGTTCTTTCGCCTCTATTATTTAATTTGGCTCTCCTCAACATCCCGAAGAAGCTTGAAATGATTCCGTAACTTCATTTTAGCCTATATGCGGATTATATAACGTTATGGGTAACTGGTGGTAGCGACGCATTCATTAAAAACACATTGCAGCAAGGTGCACGTGTCGTGAATGAGGAAGCACAGTCTGCGGGCCTGGAGTGCTCTCCCGCAAAATCCGAGAGCTTCTCCTCCTACCAGCCAAACCAACCTCTCAAAATTTTCCAGACATCAAAATTTACCTCAATGAACATTTGATCCCAGAGGTGCGCACCCTCAAGGTCCTCGGTCTTATCATGCAGCATAATCGCAGCAAACAAAATTTATCTCGCAATTAAACTCACATGTTAATCAGACAATCGGACTCATCCGATGAATTACCGGACGCCACCATGGTATCAAGGAGACTGAGAGAATCAGGCTTGTCCAAGCCTTTATCATTAGTCGCATAACATATTCTCTCCCCCACCTTGGTGTTTCCGACGCAGAAATGAACAAAATTAATTGTATCACGAGAAAGGCCTATAAAGCTGCACTACGAATTCCTCTTAGTGCATCCACTGCCAGACTTGCACGCCTGGGGGTTCATAATGCAGCCCGGGAGCTGATCGAGGCACACCATATCAGTCAGCTCCGTCACCTCTCAACTACGTCCACTGGACAGCATATACTGGTCCGCCTTGGTATCAGGGCCCCAGTCTGTTCCGAACAGACTAGTATTCCTATCCCCCGGCCTATCCGCGACTGCCTCTGCGTCCGCCCTCTTCCGAGGAGCATGCACC
The DNA here is from genome assembly GCF_048455015.1 of Haemaphysalis longicornis. Classification (NCBI taxonomy): domain Eukaryota; kingdom Metazoa; phylum Arthropoda; class Arachnida; order Ixodida; family Ixodidae; genus Haemaphysalis; species Haemaphysalis longicornis. Next base: position 440,190,111 of record NW_027526203.1, on the reverse strand, counting down.
CCACCTACCACTGAGGTAGAAGGGAGCAACGGGCACGGACGCTGGCCAAAAAAAAAAAAAAAATTCCCATCAAACCTGACATTATTTACAGTCAGGATCAATTTGAAGGTTATCGCCGGGAGCACCGACCAAGCAAGACGAAAGCGCCGTTCCGTGACACTTTTTCATTGGCGAAGGCGAGATTGCGCTACCCTCCCTCACCCCTTGGCTGTTGTATAGAATTCGCTCACCCCCTTCTGCAAAGGCCGGCTGCCACATTCTTTTTCTTCATTCCTCTTTGGATGACGTATCCGCGCTTCGTTTCTCGGCGATTTGACTACCTCGACATTTGCGGCACTGCAGAAGCAAATTACAATTTTTTTTTTTATAATAGAATACTCCGGCATGCCGACATAGTTGCCCTGGGAAGGCTGCGTATCAGTGGGAAGTATATCGATGACGGGAGGAAAGAATAAAGAAAAAAGAAACGAGCGTGGTTGCCCTGGGAAGGCTGCGTATCAGTGGGAAGTATATCGATGACGGGAGGAAAGAATAAAGAAAAAAAGAAACGAGCGTGGCCGTTATCGCTTCTGATGGTAGTGCGCGCACTGCATGGAACAGCCGAGGGAGAAGAAAACGTAGCATAATCTCGTTGTGGCTTATGCTAAAAAGTGTCACGCAACGGCACTGTCGTCTCGATCGGTCGGCGCTCCCGCGATAACCTTCAAATTAATCCTTCAAACTGAACCTTCAAACTCAAATTGAACCTTCAAAGCGGCCGAATACCGCCATCACGACGCATTTGCCCTCGCCGTAATTAATAGCCCGAATGAACCCCTGTTAACTCTCTAGCCGTCCCCACAAGCACCCCTGCAGCGGCAGAGGAGGCGGCAATAGCGCTCGCTCTAACAACCCGGCCGACACCTACAATTATAACCACCGATTCGAAAACGGCCATCCAAAACTTCACCTCCGTGTACATATCGCCCGCGGCGTCCAAAATTCTCCTTCGAGATCCCCCGTCCTCCCTTGTAGACATCGTCTGGACCCCGGCTCACACTGGTTTGGGGGGCAATGAGGCAGCGCACAATGCAGCACGAGGATTGACCATCCATGCCGGTGCCACCTCGTCCCCTGCCACGGCGCCAGGTCAACCAGGGATCAGTTAAACACGTACCACGATATAACTATGCATTACCGCCTCTCTCACCGTCAATACCCTCCTGCCCACCCTAAGCTAACCAACCATCAAGAGCGCTTATGGCGACTCCTGCAGACAAATTCTTTGGCCTGCCGGGCACTACTGCATCGCATTCACCCCTCGCAATTCCCCTCGCCAAGCTCTCCACTCTGTAGGGACCTAGCCACACTGGCCCACTCTATGTGGGCCTGCTCTAAAGATCCCTTTCCCTCCATAGTTAATGACGAGCAGTGGGAGGGAGCGCTGGCCAGCTCGGACCCAGAGGTCCCGATACTTCCGCATGGCCACCCGCGCTGACAACGTCGCCGCCGGCCTCAAACCGACGGCCACACTGCTCCCGTGAACCCGGTTAAGGCTGAATAAAGTGATCTCTCTCTCTCTCTCTCTCTCTCTCTCTCTCTCTCTCTCGAGGGACGCTCCTCTCCGTGTTATTTCTGCCGACGCACGGCCGGGCTACAGCGGCGGCGTCCGCCGCTCTAGCCTGGCCGTTGCCGACGCTGCTGCTGCGTTCGGGACGCCGCCACCGCGAATCCCAGGTGACGGCTGGCAGAATCTCTGGTTTCACTCTTTGTAGAGCCACGTGTGTGAATTCAAGTGACCTCGCACGGGCAATCGTTGTGGGTGCCGTTTACAGCTTTGCTTTCCAACCACATTCACAAGGTGAACTGGCGCGCTTCTTTTAAATGCAGAGCATTTCAGTAACTCACGATGTCACCCGCGTTGTCCCGTCGTAGTCCGCACCGTCGTTGTCCGCACCCGTCCCCCTACACTATATAAAAGAAAATACTATCCGGCGCCTGGTTTCGATCCCTCGACCTTGCGGGCGGAACGCAATGTACATGGTGCTCTACCCACTGCGCCACAAAGCCGACACAGAATGGGACGCTGCGAACGCGCCTTATATCGTTGACTCATTCAAATTACTGCTGACGAGCGCTCTCTCGTCAGCAGTTGCCACAAGTGCAACAACATTAACGTAACGCAAACTACTTAACGTCGTGCGCCCCCGGAAATGCTCTGCATTTGATCGTGCCCCTCGCGAGGGGGATGTTTCACTGCGTCGCCATGCGAACAGTTTGCCACGCTTTAGTTTCAGTTCTTTCTTTGCTGGAGTGCCGACGAGCGGCGCCACCTCCTCGCACTTCGCCGAGGGAGGATCCGCGGCGGGGGCGAGAGATGGCGCTGGCGTCTCCGCGGCCGCGTCTGCGGCCTCCGCGGGCACCGGCGCCGGCGCGGGGTGATCTTTTTCACACATGATTTGGGGGTGGGGGAGGGGGGTGGAGAGGGGAATGCCAGGAGCGTGGTGACGCAGGCGCCAGGGATTGAAATTGCACACGAGGGAATACGAGTCCTCCTCTCGTCTGCTGCCTCCCCAGCGCCAAGCGGAGCGTTGGGCCCCACACACCTGCTCCCGGCCAATACTGAACGCCCGGGGGTGTTTCCTACTTGAAGGACTCGTGGACGTACACTTTTGCCGGTGTCTTTCGGTTCGGGCACGCGCACATCACCGTGCCGAAGCCGGTCGCTCCATTTTAAATGGACCCTGCAGCACTTACCACCGACTACTCGAAATGCATTTTGGGGTAAACTCTATTGTCCGAGTAATCTCCCGCATGAATCATAAATATCCGTCCCGTATCACTGTAGCTACGCGAGATGAAGGAATGAATGAATTTATTCACACTGGGGAGGTCGAACGCCTCATGTTGGGGAAGAGGAACGGGAGTAGAGGAACAGAAAAAAAAACTGCTCGCAGGTGGCATGGGATCAGTAAAGAGGTTTATTTGTCCATCGAAGCAGATACATAACATGACTTGATGGAACTATGCATCACGTAACAAATACATATTACATGAGGGAAACATACACAAAAGCAACAATCCAGAAATGGCTGCCGCTGGCCTGCATACAAGTTGTAACATTTTGTACCACGCAGGGTACAACATAGACAGAGTGGAGAGTTGAGTTGTCGACAAACGCGACCAGTAGCTTCAGGGTCGAAACACCATGAATGTGGGTATAACAGTGCTACAGACTCAGTGTTAGATAGGTACAGATACACACATGGTAAAGTGAACACTGCAGATAACTATGTATCGTATTTACTCTGGTTACAAGGCTAATATTCTAACTTGTTTTAGTATGGTTACTAGGCTAATATTCAACTATTCGTATTTCCAAACGTGCATTTCACCTTGATGAAGCGGCATGACCAACGCAGGAGGAACGCCTCTTCCCCAAGCGTGGCGAGCTCCGCTTCCAGTGTTCGAACAGACGCGTGCGCCTGCGCAACAGCATTGGGAACATAGCCTTGTGAGGCCGGGACCGGAGTGCCGCGACACCACGACGCCTCCATACAACCAGGTCCCCCACACATAACAGAAAAGTCACTAGGGCATCGCGCGATTTTGTGCGCTCCCCTAGGCGTACTTTAAGCATCCTAAAACGTCCCTGCTACAGAACACCGAAAAATTGCGTGTCGCATCAATTTCACACATCCGCCCCGCACACGGACCACTTAGTGCAGGTCATTCGGGGGAAAGTAACCTTGCAAGAGGGCTGACAGGTGTCTTGGTGATGTCTTTATGCCCGCCCCGCACACGGACGATCTCAAGTCCACTGAAGAATAACATTTTCGCGAGCGACCAGAGGGACATGCACGTTTTTTTTTTGTTTTGTTTTGCTGCGGTTTAATCCAATTTCTAATTTTCAAATGAGCAAACATAGTATAGTTTGTATATATATCTCCTCTTTTCTTGGTCCAGCTTGTCGCATTCCCATATGAGATTTAACGTTGGGTCTCCAGGCTGCATCACCGCACAGAGGAACGTGTGCCATTCATGCGAGATGAAAAATCGCGCATAATCGTTCCCTCTCAACTCGAGCTTGAACTACGCGACGAAGGCGGCGCGCTCTCTCCCAGTGAGGGCTGCGGCTCGTGGCGTTCTTTTTATCGGCCTTTTGGAGGCCGGGGAGTTTTCCCTTTTTCTCGGCAACGTGGAGCAGTACATTTCCGGTGTGGTGCGAAACAAAGCAGGCATTCGCGCCGGCTCGCAAGCGCGCCGCGGCTCAGGCCGGGAGGGCGTTTTTGAAGCAATAACCGCTTGTTGTCAAGTGAAAGGGAAGTACTGAGGTTGAAAGGGAAGGTTGAAAGGGAAGTACTGAGTTCGTCACTCAAACTCCGCGAGCACTAGAAACCCCCCCCCCAAAAAAAAAAAAATCGCCAAAACTGTGCGTACAGGTTCAGGCATAAAATAGGTTGGTACACAGCGCCGCCGCCGGCTGATCGTCACCAGAAATGCGAGAAATAAACCATGACGTCGACCAGCTACAACCAGTAGGACAGCCAGCGCTGTGCGGACGTACATAAAGCGCTGCATAATGAGGGAAACTGAAGACAGCGCAGCTGATTTTTTTCGCATCTTTCACAGAGATTTGCGAGCGAACGTATCGGTTCACGTGCACGTGTAATATTTTGCTCAGGTATTTCTGTCAGTGTAATCTAAACGTCGCGCAGGTTTATTTGCACTGCTCAACGCATCCTGCAGAGTCCCTTTAAGGGCAAGGACTTTGATCTCTACATTTCAAGTCCGCGCGTTGTGAGGATTAGAAAATCGTGAGGTACAAAAAAAGTCAGGGAAGCTTGCACTCACGCGCAAGACTTTAATGGGGAAGCTGTTGTAGGTGAGCCTTGCCGGGCACATAGTTTGTTTATTTGCATAGCTGCGGTGTAGCAATCGCCATCATATGCATCGAAGAGGCCGTCGTGTTCTTCGCAGCGAGTGCTGGATGCAAAGTCATCCTCGGCATTGTAGACTTCCCCCAGCTCTTCGTCATCGACTCGAGGCAGCGGTGCCGGGATTTACAAGTCGTCTCGGGAAGGATTGGCACACTCGTTGCCATTTCTCCAATTATCTATAATGGGTTCTAGAGAATGCGGTGGCCGCGGCGACCTCTCCGAAGCAGGATTTCTTGTAAACTTTAGCAACAACGCTGGATCTGTTTTTTTTTTTTTTTTAGATGCTGGGTAGCGCTTGACGACGCTGGAGGTTTTCTTTTTTTTTTTTTTTTGCTGAAGCCACTGCGCAATCCGGGGACTTGGCGGTCGCCGTGAGGCACGGGCTCAGGAGCGCTCGTTCTTGCAACGGCGAACTTACGGCTTGTACAACAGCTCTGCCGTTGAAAATAGAAGCGCGAGACGTAGAACTCTCTCCGGGAAAGGAAAACAGCAGTGTTGGAGCAACACCACCTATTCTCCTCTTCAACCTCGTCTTGGCTCCCTCTCCCGGACTGCATCCCGCGGCTGGGCTTGCGTTTCCAGTGGGGATGGCAGTCTATGCCGACGACATCGCCATCTGCGCACACGAACCAACGAGAATACTCTCCAAGGTGAAGGCGTGCCTCCAAGGGGTGCTGTGGGCAGTCGCCGCCTTCCTGACAAGCCGTGGCCTCCAGCTGTCCGAGTCGAAAACGCAGGCCTTGTTCTTCCACCCGAGTGGCTGCAGGGCACGCAAGACGACAACGCCGCTCACCTTGAACGGCCAGTCCCTTCCGTGGTGCACCAGGGCCAAGTACCTGGGGCTCCTAGTCGACTGCCAGTTGTCCTGGCTACCTGCGGTGAAGGCGCTCCGGCAACGCACAACGAGGGTCCACCAGGGCGTGCGGAGGTTGTTGGCGCGTGGTCAGGGCTGCGCACACACCGTAGCCCGGCGGGTGTTCCACTATGCTCTGCCTCTGGTGCAACTCAAGCCGCGCCAGGAGGAGGAGCTGGAGGTGGATCAGCGCCGGGCTACCCGCTTTGCCTGGGCCTTCCGAGCACATCCCCGGTGGCAGCGACGTACACGGAGGCAGGCTCCTGGCCTATCCAGATGCGGGCCCTGCAGATGGGGCTCCACCACATCCACCGCCTGCAGGGCACACCGGACGGCGCGGCACTCCTCCAGCGCTACCGCAGCCGGTCTAACTCTCGCATGGGCATGCTGCCCAGTACCTACTAGAGCCATATCGCGCTGCCTCATCGGCCCCGCCTGGAGCCACCACCACCAGGAACGGGGCAGGCTCGCATCGCCACCACATTGCCGGGGGGATTGTCCAAAAGGAACGGGGCAGGCTCGCATCGCCACCACATTGCCGGGGGGATTGTCCAAAAGGTCCAGAAACGGGGCGAAAGGTATGTTTTTCGATGCGAAGCGTTGTAGTACGTGAAGCGGCGTTTTTCAACTTGTGTTGTACTATTTATATTTTTATTCTTGCTATTTTATGTTTATACATTTGTATACTTTTTTTGCGTGTGTGTCGCTTACATTTGAGGCGCGAACTGTGACGCAATGCGCGCGTAATAAAAGGCCAGACACCACTATATGTGGTACCTAAAAAATGCGTCGCAGGAAACGGACACAAACTGCTCACCTATACCCATAAGTGGATCTCGAAAAGTGACATTTTTTGCCGCTATTTGGACTCCCATATCACTATCCCAAAAATAGTGCGCCCAGGAGATAAGTTTTTTTTTTACTTTGTTTTATCTCTGCTGCGACTACCGTGACCTCAAGCTCATGCGCAGCTACTCATTAGTCCCATCGAAAAGAATATACCTATCTTATGCAGCAAAACCTGTGTGTGCATGAAGCACAAATTGTTGAAAATAACTAATCGACATTGGCAACAGTGTGAGTTGTAGCACGCATGATTACTGATATCAAACTCCGCCCTGGCGGCTTCAGTGCAGAGTCTGAGGTCAATAGCCCTGTAGAGAAAACATATATCAAATTCTTCGAGTACTTCAGAAGCTGTACAACCAACTAATACTTCGCCCTTGGTTTGTCTAAATTTTCGATATTGTTTCCCTAAATTGTTATGACCAGCAGTGCAAATTATGCAGCATTCATGACCGAGTGTAAAACGTGTAAGTTTGAGCTAGTGTCTTTCTTATCAACGTATCACACTTGCAAGAACGATTCACATCCTTCATTGCTGTTAACAAAATGTAAATGTTTTCTTTAGTGGCACTGTTCCTGGTAAGGAAATAATGCAATGAAGTTAATGTTAACGAAATTCAATGTAATAGTGCTTATAAAAGTGCCAAAATGAAGCAGCTCATGCAGCTGTAATATTTGGCACGTTCCAGACAGTTCTTAAATGTAGTCATGGTTAATTGGCTGCCTTTCTTGTAATCCTTACCTGCAGCACCGAATCGTGTTTTGAGGTGTGTATATATATATAGTGAAAGAGCACCCAACTCAATTGTATACCCTTATGTGTGTTGTAGAATGGCCTTTCAATGAGAGTGTTTGCTTTCCGGAACGTATATAATAGCCACATGTGCGTGAAAGCGTCCATCCGCGCGCGCTCACTTAGAGCACCGAGCCGAGCGCTTATCTAGGAACACGATGGCATGTCAGCGTCAACTTGCAGGCGCGCAAGAAGAGCGCGGAGAGCGCAGGGGCTCAGGTACAAAAGGTTAACTTCTACTACCGCATGTGCGTCAGCTTCCCCAGCGGCGCAGGCCAGCCCCCCGCGCACGGAGCGAAACCATCGGCCGCCCGCAAAGCAGCCGAAACGAAGGTGGGGGGGGGGGGGAGGGGGGGGGAGTCCACGTCGCATGAAGTCGCGCACATAGAAAAAGTGACGTCACGGTGCTGCGTCGCTGCTTGGGGGGGGTCGGCCTGGGCTCCTACGGGATATGGTTTTGGAATACGCCTCCCGGTATGCCCTCCTCCGTCTAAGAGCTGCCGACCAGCCAGCCAGCTCCAGCGGCACGTAGAGCGGTCGCTGGCGGCCAAGATTCATGCAGTGGAGGCCCAGGGGTGTCCACTGCGACTTCACTGGCTACCATCGCACGTGGGCATCGTGGGCAACGAGGTTGCAGATGCCCTGGCCAAGGGTGCTGCTCGCCAGGCAGGGGTACCAGCCTCTCGGGATGTGGTGTCATTCGACGCTGCAAGGACTATGCTGGCCCGAGTGTTGGAGGCCTTGCATCCAGATTGTCGAGTGGTCAGTAGTCAGGACCCACCGGTCCTGCCCGGACGCATCAGCAGAGACTCCTGGTCGCTCCTGCTTCGCCTGCGGCTTAATTGCTGCAACGTGGGAGCCCGACTGCACCACCAGGGCTGCCGGGCGTCCCCCACCTGCGCCGACTGGCCAGAGCCCGAGACGCTCGAGCACTTACATGAGCTCTTGCCGCTGTTACGAATCGGCCAGCGCCGCCGTATTTTCCCCCATCACTCCTCGGTTGGGCGCCGAAGCACCGCGTGCGCCTTTCTGCCGTCAGGCGCCAGCATGTCGGTGAGTCATACATTCACGCCTCGACATGCCCGGCTCAGACGCTTCGCTATCGGCGCGATCAACATTCGATGGCGCGCCGACTGAACAAGCCCGGGCATGTTTCAAGGACGCGCGCCCCACAGCCGTCAGGCGCCAGCATGTCGGTGAGTCATACATTCACGCCTCGACATGCCCGGCTCAGACGCTTCGCTATCGGCGCGATCAACATTCGATGGCGCGCCGACTGAACAAGCCCAGGCATGTTTCAAGGACACAGAGGCCCCGTCGGTCGCAGCGGAATCCTCCTCTCTCCCCTCTCTCGGACTCAACGTGCGCCGAGGCTACCGACGACTCGCGAACTGTGGAAATAGCGTTGTGTGTGTCTGTGACGTTCGTGGCGTGTTGCTACTTGTTGGCGTTTTGACCGTTGCGGCTTTTGGGTATAAATAGAAGCCGCCCAAGCGCTGTAATTCATTCCTGTTTGAGCAGCGAATCCATGCTGTCGCTCTGCTCGAGTCCTATATTGTAACCTCGCCCGTCGGGGCATTGTTTTTTTTTTTTTTTTTTTGGCTTCGGCTCACCTCTCGCTATGAAGTAAACAGTTACGTTAGCCTACGGCTTTTGGACTTCTTCACGGCTGCAACAGCGGCTGGCCGCTCGCATCATACACGCTACCACTCGTATGTCGGAGGCCACGGAGCTCGGATCGGGTGCCCCCGCCCGGTCGCAACAACTGGTGTCAGCGCTGGGATGACACGGTTGCAACACCGCCAGCACGACACCGCGAGGGAGGAACTACGGGCCGCACTCCAGCGACTCAGTGCACCAAGCTAGAAGCTGGAAGACTTCCTGTTCCCCACGGGATCGGACGCCTTACGACGGGAGGTCTTCCAGCACCTCCTCATATTCTTGGTTGTGACAGGACTAGTGCAGCGTTTGTAGCCGTCGAGACTCGGAAGAGACGATCGCGACATAGACTGTGCCCCACTCTCTTCCTTCTTTCCTCTTTCTCTCTTCCTATCCTTTGAAACCCCCCTTCCCTTCCCTGGACTGGGTTATATGAGGGTGAACTCCCTGACTGAGTTCAACAATATCCCCAGTTCTTTTCTCTTCCCTGCTTTCTTAATAAATCACCACCACCACCCACCACCTATTCGGTGTTGGTTGGAGGAGGGCTCTGAGAAACGACGACGGAAGGGTAGGCCGCTTCCGAATGTGCAATACAAGCCACCTTGAGAGGCGAAGGTACCGACAGGGGGGCGAACAGGAGGCTCCTGGCGATGGCGGGCGAGCCGAACGAGCTTCAGCGGGTGCTGCAGCGGGCTTGTAAAGCGGTACCGCCCGCGGCCGCAAAGTTCAGCACTAAGTTCAACAGCAGATCAACAGAAGGTCGTAGGCTTTCGCCTTCACATTCTTAGAAAGTTCTAAGCATCCCCGTAATTCTCAGCAGTAAAGGGGGGGGGGGGATATTGCTTTTTGCAACTTCCAGATACGTCAGAAGAAAACAGGCAAGCTGACATTACCAGTCAGCTTTCCGGCCATCTTGGACTGGACCTGCTCATTCTTTTCCCAATTCGCAATTTGGGCTACAATATATAGCAATGTATGGCACCCAACGCCAACTCTTCATCAGAAGTGTCCCTTGCTTTTTGTGGGCCATATGCGATTTACCTCGGTCGTGCTGTACGTTACACTATATAACTACCGCCAAACCAATTTGACCCCGAACTGACGACCTCACAGTGACTTATCCGTATGATCACGGACATGCCGTCTCTGTATGTTACGGCACGTACTTGTTTTACCCTACGTGGCATTAACGTCATAAAAATTCGGACTACGCTCTGTTCTATTTCGTATACCCGCAGGAACCTGCTCTGTCCTTGGACGCCTTAACTCCACTGCCGTCTCGTCAAGCACGCATGTATACGCATGTCACGACTGCCGCTCTGCCTTCCCTTCCCACATCGCCCGTGCCCGCCTCTCTGCGCCACATTGCTAACATGGGTTTCTTTGAAATCACCCGCAAAAGGAAATATTTAGCTGTGTGTAAAATAAATGCATAATGAACGCAAGGGTAGTGGCCAGCCCCGATTCGACTGCCTAACACCGTTTATCAGGTGCTGCAGTAAGAGGCTTGTCTTTAACGTGTGTCTATGCGCACCACCTGCCTCTGGCATATGGTTCACCATGCAACAATAAAGCGTACCTGGGGTGGCCCACACCATGACTTATAAGAACGCTGCATGCTACAACTCTTATCACGAGCATCGTTTCAGTTAAACTACCCAACAGTTACATATGTGATTTCGTGCTGCATGCAAGTCCGGAAGAAATAATAACGTCAGCTACCCGCAGTGTGGCTGTCCGCCATGGGCTCGAACACATCGACCCGAGTGAGAGGCGCTGCCGCATTCATCTCATACGGTGGCAGGAAGTTGGAGGACGTGCCCACCAGCCTAGAATATTTACCTCCAACCGTGGAAACACTGGTGCTCCACGTCGGAACTGTGGATATATGTAGCAGCAAGGGGATCGTCGTCATTTCGGCAGAAGTTGAGGATGCTCGTCAGGGTTCGCCTCCATCTCCCGGCATTGAGGAGAACATGTCTGACGTGGGAGAGACGGGCGATTTGTTGCATTTTTCAACCACGAGGTCCACCGCCTGTGTCACCGGAAGGAGCTGGGGGACGACGTGCGATACATCGAGCACGCATTCCATGAACTGCCTGCACGAAGAGTTTTCGATGCTGACGGTTTGTACGCAAGCGAAGGCGTTGCCCCGTTGGTGGAGTACTTCCGCAACGTGATCTCCATCAGAGCGCTCGGCTGGCAGCAGATATCCTACCACGAGCACCGGACAGTCCAACACCAGGTGCAACGCCGGCACAGCGGGAAGGCCAGCAAACTCTTCCTTCTGCAGCGATTTCGCCCGCCACAGTTGTGACACCATAGACTGCGCCACGCCAGTGCAACGGGACACGCCGGACAGGTTGTCGGACATCTTCCCAGGTGATCGGCGCGGGTGCCCGTAGCGACGAACTCTTCCCGAGTAAAGGTACGGCCCGCACGACATGACCCTGGTCTCGTGCCTTTATCTTCGCAAAAGCATTGCTAAGCGCGTGCGCTACAAATTGCGCAGTGCTACGTTAAAATCCTATCTATCAGGACGTAAAATACCGCGAGTGCGGCTAAGGCTGACCCCGGCAATGACTGCACTTAATGCAGATGAAATGGCACGGTAGAACAATATTCTCGAGGACGCATCGCGGCAGCTCATGAAGAAGATGTCGGTCGGGATCGGGATCGTCGAAAGGGACGCGAAGAGTTTTGGTGAATTAGTCGTTTGGCATGAGCCATGGCCTCTGTAAGCGTATATATTAATGCTCTGAATGGAGTCATATTCCATCAGGAGTCCTCGATGTTTGTCCCAATGGGTGACGCATTCCATTTTAATCTTGTTAGACCCTGGCGTTGACGTAGTATCCTTCGTCGCAGTTATTGCTGTGGGGAGATAATAGTACACGGTGAAACATGGCCATACGTAGCCAGAATTTTTTTTAGGAGGGGGTTATGGGTGATCGGAAGGGAGGAGATTTGCAGAAAGGAACACTAAGCCTTGCTTAGGCGCTGCCTGGAAAAGAATTGCGGAGGGAGTTCAAATTTCGGTTCCCCCCCTTTTGGCTACGTTCCTGCAGTTCAAGAAAGACATTAGAGTTGGAGCGGTCGGAAAACTCCCTTCGTAGCAATGCGTACATATCCGGAACGGAAAGATTGGAAGAATGTGAATCACGAAAAGAAGAAGGTACAATGAAAAAAAAAAATAAAAAGATGCAGGTATACGATATTCCCATTCCAGATAATTTGACTGCTGAGCCTTTGGGTGAGCAGGAAAGCGGATGTTCTGAGAGTCAAACCAGAGCTGAAAGTTCGGCACATCCTGGGTCAACCGTTGTCAACCTATCGGACGTACCACTCCTGGAATCGGAACTTCATATATTATCAACATGTCTCACTTTGTCCATCCACGGGAAAATGCAATGAATTTAAGCTGTACCGGGACTTAGACAATTACGCGGGGAACCCGCGCCTTCGGGAATACTTCTATGACCGGGAAACGAACCCAGACAAAACATTTCCGGGAGCATCAGACAAATGTTAGACACCAAGCGATGGCCGTGACACACATCTTGACATGTACATTTCGGCCGTTCAAAAAGACGTGCCGAACGCATACAAAAAAAAAAACTGTGGTTGATTCCTCTGTCATAGGAATCGGTAAAACACGAAAGTGAAATGTGCAGCGAAATCTCCAGCTGAGCATGATTTGCGGGTCGGCGGCTGTCTTGTGGGTGTGCTTGGCGAGCAACGTCCTGCAGTGCTGGCGGGTCGCTTCGGCAAAGGTGTACTGGCATCATTTCCGTGACGGATATGACGTCAGTGAAATCTTCGTGTATCCCGGCGTAATACACTTTCGTGTTAAAACATAAAACCCGAAAACGAACAACCCTAAATATAACGTAGTCTTTAGTAATAAAGGTTGCTTCCCCGCAAGAAGGCCCTGTGTGCAGGGATGCACCCTTTACAGGCCGCTTGCTTCGTTGTACTGGCGTCACTCCCGTGACGAAAATGACGTAAGCGAAATCTTCGTGAATCCCGCAGTAAAACACTTTCGTGTTTAAAAAAAGCCCTGTCCGCAGCAACCTATCGGCTGATGAGCGCAAGGCCCTTTTCTCCCTGCCATCGTGATGACATTGTTATAAAGCTGGCGGACAAGGGCGGAGCAATAGTCGTAATTAACAAAACCGACTACATTAAAGAAGGACTCGGACAACTGAGTAACCAGAATTTTTATGAGAACGTCCTGCAGACCCAACACAACAATTCGAATTTCGGAAATCGCCCGTGAACTCCCAACACTTCTTGAAAATGGCGATATAGCTAAGGACATGTTCAAAGCAATGAAGCCCAGCCAATCTGTACCTAGTTGTTTTTACCTACTTCCCAAAATTCCCAAAACTGGTAATCCGGTCCGCCATATTGCAATGGTACTTCAACAGAATCGATATCCAGCTTTCGTGATTTTCTATCGAAGAACGCAGTTCCCACAATACCCGCCACGGTGGCTCAGTGGCTAAGGCGTTGTGCTGCTGAGCACGAGGACGAGGTTTCGATTCCCGGCCGTGGCGGCCGCTTTTCTGATGGAGGCGAAAAGCAAAAACGCCCGTGTGTGCGAGATTTCGGCGCACGTTAAAGATCTCCAGGTGGCCAAAATTAATCCGGAGCCCTCCACTACGGCGCGCCTCATCGCCTGCGTTGCGTCGGCGCGTTAAACCCCACAAACAGTCAACAACAACAACAGTCCCACAACACCGGCCTACATTAAGGACACGAACCACTCTTTGAGAGAGATGTCTGGATTGGTAATCCCTCCTGGCAGCTTCCTAGTGACAATGGGTGATGCATCGGTTTACACTAATATCCCACATTCAGACGGCGTCAAGTATACCGTGGAAACATGTCGTAACGCTGATATGCCTTGAGCACGCCCTTAATACACTACTCAACTCGGTGCTTCATTATAATTATATTATTTTGCATTCGAAAATAAAAATTTCCTCCGAATTAGCGGCGCAGCTACCAAGTTACGCAAGCTTGTTCGTGGCGTCGATCGAGGGACCCTTTTTCGAAGCGCAACCCGTTCGCCCGCTCATATACAAGAGGGTTTCAGATGGCATCTGTTTTGTTTGCCCACATGACGAAGCAAGTTTGCCGAGTTCATTTCGGATTTTAATGCAGTCCAACCGTCCATATCGTTCAGATATCGGTGAATTTCCTGGACGTCACCATTCAGGTGGAGGGCACGACTACCTCCACAGAATCTATAGAAAACCAATCGATCACCAGCAGCACCTGCACTTTGAAAGTGACCATCCACGACATTATAAGATGATTAATCCGCATTCCAGGCCCACAGATACCACAGAATTGGCTCTAATAACGCCTGCTTTGATCGCAGCTCCCAACAACTCAAAAATGCCCTCATTCGTCAAAAGTATCGAGCAGCAATGGTCGAGGACTCTCTCAATAGACCTCGTAACCTAAATGGAACGAAACCCAGGAATGAATAGAACCAGAAAATCCTTGTTCTGACCCACTCGTTTGCGCTGCCTAACACTATTCTTTACAGACATAACAAAGTAGCCGCCTATCTTCAATCTTCCCAAAGCCTCCCCCCCCCCCCCCGCCCCCCCCCCCGCCGAGTGGTTTATCGCTGTGGAGAAAACTTGAAAGATGTGCTATTCACAGCCAAGACGAGTACCATTGAAAACACCCAGCAGAGATGCTAGCCATGCCAAAAAGCGCGTTGTAATGTCTGCCCACATATGAGAACCACCGCCAGCTCCTCGTACGACGTATAGAAAAATAAATGCACATCTAAACTCTGACAGCCTTAACGTCGTCTGCATGCTTCACTGTGACGTCTGTGGCATGCAGTACATCGGACGAACAGAAACCGCCTTCCGAAAGCGCTTTATTAATAACCGTTCTCACGCTAAAACACAACCGAACTTGTCCCTATCAAGACATGTGAGCCTCCCGGGACATTCATTCGACCAAATAAAAGTCACTCTGCTAGAGACAGGTTTTCACACATGACGCGACCGTGAGCAGAAAGAATCGTACGCATCTAATTTATAAGTTCGAAACGCTGACTCACGGTATCAACGAGAGCGCGGGCAGCATGTCGTGCCTCCGGAGGACCACGGACGTCGGTTGACAACTGGACATGGATACACATTGGCTTCCCTCCCCCACCCCCCACCCCCTTCCCACACACACACACACACGCATATTATAGAACTTTTTTTTTTTTTCTGGACCGCCCGCCAATAACACGGGTAACGGACGCATAGAGAGGTGAATGCTGTCCAAGAAAAGCCCCCAAAGTCTCGCACTCCAGTGTGTAGCCGGTGGCTGTACGTGCTGTGCGATAAAGGGCTGTCCGCGTTGGGACAATTGAGAAGAGAGAGAGAGAAGTCAACGTGGAACGGGAGTGCCGGTCTTGCCGTACCTGCTTATGGTAATACAAAATTGTGTTTTTATGACCCCCCCTCCCGCTTTGCTTTGCATTGTCGCGTTGTGTTTAAACATAGCGGTGGCGTAATCCAGAGGTTTTCTTTTTACGGCCCTTCTTTCAACTTCACGCCTTTCGCGCTATATGTGTACCTTTACTTTGCTCTACACTGCCGCTGAGGCCGTATGGGGCAGTCGTCGTGTTTTCCGACATCAGCGCGCCGACCGCCTGTAACATGATCCGTGTCTTTACTGCGGTCTGTCCGCTTTGCGACTTGTCGCTGACTACCTACCGCGAGAGTCTTTCTCTGTCGCCATGACTCGGATGCAGAAAGGGCGTACAAAGTAGTAGTATCACCGGTTTCTTGGTAAAAGCAATGCCTCTCCTCTTAACGGCCTGTCATGCGTTCATCCGCGCAGCAAGTGTCGGCCCAAGACTGCGCCCTTAGTTACACCACCGCCCTGTCCTTCCCCGGCTGTATACATGCGTTGTCTGTATTTTGTTGGTTTCATTTTCATCACCGTCGCGGATAGCCGATTCATACCTTTTTGCCCGCTCCCCATCCCCCACCCTTTTCACGATTGGACTATGGAAGTGTTGCTTATGGGTCTGCAAATAAAACATCCCCCAAAATGCTCGACCCAGTGCTTCATCTGGGGCTTTGCCTGGCATGTGGCGCCTTCCGCACTAGCCCGGTCGAAAGTCTTATGTGGAGTGTAATAAATGGAACCTAGAACGTAAGCGAGCATACACAGATCTCCTTTATGCTTTTAAAATTTCATCCATTCCTCGTTTTAAATAACTTTTTTATGATACATCCATGACTCAACTCCTGCTAAATCGACCATGCATCGACCATGCAGCTTGCTGCCTCCTTTTTAGATACCATACAAACTTCTGTAACAGATTTTATAGCACCATGGCATCTCCGCCCTGTATCATGTGACTCATCTTTCACACATATAGATAAAAACCGAGCTCCCAGATGTGCAATTCTGCAGAACTTCTTGTATTTGCAGCAGAAGCAACAGTGTCCTGAATTTTATACGGACGCCTCTAAAACTGCCACCTCTGTGTCCTGCGCTGCGCATGGACCCGGCCTTATAATGTCACTAAAACTCTGAATAGTAATACTAGTATCTTTACGGCAGAGGCTTATGGTGTACTTCTTGTTGTTAATCATATATTTCAAAGCCACATTCCACAATCAATTATCTATACAGATTCCCTCAGTGTTGTGCGGGCATTGTCGTTAACAAAGTCTTCCAAAGACCACGTTGTCAATCTGATCGTCAAGGGTATTATGTCTGTATATGTCCACAAATTTGAATTGGTTCTTTGCTGGGTCCCTGGCCACTGGGGTATAGCCGGGAACGAAGCCGCGGATCGAATGGCTGCTGCTGCTACACTCTTGACTACAGTAGACATAACCACATTACCTTACACCGACGTGAAGCCACACATCAGACAATAACTTCGCAAAACATGGCAAACACACTGGAGTGAACAAACAGACAACAAGTTACACGTAATAAAACCACACTTGGGACCATACACCACCGACACACGCAATAGATACACAGAAGTCGCCTTGGCTAGATTACGGATAGGGCACACACATGCAACGCACTCGCACCTTCTCACTGGATCTCCAAGACCTCTGTGCAGCAGGTGCGGAGAGGCCCTATCCGTGATCCACATAATCACACAATGCAAGGCACTAGAAACAACACGACACAAACACTTCGCACAACTCTACTCACAACACTACACCCATCGTACTTCTTAGGAGACGACGCCATATTACCCACAAGTGTACTTTTAAGTTTCTTAGTGATGTACAGTTTTTACACCTCATTACTTACCATGCATATTGACACCCCGGCCCTTTACACCAGTCATCTAGATTGGTTTTTAAGTCATCTTATGTGTGTTTTTAGCTAGATTTACTATCACTTAGTTCTCGTAAAACAACTCTCCCGTGGCGCTCTTTGCCTTTAGTCGGCCTTGCGCCATAAAAACCCAATAATAATAATAATAATAATAATAATAATAATAATAATAATAATAATAATAATAATAATAATAATAATAATAATAATAATAATAATAATACTCAATCAATGTTTATTAGAGTGCCCAGGAACAGCCGAGGCCTTGGTTCTGGCGCACTGAGGAAGACAAAATGCGACACTAATATACAGCAGAAACTCACAATATAAACAGTCAACAAGAAGAACGAGCGAAGAAAAAAAAAAAGAGCAGTAAAACCCTAAGGATAATAAAAAGGTATTCCAAACACAATTAGACGATTAAGAAACTCTAATGGTGGATCAATGGCAAAAGTATATGGAACAATGGTCACAGCAGTTGGATGAAGTAAGCAGACATAAAAACATATTCGCAGATATAGGCGAAAACACAAAGCTTCAATTAAACATGAATGTATGAAACAAAATACAGGAACTGATTTATGAAAAACAGCAACAGAAGATGGAAAGTACCAGACACATCACAATAAATCGGGTGCGATGGAAAGCAAGTAGCATACCGTAATATATGACAAGTCGATGAAGCAGTTACAGCCACAAAGTCACGAATATATTGGACTTACAAACCAGAAACAAGAACTATGAAGACATTTCATACATAAAAACCATATAAAAACTATAAAAAAAAGTGCCGAAAAGAAGAGCAATTTTTGTATCACAGCTAACAACCCAGTCAAAAAATAATAATAATAATAATAATAATCCCCCACCCTTGCCCTGTTTTCTCATTCCTCCGCCCCCCGTTTTCTTTTCTTTTTTATTTTAGGGGCTGGGGCTGTTGGCGTCTCCTGTCATCGTCGTCGTCGTCGTAATCGTCGTCTCATGTACTAAAACACCGGGAAACTCGTTTACGCCTCGCGCTAGTACGTAACGCGTACTGAAAAAAAACACCGGAACACTCGTTTACGCCTCGCGCTAGAGAGCTTCGTGCTTCAAAGGCAAGAGAGAGAGAGAGAGAGAGAGAGAGAGAGAGAGAGAGAGAGAGAGAGAGAGAGAGAGAGAGAGAGAGAGAGAGAGAGAGAGAGAGAGAGAGAGAGAGAGAGAGAGAGAGAGAGAGAGAGAGAGAGAGAGAGAGAGAGAGAGAGAGAAACTTTATTCTGGAGCCGTTGGGTCAACGACGAGTGGTGACCAGCGCTTGGAGGGCGCCGGTGACCTGGGCTGCTCGTTCAGCGAGTCCTTGCTGGACCCGCGGATCCGAGCTGCCTAACGCCGCCTCCCAGTGCTCCACACAAGAGATGAGAGGGAATGAGTTTTGAGGGCATTGCCAAATTATATGAGCAACTGTTTCGTGGGCTCCACAGTCGGGACATTGGGGAGAGGAAAATACAGATGGATAAATTGCATGTAGTCTGGCGCGACAGGGGAGGGTGTTGGTTTGGAGAAGGTGCCAGTATCGTTCCTCGGTGATAGAGAGTGACCAATGGGGTGGAGGGTAGCGCCGGCGAGAGAGGCGGTAGTGGCAGGTAATTTCCTGGAAAGTCAGAAGGCTGTCGCGGGTTGATTGGGCTCCGTGGGAAGGGGTGCGACGTGGCCCAGCTCGGTGGGTTAGCTCTCGAGCTGCAAGGTTAGCCGCCTCGTTTCCTTCCAGCCCCGCATGGGCTGGAGTCCAAATCAACTCCGCGTGGGAAGTGGGAGGATTTTGAAGGAGAATTTTAAAAGCCTGCGGGGAAATAATCCCCCGGGCGAAATTTCGAATGGCCGTTTTCGAATCGGAGATAACAATTGTTGGGGTAGGCCGATGAGTGAGTGCTAGCGCAATAGCCGCCTCTTCCGCAGTGGCAGGGGAGCGCGTTCGGATAGTGAGTGAATGGTAAGAGGTTGCTTTTGGATCAAAGATGGCGGTGACTGCGTAGGCGTTGTGACGGGTATAACTCGCGGCGTCCACATAGGCGGTGGACTGGCCCATGGGGTATTTGCGGCCTAGGACGCGTGGGCGATGTTCACGGCGTTCAATATTGTGCTCCGGGTGCATATTGCGGGGAATCGGCCGCACAAGCAGGAGATTGTGCAAGTCGGGTGGAATGTAGACTCTGGGGTCAGTAACAATCGGTGCATGAAGCCCTAGCGACTCTAGGATGTATCTGCCAGTAGAAGTGGTAGAAAGGCGGGAACGTTCACTGACAGAATGGGCTTCTATGAGCTCTTCAGTTGTGTTGTAAATGCCGAGGCGTTCCAGTTTGGCAGTGTAAGTACTTTGAGGTAGTAAAAGCGCCGTTTTGTATATTTTTCGTATTAGGCAGTTAATTTTACACAACTCCGTTTTACTTAGGTTAAGGTACGGGAGGGCGTATGTCAGGCGACTGAGCACGAAGGCTTGAACCAGCCGGAGGCGCTCAAATTCCGTCACTCCTTTGTTTCGAGCTGCCATGCGACGGATGAGGCCAATAGTTTGGTTACCATGTGAGGTGAGTTGAGAGATATATCGCGTATTGGCTCTGTTGCGCTGTATGGTCAAACCGAAGGGATTATTATATGGGATTATTCTGTATTCGTATAGTTACGTCTGGAGTGGAGCGTGACCGGTGGGGGGCAGGGAGAGTCAAGAGCTCCGACCTACTTGGGGAGCATTCAAGACCGGCCAGTGCCGCTTCTGCTACGACGATGTCTGTGCCTGACTGAAGCGCCTCCTCAATTTGTGCATCGCTACCTCCGGCGCACCACAGAGTAATGTCATCAGCATAGAGACTATGTCTAAGATGTTGAATTTGAGCTAAACGCTTAGGGAGATTAAGGAGAGCCAGATTAAAAAGGAGAGGAGAAAAGACTGCACCTTGAAGATTACCAAAGGAGGGCATGTGAATGGTGCCCGATAGTCACCGACGTGAATCACGGCAGTACGATTAGTAAGAAATTCTTTTATATAAGTGTAAACCCGTTGCCCGGGATTAAACATTGCGAGATTTTGGAGTATAGCTCGGTGTGAAACCCTGTCGAAGGCTTTGGTGAGATCTAGTGCTATAGAATAGCAGCTGTATCTACTTTGGAGGCCGGGATAATGATCTCATGTTGAAGTTGCAAAAGGAGATCCTGTGTCTAAAGACCCTGCCTGAAGCCTAGCGTGGTGTGGGGAAGTGCATTGGTTTTGGTAAGATGTTGAACTAAGCGGGCATGGATGGTGTGCTCAAGAACTTTCCCTACACATGAAGTGAGGGATATTGGGCGGAGATACTCCAATTTCAATGATTTGCCCGGTTTAGGTATTAGAGTTATTTTAGCGTGCTTCCATGAAGGAGGCAAAGTTCCTGTGGTCCAATAGAGATTATAGTACTGTGTGAGGATGCAGATGGAGTTGTCGTCTAAATTTCGAAGGAGTTTATTGGTTACACCATCTTGCCCAGGTGTTATCCAGGCCTAATCTTCATGAGTGCCGCTCTGACCTCCGTTTCGGAGATTTCTCTGTCTAAGTCCGGGTTACTATCGCCCATGTATGACGGCAGCTCCATGGTATCCCCTTCAGCAATGTAGAGAGTACGAAGGTGGTCTAGGAGTTGTATATCTTCACCGGGAAATTGTTGAGTAATTTTCATGATCCGATTATTTGTAGCTATTCGCGAGTGAGTGGGATCCAACATGTGTTTAAGGAGGGCCAAGTACGCCTCATGCTGAGATTATCTTTCATCTGTTCACATACCTGGCCCCATTGAGCACGAGCAAGTTCAGAGGTATAAGTCTCTAGCAAGAGAGGCTAACCTAACTTTAAGGCGCTTATTGTGTTTTTGCTTACGCCATCTACGCTGTATGCTGCGATAAGCGTCCCACAGATGATAAGCGTCCCACAGATGCCCACAGGCGGGCATCTACTAATTCCGCAGGTATTTTTACAGCAAAGCTGTATACCTCTACCCCCCAACGGTTTCATCTCCGTCGGCAAAAACGACAAGGCGCCAAGAATACACTTATACACTGCATGCTTCGCCCCTCCCCATGTTTCCCGTTAGTAGAGACGGCCCGGGATTTTTTTTTTTAAGTTCGCTTCCGTTTACATCATCCCTCAACCCCCAAAAAATCCGCAGAATGACCAAAGCAAATAACCAGACGTACTCTGGTAGCAACGCAGGTAGAGCTTAATATGCACGAGAATTGTGCTGATTGCCTGCTTATCTACACTGATATATCGTGCACAAGCAACTATTTCCTCTTTGGTTCCTTCATTTCCCTTTTTTTCCTCTCCTTAGTTTTTTACCCTCTCCCTCTCAGCCCCATGCGCTACTACTGCCGTATGGTTACTGGATTTATTTATTTTCTTCGAGGCGTCCTCTTTGACGAGGGTGAGCAGACAAGGAGTTACAGTCGAACCTCGTTATAACGAACATGGATATAGTGAATTATCGGCTATAGCGAACTAAATGTGAACTTTGGTTGGTTTCAGGGACACTCTTTCTTTTTATAACGAAACCTTAACAGCCAGAGCCACGCACGATATCGGATATAACGAAGAAATATTTGATTCGCGTGAGGCTCAGAACTCAAAACTTAGCTTAGAACTCAAAACTTAGCTCAAAACTTAGCTTAGTTTGTAAAACTAGAAAAGTAGAAAAGACCCTTTTGTGCGTGGACATTATGGAAAACATCATTCTGCAGCGTTGTCAAATGCCGCCAGACGAAGTTCACATCCTTCTTCAAGTAAACAAGAATGCAGGCCTGTTTTGCCAAATGAACTTTGTTCTGTTCTTATTTCATGTTTTCATGTACCGGCCCATTTAGTTCGAAATTCCGCCAGGAGACAGGTAAGGATTACTTCGTTTATAGCGGGTTCGAAGCCAAGAATAATGCGTGTTAGTCTAGGAATTTTGCGTTAGTATCCAGGATATTCGAGCCGAATTTTGCGTCTACTGTTACGACGAATATCGGATATAACGAACTAATTTACTGATCTCGATACATCTTCGTTGTAACGAGCTTCGAATGTACTCCCATGCAAAGTGTACATAAGCGTTTTGTGTGCAGTGTAAGAGACTCCCCGACGAAGAAAGTTCCCACTTTCCAGACTGTTGGGCCAATTTGTAATAAATAATTAACCGCGAAGTTGTTCATATCTCTCACCTAAAAGTTCTTTTTGGCCCGTTGCAAAACTCATTAAATTCATATATGTGCGTGCGTGCGTGTGCGTGCACGTGCGTGCATGCGTGTGCGTGTGTGCGTGTGTGTGTGTGGGCGTGTGTGCGTGTGTGTGTAAACAGCTTCGTTAACTCCGGATGCGCACAGTTTCCCCTGTTTATCTACAAATGTTTTCCGGGCGTATCTCGGATTCCGGGTAGCTAAAAGTATTGTCTAATGGAAGACCGGAAGCAGATCAGGAGCTTAGAGTGATTTATTCGGTAAGGGGCGTCTGCTGTGCCCTAAAAGAGGGACAGGCATCACGGAACAAATTAAGAGAAAGTGTTCAGTCACAGCCACAAGCGACGTAAAGTGCGCTGAAAATTTCAAGGGTCGGTTATGTTTGGCGCCTCATCGCTTAGCCCCTCTTCGCCCCCACACCGCATCCACTGTTTGTGTACGCTAGCTCTCTCCCCCGCTCCCCTTTTCTTCTGGTACCATTTTTTTTTTCAAATCAGCTCTCTTCTCAATCAAGCGACTTTAAGAGCCTTCACAGGAAACACATTCGAACGGAAAACAAAGCAACAATAGCGTGATTGCCTGTTGTCTTGGCGAGTTCGAATTCCCATGGTGGGCATCTTCTCAGCACGAATTGTGCTGGATAAGATACTCCCCCAAGCTTTGTATTTTCAAGAGCTAACCGGATGGCTTCTTGACCTAATAAGGATATAGATCTGCGACCTTCTCTTTTTGTTTGCTGAAACGTTAGCGCCGAAAGTTAGAACATTCGGAGTTCAACATTTTAAAATTCTTTTTGACTGCATCTGTGTCGCCATACGCAGATTTGACAGCGTTTGAAGGGGAAAAAATTAAAGGGGGGGTCTTGTTTTTAGGTTACACTGTAAGGATTCATTTTGTCACAACGACGGCAGAAGACTCTAACATGAGCCTCTATAATCTTAAACAAAATACAAACTTTACACAATCTGCCCTGGGGGGTTAATTATCCACCAATATCATCTTGCAAGAGATTGTGCGTTCATGCATAGAATGTAGAAGGGGGAAATAACCATTACGCCGTTAAACCTCGCGCCCACGTCTGCTTCTTCTGGAGCAAATCTAATAGAGAACACCAAAGCCCTAGCGAACGCCGGGTGAAAAAAATATATGTCTAAACTTCTCTTCGCAATTCTAATTCCCATCGCCCAGAATAGAGTCTGGATTTATCCGTGGCCCCGGTAGATCGATTTCTCTCTCCCAACTGCGACCTGTGTTTACCACTGCAGCTGGTTGGCACTCGCCGAGGTGTATTGGATTCTCAAGATTCTCGTTGGGCGCAAATCCGCTGGATCAACGGACTAGCGTGCCAGAGGTGTTGCGGCATTTTTTTTTTCTCAACTGCTAGAGAACGAAAAGGTTAAGGCATGCCTTGGACGACCAGGTGACACAACAAAGAACTTGCACGAAATCAACACGGAGAAGATTGGTTCCGCATAATCCCCAATGGCCAAAAACAACACTCCACTGTTGCCCGAAACGCTCTTATTTATTGGAAGAACGCGGCCAAATTTTTAATGTCGCGGCCAAAATTTTAAAGTCCCGAGCTTTGTGATTACCACCTCTCTCCCCTCCCCAAATATAAAGCGTCTTTTGGATACAGTTGGACGCCCGAACGTCCAAGATTTATAAACTTGGCCCGCGTGCAGTCTTGCCTGCAAAATTCGGGTGAAATGTGCTTTCACAGATTGAAAAATCTGTTCACAAAATTTAGGAGCAAAAATAAACAGATGGAGATGGACTGTTAGTAACGTCCCTTTCATCAAAACAAGTCCAGTAGATTTTGTACTGGGAACTCCGTTTGTATGCCAGGCAATAAACGCGACCTCTAAGTTGTTGCTTATGTGCTCGCTGTTGAACAAAATTAAACAAAAATGTGTTTGCGTGCGTGCGTGCACGCGTGTGTGTGTGTGTGTGTGTGTGTGTGTGTGTGTGTGTGTGTGTGTGTGTGTGTGTGTGTGTGTGTGTGTGTGTGTGTGTGTGTGTGTGTGTGTGTGTGTGTATGTGTGTGTGTACGCGCGCGCGCGCGCGTGTGTGTGCGCGTGTGTGCGTGCTTGTGGGTAGGGGTTGCTGGTAATTTCTTATGCATGCAATGACCCCCGTACTGGCTGTGGTCGTTGATTGTGTTATTACTGGGAACGAATAAACTATTCACCAGATGCTTACATGCTGTTTGTATGAACTGGGCCGCTCCTCCCGGATCTTCGCCGGATCCTCTGGTCTCGCCTCTCCCTACACGCTGCCCACGCGCAGGAACTGGATCCTGCGGAGGGAGTACCCGTTTAGGCGCTTTCCCGGCCCACCAGAACCCCACCTTCGGCAGCCCGAACTTCTGCTCTCTCTCTCTCTCTCTCTCTCTCTCTCTCTCTCTCTCTCTCTCTCTCTCTCTCTCTCTCTCTCTCTCTCTCTCTCTCTCTCTCTCTCTCTCTCTCTCTCTCTCTCTCCTCTCTCTCTCTCTCTCTCTCTCTCTCTCTCTCTCTCACACACACACACACGTGTACACACACACTTACAATACTGGCCCATCTGTCTAGATTGTTGACGATGGGGTAAGATACGGCTGGAATCGACGCTTGTAGTGGGTAAGAGCAACGTCAGGGTAAGACACGGCTGGAATCGAAGCTTGTAGTGGGTAAGAGCAATGTTTGTGTTAAAAGCTAAGGTCTGAAGAGAAATCAAAATTAACGGCATTCGAGAAAAATTATCAAGTCATGGGCAGTAGCTTGTCTAAAGTCGCATTGAAAATGCTAGCAAATTAGTAATGAATACGTCCAGTGTCCACAGTAGCGCTTCTTTGTCTTGGACGTTCAGCGTTCGGTAGCTAATGAAATTGTCCGCGCATCTGCTCACTTTGTCCGCGAATCTGCAAATGTATTCGAAAGACGACAGTCTTCTGCCGCCTCTGCCACGTAAATGCCACTCTGCTCGCCCCCGCCCACCGCTCACGCTCTTCGCCTCCCATCTCGCCGTCCCCACGATAAACGCAGTGGAGGTTTGCTCAGGTAAATTCAATTTCACCGCATTCCACTGCTCGCGCTCCATTTACTAGAACCCTTTGTTGCTGGCGGACGTTTTGGAATACCGCCTCGAGAGGGCGCTGGCTCGCTTTCTGTAATTTCGGGGTCAATACATTTTTTTTCAAGGCGTATTTCTTATTTGCCATCGCAAAAATCAATCCGCCATGTATTTTTGAATAAAATAACAGTGCACATACATCACTTTTGTATTGAGGTTATGGCTGGAATATGCCTAATGTGTTGCTTTTTCTCAGCAATGTTGACAAGCATGAACACTGACACCAGATTCAGTAGTTTGGAAATATTTTGCCTATATAAACGTCTGGTTCAAGAATATTTTTTTCAACTTTGGGCCGGGCGGCTGAATTGAGGTACAGACAGACAGGTATACAGTCCATAGAGTATCGTACTAATATATACTAGAGGGAAATCTGGTACCGCTGTCTAGAGGAACTACTTTTCAGCCAGCGTTTCATCAAGTACAGGGCAAGCACGTTCCACTTGTCCTTGACATGGCTCATGAACAGACTGATAAGCTGCCTCTCGCTGCAAAAAAAAAGCAACAATATTACTGTAAAAGGTTATTCAAATTTGTTTTGTTATAATGAAATTGAAGCTCCAAAAAAGGTTTAGTTGTCAGTGCTTATTTAGAAGCCTCACGCAAGATGAACAAGAAAAAGGTGTTGCACTTTTTTGTTTATTTTGGCTTCGAGACAAAAAAGAAGTCATGTGGCTAGCCAAACCAAGTAGGCGAGGAACGTCGTTAGCTGAAATGTCGCCAAGTTTCCCTCTAGTATATATCACTATGAAACTCTTTAATACAGGCAGACGAAAATTTTCGCGTACGTTTCAGTAGCCCAAAAGAGACCATCTTTTTTAAAAAAAATCTGCACCGAATCACGCCAATGTGATTCCGTAATTTTACCAACACAACAGCCGGTCACCGCTTTTGCAACTCTACTCTCAACTTCTTTATACATTGGAGGAGGCTCATCGCGAATCCTTAAAGGAATTTCGGATCTCCAGGTACGTTAGCACGCCCAGCCAACAGCAAGCGAGCACGCAAGCAAGTCGGCACGCCGCCAATGGACACGCTTGTGCCGCACGCGTCTCGGGCACAAAGCATGCCCAGCGAGCATGCTCACGAAAACTATAATCCGTGAAACCTGCTATAGTGGAAAACAATAGCAATAACTTCCGTATTTACTGCTGAGGCATCAAAAAGAACTAAAAAAAAAAGGAGACAATTTGGCGGCGTCAACCACGGAACATCGTGCGAAAGCAGCTGCAGCATACGTTTCTGCGTCTAAAGCATTGTCCAGTACGCCAACATGCATGTGCTTCTCTGTGGGTGAGAGACACTTTTTTTAAGCTCCTTATTACGCACGCAGTATTGAGAGTATAGGTACAAGTTTCTCATAAAGCATTGTCTAATAAACCATCACTGGTATGCTAACAGCAGCAGCAGCGGTCGGGTATGCGCCCGAGCTTAGAAGCTTAGGCCTAACGCAGCAACGCTACACTTCGACGTGTTCCCGAATGAGGATTCATAAATTCACAGTCCACGAATGTCCCGCCAAATCGGCACAGATATATCGGCTATAATAGGATCCCCACCCCAACGGTTGCAGAATGGCTATACCATTGAGTTGCTAATCTGTAGGTCACATTTTCAACTTTCGACTTTTCGTCTGCTGTGGCTCTGTTTTTTCTAACGAAAAGCGCGAACACCCATGTGTGTGACATTTCGTCTGACGTTAAAGAACCGTAAGGGAAGGAGGTAATAGCCGCTCAAATCCCAGGGGCTAGGGTGCGTAAAACCCCAATTTCAAATTTTTTCTCTATCTTTCCTCATTCCAAAAATATTAATGGAAAAGAATTACTCCTCGTTGCGCGCCAATAGCGGTATGCTTTGCCCTTTTTTGATAATTTTATTCTGCGTGAACTACCTGTCATTCTTCAGGTTCAAAAGACGAGAAATGCATCAAGGAATGGCCGACTAAACATGTACCTGTCACCCGGCAAGCGAAATTCGCCTTTGTGTTGGTTTTAAACAGTCTGTTATTAATTTTAACTGGTGGAGAAAAATGCAAATGCCTTATATGCAATAGCACATGAACACGACGTGGTAAATTGATTTTCATGCGTATTAAAAGGAAAATTTGGAAAAAAGAAAGAATAAGAAACTTCTTTTTTAGCTAAGTCATTTCGCAAAAAAAAAAGATAGAGAAAAGAAAAAAAAACGCGTTGAAATCCACCGTGCGAAAGTCGGATGAGTCGAGGTCCAATCGTACTTTCATTTGGCGGAGTGCATTAACGAAATAGGAAGAGAGATAGAACAGACTTCAAAACAGAGGCGATGAGTTCAGCTGCGCTCATGACTCGAAAAATACGGCCTGTGGACTGTGACATTTCAGAAAAGGATTAAAGAATACCGTTTTGCACTGCGCGATATCACAGCGGAGATATATTTCTAGTCAAATCGCATGTGGGCTTCATTGTACGTCGGATTTGCTCCCTTGGACGCAGGATTCGGCGGATGGTTGAGGACACCCACGGGAAATGCTTTAGTGCCTGTATGCTTGGAACATTTCACGTTCGCTTAACCTTTCCGCTCTATTCGCCTTCGGACCAACGCATGGTGTTCATGGCAAGAGTAATGGCGCGTCCGTGGCTTCACACACCATTCACCCTGTAATAATATGTGCCAAGATTGCTTCCAAGAGCAAATTTTCTGCTTCATGGATCCGCACTGCCTGCTGCTCGTGTTCATTTTTCACTCGACTAATAAGGAGCAAGTTGCAGTATTTGCTTGCATTGAATCTGTAAAATCCACAGCCCATTCGTTTCTGTCGAGCGTGAACGTCCTTCTTTACAGCTCTAGCCGGAAAAAGAGAATTAAATAACAATAGAAGGAGAGCTTTGTGTACGGAGGCTTGCAGCTCCTGTGAACGCGTAAATCTTTTCATCGGCGCCATGTCGACTAGCCAGTCTTGGGCTGTCTACGAGTTTGTCGTGGATCTGGTGTTGTGCACAACCAGCAAGGAAAGAAAAATAAAATGGTGGGCGGGGGCGGACAAGAGCGGGGAGTTTCAGCGGCCGTTTCGGAGAACCCTCTTTGGGGACACGCCGACGGGTTGGAGCGGTATGGCGTCCAGAAGCGGGGGGCAGAGCCGGAATCTCCGCCTCGAGAATGGTGGTGCCCAGGACCTTTCCAGCAGCGTACGCAAGTGCACGGAAGCTCGTATTTCCGTTGGAGAGAGCGTCTCGGCACTTGCTTGCTTTGGCTACTTGCCAGTGCATACCACTTCGTTGGTCGTCAAACCAATCGGAATATGTTTCGTGAATAATTTGGGGGCGCGCTACGCACCACAAAAGTGTTTAAGTTAGCTATTTCTCTTTAGTGCGAGTTTGAGTATGCATATGTAGACTGAATGGAGAAGCTCTCTGAAACACGACAGTCAATTGCTTTCCACGGGCACGTGGAGGGCAAAAAAGAAAAAAGAAAGTTGTTTACTGTGTACAAAGTGGCTACTTTATCCTGCCTATCTTTAACATGACAAGAAGTTGTTTATCAACTTTGATATCTATGCCTATCTTTAACATGACAAGAAGTTGTTTATCAACTTTGATATCTACAAACTCGTGGCCAACCTCAATGGCCTCTTAATGCCGCTGTCTTTAAACGTTCTCTGTGTGTTTCGTAGATCTTCTTGTAGTTTGTAAAAGCCCGCACTATAACGCTGCCTCAGATTCCCTTTTGGGCGATGGACCGCAGTAACGGCTAAGAGTGCCTTTGACCGCGGATGAGTCAACAAGCGAAGGTGAGTTCTTTACCATACAGTGGTAGTGGGAAAATGATTTTGTTAGACGCCGAATCACGCCTAAAATACGTGTAATCTGGAGTCCAAGGAGTGCCCAGAAGCCACAGGTTCCAACTGCCTAAGATCTAAATGCACGTAGCTCTATCCAGATAACTTCAAACTTAAAATCTCTTGCTGGGTGGGCTGTTGGAAATCTGTTACCTTGACGAGAGGTAGAAAAGCCGTGGCTTACTGAATTGTTGCTTGCAGTCTGAAGTTTGCTTATTTCAGCATTTCTAACGTACAGAAACGTAGGGAACAGGGTCAAAAAGCTTTTCATACAACTTCAAGGGGTTCCGGTAACCGTGGCATAGGAAATGACAGGCAGTTTTATGAAGTGTTAACACTAAAAGCAACGCAACTCAATAATAAAACATGCGAATGTAGCTCTCCTAAGTAACATAAAGGCGTAGCATAAACACAGATGCAAATGTTATTTTCTTAAGTACAATAATAGCTTATGCATATACAAGCTGCACCTGATTGGGTGTAACGAGTCAATAACTGACCAGAATATCAGGTGTACATGACAATACCCTCGAGTACGCATTGTTATTTCCGCAAATGCGTCCCAGTACCGATATCCGTCAATAGCGCGGTGGGCGAGCGGCAAGCAGGAGAACCTCCATTTCGAACGACGAGGAGCCGAGAGCAAAACTTAACTGATTTAATTCATGTCGAGAAGAGAGTAGCAATGATACAGGAGCAGCGCCCATGACAGTCGAACGGACAGAGCAACGCTTTCAACAAGAACCCGGGGGAAACGGCTGGGTAATGGACCTTTTTCCAGTACCGCTCTGCGCATGCGCTACTCTCGCTCCCAGCAACCGATACGCCATTATTGGAAGGGGGGGGGGGGGGGGGCAAAATGTAAACAAAACGACGCCATACTGGATTAGCCAGTTACGAACGCCGAGCCAGCTAAGTGCTGCTCCGTTTTCTGAGCCCTGGAAGAAGTTGTTTATCAACTATGACATATATATGCCTATCTTTAAGATGACAAGAAGTTGTTTATAAACTTTGATATCTACAAACTCGTTTATATTTTCTATAACTGTATCTGACGTTGTAAATATAAATACCCCAGAAAGTGAAGGAGAACACAGTCGCCCAGATAGAATTGGTAAGGCATTCGCGATCTAATCGAAAGGCATGGGTTCGGTCCCCACTCTGGGCGCGTGTTTTTCTTTCTTCTTTCTACGTAAATTAATAAAAATATATAGCTTTACTAACGGTCAAAAAATAGTCTAACCATTCCCTTATGCCTCCTTTGGCGTTGTAGACTGCCGGCATTTCTTTCTGTCTATATATATATATATATATATATATATATATATATATATATATATATATATATATATATATTGTGGGGAGCGCTTCGGCGCCCCTCGCCGCGAGCTCTCTTTTCGGGCCCTCTCCGCCACCGGACGCCAACCGGCCGCGCATGGCCTCCGAGATCCCCCCGCACACGCTTTGCTGCCGCGGGACCTGGGGACGTCGGGGCCCGAGAGATGGCGCTGGCGGACACGGGGCAGCGGGTGGCGAGGTGAAGAATCGGGCGGGGGTGCTGGAGAACCGCGCGCGGGGACTCGGGACTCGGGACGCTGGAGAGTTTTGGTGTGTGTGCGTGTGTATGCCCGGAGGGGCGACAGCGAGGTAATGTAAGTAAAGAGTTCTTTCACGCAACCGCAGTGTGCCTCATTCCTTGGCATGCCGTAGAGAGCAGGGACCACCTGGGGATCTTTAACGTACGCCGAATCTCGGACACACGGGCGTTTTTGCTTTTCGCCTCCATCAGAAAAGCGGCCGCCGCGGCCGGGAACCGAACCCGCGTCCTCGTGCTCAGCAGCACAACGCAGTAACCATTCAGCCACCGCGGCGGGTCTACGGTCCCTTCCACCAACTGGTGACAGAAATTCGATAATTATTTCACCAGGCCGTCATAAAGAGCCATACTATTTTATTTCAGTGGCTGCTTAGTCACTGTGGAATCACCATTATTGCTTTGGCTGATGCAGGTGCCCGCACAGGCCACGGCAGTGAAAGCACCGTCTTGCCGGTGCTCTCAAGGGCCGATGCCGCTAGGATGCTTCGTCGTTTCGTGCGTATGAGCTCGATTAGTCAATGGAATACACCGGACTTTGTGCATCCGCGCCTCCACTGCAGGACCCTTTACTTCAGCGCCGTCTTCCGCGTGAGCTGTCTCGACCACAGTCTATTTTACTTTGTAGACTTGCTGGGAGTGGCCTTCCCGTAAACCTACTCCTTCCTCATCGCGAAGGCCAGTACCGTCCACTGCGACACCTACGGGGTAGAAGAGACAATCGAGCGTGCGCTTTGTCGTTGCCGCCAGTATTCATCGGAAAGACGCGCGTTGGCCGCCGAACTCAGCTGATTGGTCAATCAACAGTTCACAGTAGATATCATCTTAGGAACTGGGTCCCTTCCATCGACTTCGCAGAAGGCAACAAAAGCCATTCTACGTTTCATGCAGGACGCAGGCTTAAATGAAAGACTAAGAGCCCACAAAGGGACGAAAGTGTGTGCGCGCCCCGCTCCTTTCCCCTCCTTTTCGCATGCCTTCTCTTTCATGCCCTGAACACCCCTACTCCCAGTGTCGAGTAGCAAACCGGGCTGTACGCCAGAATAACCTCTATACCTTTCCGTTCAGTTTAGATGAGAAGCATCTCATGCCCGGGGCTGTGTCCCTCCCTCCCTTGTTGTTCTCCGCCGTCCGCACTCTACTGCGCATGCGCGTCTCTTCAGCCCCGTCAGCGTTTGGACTGACGTCAGCGCAGTCAACTATAAAAAGAAATAGTTAGGCGGCGCCCGGTTTCGATCCCACAACTCTCTGGCCGCAACGGGAGGTACGTGGCGCTCTTCCCACTGCGCTACAAACCGAGACGGGAGCATCTGCTACGAACGCGGCTTATGTCCTTCACTCATTCAAACTACGTCAAGAAGCTACTGATACAACGAAGGCACGCGAAGCTGAACGTCAACGGAAACGACGAACTGAAAACTTTAAAGGAGTATGTTGAATTTCCTGCGGGAAAGATGTGGCGGGAAGCGCCACGCGCCTTGCAGCTCAACCAGAGAAGAGGACGAAGAGGGCGGGCAGCGGGGTAGGAGCGTGCAGCACGCAATTAAGAAAGACGAGAACCAGGAGGTGTTCGATCAGGTAACGCGGGTGTCGGTCTCTTCGCTGTCTCTACATTTCTCTGTCTCTACATGGGGGTTCACACTACGTTCCCATTCGTGCTCCGATAAATGAAACAACATAACGGCAACACAATGGAACCTACACGGAACCCCCATGATGCTTCGCATCCTCTTCATGGTTCCCCACGGGAAGATGGTGTAATTTTTTTCTCCTCCTCCTCTCCTCCTCTCCCTCCCCCTATAGATTCTCTTTTTAACACGGAAGTGTTTTATTCCCGGATACACCAAGATGTCAGTGACGCGCCAGTACAACGAAGCAAGTGGCCTGTAAAGGGTGCACCCCTGCACAAAGGGTCGTCTTTCGGGGAAGCAACCTTTAGTACTAAAGAATACGTTATACTTAAGGCTGTTCGTTTTCGGGTTTTATATGTTAACACGAAAATATTTTATGCCGGGATACACCAAGATTTCACTGACGTCATATCCATCACGGAAAGGACGCCAGTACATTGTTGCCGGAGAGACCCGCCAGCAGGACGTCGCTCGCCAAGCAGACCCACAAGACAGCCGCCGACCCGCAAATCATGCTCCGCTGCAGAT
This sequence comes from Haemaphysalis longicornis, assembly GCF_048455015.1. Lineage (NCBI taxonomy): Eukaryota > Metazoa > Arthropoda > Arachnida > Ixodida > Ixodidae > Haemaphysalis > Haemaphysalis longicornis. Next base: position 440,156,803 of record NW_027526203.1, on the reverse strand, counting down.
TTCGCTGCACATTTTATTTTAGTGTTTTACCGATTCCTATGACAGAGGAATCAACCACATTTTTTGACAAACCTTTCTGCCAATGCAAATATGTGGTGTCACTGCATGATCTGGTGCACTCATATACAGTCGAACACGGATATATCGAACACGGGTATATCGAATTATTGTCTATATCGAACCCATAAATTATCCCCTTGAAAATTCTGTGTAAAAGTATAGGAATTCGTACGTTTATATCGAACCGTATTTTTCCCGACATCGGGTATATCGAACGCCGCGGGAGCTGGTAGGTGCTCTTCGGCGGTCGCTGCACCCCCGATTGAGGTTGAGGAGGATGTGGAGGAATGCGCGGGCATGGCGAGGTCGGGTACAGGAGGCGACTCCTCGATAGGATTTTGATAAACCTCCCCGTGGGCACCGAGCTTAAGGTTGACCTGCTGGGAGCCATACATATGATGACAAGCGCTTGGAACGGCGTGAAGAAGGATACCCGGGCCAACTGCTTCCGGAAGGCAGGCTTTGTGACGGCCGAACTTTCCGAAGCTTGCGAAGACGGCGACGACGACGACGAGTGCATGGGCGACACGTTTAGTGAGTTGTCGTCCCTTTTCCCGGCTGCTGTTCCAGCCGGAGTGTCTGCCGACGACTTCGTGAACGCTGACACCAATGTTCAGGCTGTTTCGAGCCTCGGTGACGAGGATATTGTAGCTGCGGTCGCAGGAACCCAAACCGATAGCTCGAGTGGTGAAGATCGTCCGGACGAGGAGGCGGCTACACGATCGTACTCCGCGGGCGAAGTGGCCGCTGCGTTCAGCTTGATTCGCCGTTGTTGCGGCGACATGGAAGGAACTGGGCTGTCGCACCTGGACGGCCTCGAGAAGATTAAGACCAGCGTCTTTAATTTCATTTCCACGACGAAGAAGCAGGCCAAGATCAGCGATTTTTTTTCACGGAAATAAAGCGTCCTGTTGCGTCGTGAGTGCGGAATTAGTTGTCATTCTTGAATGCGCCCATCGGTAAGTGATCGTTCGCCATAGGTGAGGTCTCAGAGCCCATATTTTTTATATCGAATTTTTCATATATCGAACTATTTCGCGATCCCCTTGGAGTTCGATATATCCGTGTTCGACTGTAGCACATCTTTTAACGTCGGCTTTTTTGCAGAGCACACCAGCTGTGCAACAAAGCCAGACACACAAAAGCAGCATATACAAGTTGGGAGACTTCTAGCTGCAAGAGGAAATAGTTTCGCAACATGTATAAGCATGAAAGTCAGCCTCGAAAGGTTGACACTGGTTATGTGCTGGCGACTTTAGCTGAATGTGAAAACTGTTTCCCATTATGACACGGACGAATGTAGGTCATTGCACTTTTGCAAGCCCAGAAGGCGTCCAAAGCACTTTCATGTTTGGGAACCGCTGCCTTAGCCAACTGTTGTGCACACATTGATGTTGCTGCAATTATCACCTCGTTGCAGTCGTTATGGCTACGAAGAGGGGCCACTATGGAGCGTCCTTCAAGTGCGAGGTAGTTTTACTTGCCGACTGCAAGACGAAGCGAGCAGCATCACGCACGCTGGGCGTCTGGAGACTAAAGTGTGGGATTGGCGTAAACAAGGCGGAGTCATAGCTGCACGAAAGGCTTCACCGGCGCTGATCACTGACGTTTTCGAGAGCTTGAAGACTCCTAGGTGCAATTCAAGTTCCATTCTTGAATTTGTACCATCTTACCGTTATTCAGGAGTACACATATTCTCTGACCTTATTTGGTCAATTCACTTTAATGGTATAATTAATAATGCCAACCGAACGCTAGGCTACCTCCGTCGTTACTTTTCTACTGCCCCTATCGGCCTGAAAACACCTCCGTACCAAACATTAGTTCGTTCTAAACTTGACTGCGCTTCTCCGATCCCAGCTGAGAACTTTTGACTGACTATCTCGAACGCGTTCAAAATAATGCCGCCCATTTCATTTACCGTAGCTATAGTCGTACATCGAGTGTCACTTCTATGAAAAGCGCACTGTGTTTAACAGAATTAGCAACTCGCCGCAGGTACTTCCGTCTTTGTTTCTTTCACAAGATTTATTACCATAATCCCGTTCTCCGCACCACTTCCATTCCTTCCCCATCTTACGTTTCCTCACCCACAGATCATCAACATAAAGTCGGGATAATACATTGCCACACTAAGACATGTTTTCAGTCATTTTATACCTAAAACATCGCAGGACTGGAACAACTTTCCCGGGCCAACCGCTGCCATTGAAGAACCCTCACAGTTCCGAAGAACTTTAGTTGACACTGTTTTTTTCTGGCACAATATAATCATGTGGAACATCAAACACGCTGCTTTTGTTGTAATCTTTGTATAACTGCACCCCACTCCCCACTGTAAAGCTTCTGGCATTGAGGGCAAAATAAATGAAATAAAGGAGCAGCGAAATAATTAAAGGTCCGTCACGTCTAAAAATACGAATGCCCAGGCGATTGAAATAGCAAACACTTTCAATGTTACCTGCTCCAGTTTTAATGCCAACAAGAACTGGACAGGCAAGTTTGTGAAGCACAAATGATTTGTGCTGCCACGGTTGCGTGCATTAAAATTTCGTCTGCCAGGTGCGTGGTGTTATGTTTTTACATCTGCGCGGTGGAATCGGCGTCAAACTATTTTTCGAATTTTACTCAATAAACTTTACCTGCGCGTTACAACCGTGGGCGCTTTAGTATAGTGCAAATACTTAACGTGTGGGCGAAAAAAAAGGAGGAGGCAACCGGCAAGCTACGGTACCGGCCGCCACCGAAGGAAGGGCTAACCAAGTGTGCCTAGAAAACCAGTGGCCAGCTGACCTCCATGCGGACGCAGGCCATTCCTATTGACGAGCCACCTGGGGCGTGCGCAGGTTGGGAGAAGTCTTTGGAGAGCCATCGTCGTTCAACCGCATCCTCCTGGAAGGCCGGCGAAAACCGGCGGAAGAAAATGAGCTCAGAATCCCCAACATCTCGGTCGGCGAAGAGCTCTATCCGCAACGTCATCGGATAATCTGTGCGCAGCTCGTCGGCATCGCCAACATGAGTAGCAGTGCCGCCAACAGTTCGGCGCTCTCCCTGTCGCATCCATTGCCCGCCGGAACGGCGGCCACAGGTGTTCACGCTCACGCCAGCCAGGCCAAGCAAACGAAGGGAGTCCCAACGTTACGACGTTACGATGGCCAACGTTACGACGGCCGCACTCTCGACCCAGGGTAGCGTCAGGCCTGGAGGTCCATTGAAACGCTTCAACTCCTTCAAGGTGCCGGCGGAAGATCACGTTCCGTTCAGCGCGACGTGCGATTCCAACTGCCGCACGGACCGCTTCTTGTCCCTACAAGAACGCGATAAGACGATCAAGATGGATACCCCGATCAACGCATTCGCTGACGCCTCTCAAGTGTCCGTTAAAGAACAAGCCATCGTTTCAGCTTAGCCCGATGAGGCTGAACACAAAGACATGCTGGGGAAGCTAGCAACCAGGCGTCAAACATCCAAACAGACGACGAAAGCACTAAAGAACACAAGAACGCTTCTGCCGCTTACAAGGATGTTTAATTAAGCGACCGTGGTCGAAGAGCACAACGACAACGCCAACAAAAGCGTCAAGAGTCAAGGCCAGCTTAAACCATCCCGACAGCAAGGACAGCATTACGCGTGTCTTTTGGCGCGCAAGATATGACCTTTCTGGAAATCACCATGACTCACTCGTCAACGGAACAAATCGTAGCCCCGGCACAAACCGGAAAGGAAGACTTGAACCGAGCAGCGATACATATCCACCGACAGGAAACCTATAACGAGCTCCTCTGCTGTTCGTGGGTCGACCGTCAAGCCAGAACCAGGGGCCCACACAAAGAGTTTAGTTGGGTTCAAGCTTATATATATATATATATATATATATATATATATATATATATATTATATATATATATATATATATATATATATATATATATATATATATATATATATATATATATATATATATATATATATATCCGCCGCGGTGGATCAGTGGCCAAGGCGTTGCGCTGCTGAGCACGAGGTCGCGGGTTCGATCTTTTGAGACAGAAAGAAAGTGGTGAAAAAATGCCCGCCGGGTGGGCATTTTTTTCAACACTTTCTTTCTGTCTCAAAAAATTCTTCATCTGGTTCTATGTCCTACCGCATTTTCCCCTTTGCTTTCCGAGATTTTCTTGACTGCCAACCCTTATACAGTCTAGTCCACTATAACAATATCCAAGTGCCAAGGAAATCCCATCGTTAAAACCAATAATTGGTATAAACGGGTTGCGAAATGAAAAGACGGAACAGAGCGCAAAACATCTTATTCGCACGCCAGCAAGGTCGTACTACTACTAATTTGCGGAAAAGAAGCCACAGTCGGTCACCTTTGTTTGGCGCGTGTGAAGCTAGCGCAAATATTTTCCAAGAGCATCTAAAGGGGCTTCACCTAGCTGAGGTAAATATTCTTGGCGGAAACAAAGTCCCCGAGGGGCTGTGTCACGCATTGGGCCTCCTACGAAGACACTACCTGAGTAGGCTGCACAACCACGTCACTGTTGCATTTTTGGTGCACAAGATTACCGGAATCAATCGTTATATCTAATAGCGTGGCACTGGAGCATTGTAATAAGCGGTTTGTTTTACCATATGAAGAATACAAAAGTGTACGGTGCCATAGCTGTTCATCGTTATATCCGATATATTGTTATAAACGGTATCGTTATAAGTAGACTCGACTGTATATATATATATATATATATATATATATATATATATATATATATATATATATATATATATATATATATATATATATATATATATATATATATATATATATATATATATATATATATATATTGGAAAGCTGACACGAACAACTTTAGCTTTACATAAGTTAAATACCCTCATAACTGTGGAAAACTGTGGACTACTACTACTACTACTACTACTACTACTACTTATTATTATTATTATTATTATTATTATTATTATTATTATTATTATTATTATGCTGCAGTTGTCTTGTTGCGATCATGCCAAAACCATTTCGTAATTACTTACTCTAACCTACACGCTGAGTTATGAATCGGACTAGCTATTGACGTACCCATGAGCGAAACCGTGTGTGAAACCACACCGTTCCCGGCAAAGAAACTTGTGATATGTGTTTTTGGAAGGTTTTCCTCGAAGTGAACCGGCTACGTTACCGCGAAGTCGGGGGGAAATCTGTTAGCATTAATAGCAACTTATTACAAAAAGCAGGGGGCAATTTCTAGAGCGTAATTCAGAGATCGTGCCGTTTCCAATTAAAGAGCCCGCGACGCTCCTGCGTTGCCGGCCGAGCTGCGCGTAACGATAGCAGCACGGCGGAACGAAAAGTAGATCGAGAAAGAGATCGACGCATCGCCGGGCCATCGGGTTTTTCTGGTCAATCTTGAGTCATCCCTCTCGGATGGTGATGACAACACGCTCAATGTGTGTAGGTGCGAGCTGCTTTCGCGTAGTGAGAGCGATGCGCGGAGGCCGCACATTCGGTAGAGCGGGAGGAGAGATGAGCGCTTGCTGACGTCACGGGCACGCGCGCCTCTTCCACCAATGGCAAAAGTTTGCGCCCGTGACGTCACGCACGGCGCGCCTTCTCGGTGGGCCGGTCGCCGCACCGAGCGAGCGCAACCGGCGTGTGCGGCCGTCAGTTGTGGAAAACGCTGCTGCCGGCGGGTCGTTTGTGGGCGCGCGCGCGCTGTGGTAGCGTTCTCCGTGCTGCCGGGACTTGTGGAGGATAACCGTATCCGCGCCGTGGCGGCACCATGCTCAAGCACGTGCACACGTCGACGACGACGCTGTCTCCGTTCCGCTGCATCAAGCCGCAAGCCAACGATGCTCTGAGCCTCAACAGCAGCATGAGCTTTGGTAGCGGTGGCGCCGAGCAACTGTCTTCGCGGTCGTCGAGCACAAGCAGCCTTCACGAGGCACTGCCGCCTAGGAAGGTCAGTTGTTGCGCCCCTTGGCTGTCCACTTCATTTGCGGCGTTTTCCAGCGGAGAAGCAAGCATATCAATCATTTGCTCCAGCTTAGTACAACACGAGCTTCGCGCATGCGATTTTTTCAGTGATTTCAGGTTGCAAACCCCGTTTTAATTAAGAGCAAACGCTTTTACTCCTGCTCTACCCCTGGAAATAGCCCCTCTGCATGCATTTTCCAGTTATGCGCGGCGGCTGGTTTTGCATGCAACGTTCCATTTTTTTTTTTCGTGTGTATTATGCAAACAGTAGGTGCTTTGAGCAACTTCCGAGCGGCACTCGAGGTGTTACAGGGCGAATGGGCGCTACTTTCGCAACAAACATCACTTTGAGTGCCCACTGAGAGCAACAGTAGGAGCTGCTATCCTTATCTCAAACCTTGAAGACGGTCGGGGCTCCTCTCTCGGATAGCGAAGCGCTGCTGTTGGCATCCGAGGGGAGGACGCGTGTTTGCCCTCCGGCGACCGTGTGCTTCTGGTCCCCATGTTTCCCCCGGAATTCGCTCGGGGGAGGGGACGACGGGCATGCGGCGCCGGCAAAGCCGCAGCTTTTGACGCCGCGAGGCGGGGGACGGGCTCCCAGTGCCGACAGAGCCCCTGCGGGGCTGGGGTTCTCTTCAAGGTCGACGGCTGCGGTTGGTGCCCCCCCCCCCCAAGTTCGTTGCCCGACGTGTAAAACACCAAGTAGTTCCGAAAGGAAGAGAATGCGGCGGAACATTTCTGGTTTCAGTCACCCAATGCGTACTCTACGTCGTCTTTCTCCGGTACCGCGAATGCTTTGCACCGCGGCAGGTAGTAGATGGGTAGAAGTTCTGTAGAACAGGGCTAAATCCTGGACCTGAGCATACAATGAAATATAGCTTTACTGTACCCCGTTTCATTTCGGTGCTTTTAAATGAGTAAAATTAAGACAAAAATGGAGATGTCCTTAGAAGTTGTTGTCTCTAGCCTTTACGTCATTTCCCTGCTGAGATTGCCCAACTGAAGTGACGCTAACTAGGTTCTAGTAGTAGTAGTAAAGAACGTTTCAGTGAGCCGGTGAAGTGGGAGTGATTCCGTATTCCAGGAAAGCATATGAAGAGCGGGCAGCTTTCGCTCTGGAGGCTGGTTGGGTGCACGAAATAAGGGAGCGCCCCGCCCCCGCCACTTCAATAACAAGGAACCTAATGGGGAGAGTGCGTTTGCCGATCGGAGCCCTGGAGAGATTCTTTTCCCTTTTAATTCGACTGTTAATCGACCAGATTTAGGGGAAATCCCCAAGGTGGAGTAAGTTTCTGCGAAGAAAAATTCGACATACATCTCAATGCAGCCGTACGGCTACAAAGGAAGGCCGTACAACTCTCTCAGAAACTTCGCAGTTGAAGAAAAATTCGTCCTCGTCCAGGATTCGAACCCGGGAACACCGCCTATCTAGGGCAGCCGCTCTACCAACTGAGCTAATCAGGAGGCTAGCCGTTTGTAGCGCGAGAGCGAATTGATCACCAATTCGAAGTGAAGAACAGGTGTTAATCGACCATATTTAGGGGAAATCCCCAAGGTGGAGTAAGTTTCTGCGAAGGAAAATTTGACATCCACCTCAATGTAGCCGCGCGGCTGCATTAAGGTGTATGTCGAATTTTTCTTCGCATTAATTCGATTGTGTTCGCTTCCTACTGTTGGAGCATCGCGGATGGGTCCTCAGCTCTCGTTGGAGTACAGCCTTTCAGTGCAGCGGCCTTAGCCCTGACCAACAAACGAATGAAATCTAATGAAAAGAGCAAGTAATATCTTCAGAATCTGGATGTAGCACAAAAGAACAACTTCGCCATGGAGTGGCGGCGAGTGAAAAAAAACATGCACCTTCATGACACCTACAAATCGAGATTTAGTGTATCACAACTACGAACGGCATCGTAATTTATAATAATGACGTTTTCATAGTCGTTACTTGTTATAAGCGACAAGAAAAAAAAATATTCCGTAGGTCTACTGTGCAGTGGTAGAGCCAACGCTATATGGATGAATAACGGGGCCAGGCGTACGATTTGACTTAAAAGAGCCATCTGCGCGGTGACATCACGCAATGCAAAACGTAATCGTTATGTCATATCCCTCATTTTGCCGGTCAAATCGCGTGCCGAGACTCGTCATTGGCCTACTGTGCTCGTTTGATGGCAATTCATTCACGAAAGTGCCCTCTGGTCACGAAAGTGCCTTCTGCTGAGCCGGAAGAAGGCAGTTGATTTACTCCGGGGAACAAGAGCCTTCAAGTATGTATGTTCAACTTCCCATCCTCGTGCAGGCCATACATTTTGTAAGCATAATAATACAATTCGCTTCGCGTCAACGGAATATAAATCTCGGCATGGCAGTCAGCAGTGTAACTGTCGCTTTCATGACCACCGTTATTTGCTTACCTTGAAGTTTTGATTTCCTTTTTCGTGATTCGATTTACCTCAGCCGGATGTTAGCGAGCAATGAATCCATCGAACAGTTCAAATCTGTCTTGGGCAGACTTCGGAGGGAAGAATCTCGAATTGTGATGGCGACACACCGATTCGGAGGAGATCTGAGCTCTTGTTTATCGCGTTGCCGCAGCTGACAGGGGCGACAGATTCCGCGAAACACTGTTCTCCTGCTCCGTGGTGGACGGTGAAGTAGACTGCTGCTGGAAGTCCCTTCCCCAGCTTAGGTCTCACCTATGCCGCTCGCGAGTGTAGTAAGGCGCGCGGCCACTTTCCGGTAAGGCGAATGCAACGCTGTGGGTGCGCCCGGCCTCGACGCACGCACGGCGTCGCTGCTTCTTCGGACACCAGCGGCCAGTGAGTTCATTCCCGCCCTCCCGCACTGCTCCAGTGTTATCGCGCCTCGACTGACACTGCGGAATGGATGATGGAGCCATGCTGTGAGGCATTTGTTTCTGTCCAAATTAAGCGCGCCGCCCTCTTGGCCAAGCGACGGAGCGGAAGCAGGGCGGGCCGGGCCCACGACTCGAGGGCGCTTGCGAAATGTGTGTTTCGGCCGGCGTTAAAGTTGTTCACGCCCAGAAGCGATCGGAAACAAAAGGACGACGCTGCTTGGGCGTTTATGCGGCAGCGCCGGCCGCCGCAGCAGCACTGCCTCGGTGGTTGCTGCCGTGCTGGCGCGACCCCTTTTCGCGCGCAAGTCGTTGGTGTGCAGCTGGACGTACACAGTTTATACTCGACTCGGCCGCTAATGTTTCGCGCGCCTTGTTTTTGCAAACTGTGTTTGCTTAGGCGGTCTGCGGGACATATTGTTTCGAATCGTTGCCAATGGCTTCCATGTGCCGCAATCCGGGTCCCACGTGCGGCGGGCTGCTGCCGGATGGGCCCTTGCACAACAGCCTGCGCTGATCCATTGCGGACACGGTTCGCAGCTTGGCAGTCCCCGCTCACCCGGGGCTGCTTGCTTTTGTTGCACGATTAGGGAACGCTGGGCCTTCTGTCTCGTTTTATTCCCTACCCGGAAATACGCCGAACTCGACCAGGTCGATGTCGAAGTGTGTGTGTGTGTTTTTTTTTTTTTTTTGTTATTCCTCGCAACTCCATTTCCCGTTTTCTAGAGCCTTGCGGGTGATGTCAGTTGGGACCGCTGTTTCATACCGTTACTTTCGGTCTTGGTGTACAGCGTGCTAACAAGCGTCTAAGTAAGCGTATCCTAAACATGTGGTTAATTGCGGACACAGGCAGCCAAATGCTGCAGCAAGTTTTAAGTGCGAATGCACTTTATAAGCGACCCCAAACCATCCACCGCCGGCGGCGTCGGCGTCCGCAGTGCTCCTCTATATTTAAAAAAGAAACAGCATCCGGCGCCAGGTTTCGATCCGAGGACTTTGCGGGCCGCAGCCCGACGCTCTACCAAATAAGCCACGGACGCGACGCTCATATCGGTGTCAGTAACGCGCCTTATATCTTTAACGCATTCAAACTACGTCGTCAGCGGCGTGCGTTGGCGACTCAGCGGCGTTATAGCGGCTTGATAACTGCGTGGTGTACACGTGATACTACAAACCCGATGGAAGAGATGGAAGAGAAGGCGGCGAGGCGGTGGGCTGCGGGGGCCGAGCGCAAGCGCCGCAAGCGGGCCGACAACCGTGCATTCGCACTTTCACATTCTCCCCCTCGGGGAAATGCGGGGGAATTTTTTCGCGATGCCTCGTAGGAAAACGTTCCTCGCTTTCAGACATACTCAGGCGTTTTACCATGGTCCGAAAATCGCCATTTACCCCTGTCGTGTTTAACCGATAAGCCAACAACAGAGGGGTAGGTAGTTTTTCTATAGAGAAACAAAGGGCACCGGCTTACAAACGAGATGTTGATGACCAGACGCCTAGTTCACACTGACCGTCTTGTGGCATTTATTATCATTGTTATTAATATAGTGTCAGACAGCGCGTGGAGTAGACAATCGAAATCGTTATCTTGATTGTTTACATTTTTTTTCTGTTCCCCGCTGTACCCGCGCCTTTGTTAGCGATAGGTGGGGGCGGTCATTCCGCGGTTCTGTCTCGGAGGCTGCTCCCTGCACATTCTGGCCGCGCAGCTTATCAGCCGCCTTGTCGTCGGCGGAGGTCTCAATGGCCCCTTGTCCGGATATCTGCAGGCGTCGTGGAGCCACAAGCGAGGTAAATAAGTGGAGAGGGAGGCATTGAGGGAGTGCAGCGTGGCGGCCACGGCACCGCGCTGAGCGAAAGAACAGACCCCGCCGTGCGACCAGTGGTTACAGGCAGTTATGTCGAGGCCGTATTTTACTGCTGTGAAGATTCGAATGCGTTCCGCTGCTGAGCTAAAAACCGGAAGGGGGGGGGGGGGGGGGCATTGCTGGTTGCGACGTTTACATTTCGGTATAAAGATGGAAAAACGCCGGTGTACCGATATTTCGATATAGATTTGAGAAGTTCTGGTGGTCCGCATTAGCCTAGATGCGTTTTACCCGCCTCAAGGGTCCTCAAGGGTCTTTGGGGTAACCTCGAAGACCCTCTAAGAACGGTTTCACCTATGTACTACTATCTCGAACCTTCGGGGTTCCTCTTCAAAACATACCAAAAAGTACGCTTTGCTGAGAGAAAGCGCGTAGCGGTGTGCTAGAGAGATGTTTGACGGTGGCCTGGATTTATACCTCAGCAGCGTCCCCCACCGACGTCATCTCGGCGGAAAAGCGTCATCTTCTGTCTCTGCAAAAATAGCCCACGAGCATATATGAGCGCAGTTTGTTTTGAATCTCGTCTGCTGTATCAACACTCCTCGCGCACGCAGTCTGCGGCAGTGGTGGCTTAAAAATGCGTCGTTTCCGTGTGGACGTTACGTAGTGCCTCCTCGTTGTATGGGACGTCGTGAGTCATGCTTGTTTGCGCTGGCGTCGCGCTTTTCACTCCGCGTGGAATGTCGTCGGAAAACGCTTCCTCGAGGTCCGTCAAGACCGGCTGCGTACTGCCTCGTCTCCATCAGGGCCGCGTGTTGACTTTCTGCCGAAATCCTGTTGGACTGCTGCCGCGAAGGCTCTTTTGAAACGAAACAAGTTATCTGTTAGCGTGCTTGTGGTCCGTCGAAATAAGTTTGAGCAGCAGTTGCAGTGAGGTAATATATGTTTATTATATAGTCGGTACCACTTGGTGCTATAACCAGAAAGGCTACACTAAGTAATGTGCAGCAGGAATTAATTCGATCGCCTCTTGAGGCAGCTCATATTCGTTGTATTAACTTCAAGTTTATTGTGCGTGACTGAAAGGTTTCCACGTGGGGATAACACGAATTTCAGTGGCACTTTTGTATAGGTTATTATCAACTTTCCGGGACATCGTATCGGATACATATGCCGCAGTGTAAACCTATGGATGCGTCTAAGTAAGCAAAAGTTATTAAGCGCTCCTCAACGTTTTCTGGTCGTGCACTTGACATATTGAAAGAAACCTCTTGCCGGAAGCGAAAAATTAGGCTCCATGTTTCAGAAACCTGGTATCTTGCACGTAACTTAATGGGTGACTGACCCGCCGCGGTGGCTCAGTGGCTAAGGCGTTGCGCTGCCGAGCACGAGGTCGCGGGTTCGATTACCGACCGCGGCGGCCGCTTTTCTGATGGAGGCGAAAAGCAAAAACGCCTGTGTGTACGAGATTTCGGCGCAGGATAAAGATCCCCAGGTGGTCAAAATTAATCCGGAGCCCTCCACTACGGCGCGCCTTGCGTGCCGTAGTGGAGGGCTTGCCTTGCGTCGGCGCGTTAAACCCGACAATGAAATCAATGGCTGACTGTTGACTGTTCTGTATTTGACTTCTTTCACAAAAAAAAAAAAAAATCGTCTTTGCCCGTACTGTTACTGAAGGTGACACGATTGTTTGCGATGTATCACGCGTAAAGAATGGTCCTGCAAGGCGTACCTCTTGTGCAGAATTTCTTAACGTGCGCGCCGCGCCCTGCAGCATTTTCTGGCAGCATCGGTAACGCGAATGAAACCTACCCAGTCTTGATTTCCTAGAAAGGGGGCGGCATAGTAGCGGCGTATAGTTGAGTTGGCAGCAGTGGTTCGCACGCGCGAATACTTGCATACGCTTATAGCTCAGGCCCGTGGGATAGCCACTGTTGGCTGGGGGAGCCTGACGTAAAAGACAACCATTTTACGCGGCCAGCGATCCGTTCATCCCGAGAGCGCTGTCGGGCGAACGTAACTTTCTCGCTAATATGACTGCGGCCCACCGCTTTGCTTCGTGGGCTCCGAACAGCTTCTGGTTTCTCCCGCTCGCCGACGATACGATCGGCTGCCGCAGACCGCTCGCGTTGCGGCCAGCGAGCGCGTAAAAGGCGACCCTGAAAGCTGTCGCGTGTGCGCACTCTGCACAAATGCCCCGGGGCTTCTACCGGGCGGTGATTTTTAATTGCGGCCGCTGTACTCCGATTATTACGTCTCGCTGTCCCCCCCCCCGATTCGCTATCGGGCGCCGAAATCCGTCCACGCATGTCGGAGTCAGCAAAGGCGTTCCGTGGGAAAAGCCTGGGCGGCGTTCTAATGGGGAGCGGTTTAGTGGTCCGCGTCTTGGACGCGTTCCACGTCGCGTTCGTCTGTCACCGCCTCGTACTTACGCGCATAGCGGCGCCAATGCGCCTGGACAAGTAATGCGTGGCCGGCATGACCGCAGTTTGTCCGCTGCTTTGTCGCGTGGGCTACGAGGAAGCGTCTTTTTTGTGCGTGGAGCGCGGGCCTCATTCAGCGCGAGAGCCATGAATGCCACTTCGTAATGAGCTCGGGGGCCGTGGCTTTCGGGTGTTCCCAAGGGCGCTGGAGATGCTGGCGCTGGCCGCGGCGAGCCATTGTAGGCGTTCTCCGAGGCTGTGTTCGTGGCCGAAAGCGATACTGCGTGGGAATCGTGCGCCTGACGAGGGTCCTTACATTTAGGCGTTGGAGGGATTTCATCTTCTGCCTGCGTGCACTCGCTGTTTCGCCAGGAGTGCTTGATTATCCGAGTACGGGTTACCGCGAACCGCCTTTCACGCGACTGTGTACATGGTGACCTTTCTGTAATGAGATATAACCAGCTCTCCACCTTTATTAGCCGGAAAAATCAAACTCATTGCCGCTGACCACACGTCATTTCTTCGAGCAATATGACTGATAGTTCAGCTGTGAGAGCGAAACGCCTGCGTGGGCGAGATTTCGGTGCACTTTAACTTAAGGGCAACTCTGAGGCCTTTTATTTTCGATCACGCAAAGCTGGTGCTTCTATTATGTTCCCGATCCTTTCATTTTTGCAGTGTGTAATTTCTCAAATTTCTAGGGAAGTGTTTTTTTTTTTTTTTTAACAGAGAAACAGTGGAAGCGAAATGTAAACGCTCATATTGGCGATATTTTTCGGCGCACTCCGCGGCTTCCTTGGTCGTATTGAGTTCATGGTTGTATTATGTTTCAAATGGCTTCCTCTGGAGTTGCGCGTCTCTTACGTTATTTTTCAAATTTTATGAACATTTCAAATTGAAAATGGCAAGGGTGAAACGTAAAACTCATTTCTGGGTAAGAAAAATTTGGCTCACGTAAAAGGCAGGCACACTCAGAGGATTTTTTGTTCATGTTAAGTTGACGGTTATGCATCACCTGGTGGCTCCTTTTTTTTTCTGCTGTATATATTTTTCTCGAACGTCTAAATTATATTGAAAAAAAAAAAAACTGCGAACCGAATACTCTGCAGTGGAAAGGAAGGGATGGTCTTGGGGTGCCGCCGATGATGTGGGATGTAACCAACCCGTGTGTGCGGTGGGAAGCTAAATTAAGTATGCATGGTATACGCCGTATCGTTGTCGGGTGACCTTCACTATACGGGCCACCATCACAGTGACCGTTGCCCACTTCTGCGGGACGCACATACTGCGGGTATACTATGCAAGCGAGTAAACAAAACGCCAGCATGTCGCACTGAAGATGTGGTGGCGCGGCAGCAATAGATCCTATAGTTTGCGGAAAGGCTTAAACTCTCCTTTAGTTGTGACCGCTTTTCGTCAAACGGGCCGCACACGTTTGGTGAGAAGCGGGTGACGCGATTCATTCAAGGGACAGGAATGGAGCTAGTTTACTGTGGCAGCGGCCTGCCTCTGTTGGTGTGGCGCTGCATGTATGTGGTTGCATGGGAAGACGGGGGCTGGAGAGTGGGTCTCGCGCTTTCGGGGAGGCTAGCGGCAGCGCGGGTCATCTGCAGAATTACTTGTTTCCGACCGAGCCTAATCTGTCGGAGCGCGCAATCTGGAAGCGGCGAACCTGTCTTCGCAGCCAGCGAACACACGCACCTGTCGCGAGGAGAGGACCGTTTCATCGCTCCTGCACGAGCGCGTAGGCAAACCGTCCTCCGAGAGGGAGGGAGAGAGGAGGCACGGATGCGCAAGAGCGACCGCGCGGGACGGAGCCGACAGAGCGTTTGCGTTGGCGCATTAGGCACTACAAGGCATTTGCGACCGTTGTTCTTCTGCCCGATCGCCCAAAGGTACACACCAATAAATATCGCTGGCCAGTATGTAGGACAGCGATGCACCCGGAGGGGTCCGCACTCACGGGCCTGGCTGCTTGGTTTGTTTGAACGAATATTTTTTTCTGGGTCACGGGGAAATAAAAAATCAGTTGAGCGAGCCATTTCTAAAAATGTGAACGAGCGAGCTCGTGTAGTGCCTGGCTACTGGCATAGGAAGCACGCGGCTTAACCGTTATAAAGTGGCTCACAGTCATTTTATCGCCCTTGCTGGGAAGTTGAACAGTCAGTTGGACCGTAACGGACGACTTTATGATATGATTTCTTGGGTTGTTTAGTAAAGTTTTTAAATAAATGACAGCACAAAGAGGAGGGCAATGAGGAAAAAAAACAGGAGGGACTTCGGTTGTGGCGCTTTTGGCTTAAGCACCTTCTCAAATGAGCTTCATTCAAAGTAGACATATATATATATATATATATATTAATATCGAGGTTTTAGCGACAAGACGCCTGTAGGGATTCCCCAATAGCCTGTCACTTATAGTACGGTCCCTCTCTTATTGACAAATTCTCCAAATCTCTCGGTGAACTTGATTGCAGAAGCAGCTACACGTTGCTTTCTGTGTCGTGTCGCGGGCTTCCGTGACAGCATGGTGCGCGTTGCCGGCCATGGCCGCAAGTACCAGCTCCCGAGTTGTGTGCGGACGGTCGGACGGTCCTCCCCCTCCGAAGGGGGTGGAAGGAAGAGGGCAATTTGGGGCGCTGGCTCGTCATAATTGAGGCAACGCAGCGGCGCGCGCGACACGCGGCCAAACTGTTTCCGTGCTGGCTGGCTGCGGCGGCAGAAACGCGCCAGCGGCGACCAGGACATTGGCCCTGCCGGCGATACGCGGCCGACAAGAGGAGCGGCCCCCGGATGAGCCGTTCCTCCTCCTCGCCCAGGGCTTTGTCTCATCGCGCGCTGTTATAAGAGGCCTTCCTGCCTTCGAGTAACTGGATGCAACAGGATTGGCGACGACGCCATGCTTCCTTGCTTCTTCTTCCCCAGCAGGCGCCGTCCTCGTCGACGCTGCCACTGGAGACTGCAGTACCCCCGTCTTCGGCGCAAAAACATTGTCTTCGTTTCGGTGCTGCGGACGCTGGCTTAGTTTCTCAGGCCGGTGGCTGCAAAGTAATGATAAAAGAAAGAAGCGGTGCGCGTATAGTAGTTGCTTTGCGCACAGAGCAGTAGGATGCGCCCAAGAAAAATATCCAGGGAAGGTAATTGCCATTGTTTGGCAGGCGGAAACCGGTGTGCGTGAAACTGGGCGCAGCTTCGCTAAATTCACCACCCCGGACGCGCACTAAACGGTGCTCACACATTTTAGCGCCTTGAATTGCAGGCAAAACGCAGGAACAGTGAAGAAATAACGCAGAGCTGCATTGATGCGAACGTTTAGGCTGTTCAGAGTTTAGACAGGAACTTTCTGATTCTTCGTGAGCACGCTTTTCTTTTTCGACTTTCAAGCACGAAGACGAAATCGTTCCTTAATTGTGTGTAGGTTGTAAGTAGTTGTGATTTGTGATTGTTTACGAAAAACGCCTAGATCGCTAGGGCCCGCTGAAAGGCACGCAGATCGCGCTGGTGTTGCTTTCCTGGGTATGCTTCAGTTTTCGGCTTCTCGTCTTCTTGCGCCGCATTAAACGGCCTGTGGCCAACACGAAGATGGGCAAATGTAGGCGTGATGACAAAAAAAAAAAATGGCAGCGTAAACGGAACTAGAAATGGAACTTCTTGTGAAACCCATCGGGATGAGAATCAGCTTTTTACGCTTCCGGCTGTTTAGTTTTTCTTTTTCTTTTTCTTCCTCCATGTTTTTTTGACCTCGTTGGCCTCGTAAGCCTCGTCTCATTAATAGGGTTCTCGCAGTACGGGGACTCGAAATGACATCCAAGTTGCGTCGCGAGTGACATCCGATTTGCGCCCCGGCCGTCATTCGATTTGAGCCATGAGTTGCACCTTGATTATTTCCTAAATGAAACTGCAACTCACGGCTGAAATGGAATTTCGCTTGATTTTGGCTTGATGGTGGTATGCGCATAGATGGACGCGGACGGCGGACATTGGGAGCTCGTCCTAAGGTACTCCGCACCGTTACAGGCGCGGGAGTAAGCCGTTTGACTCTCGGGTACTAACTCACGGTCGTAGCCCAATGGGTAAGACGACTGACACTAACTCTGTCTGGTCTACCAGACACAGGCTCGAATCCTGCCGGTTCCTGTGTGATTTTTTGCGATTGTAAATGCTATGCGCACGGACGCGGACGGACATTGCGCGGTCCTAAGGTACTCCGCACCTAAGATAGACGTGCAAACGTTGAAGACCTACGTTGGTCTGCTTTGCAACAGTGCACCTGAATGGCCAATCCCAGCTGCGTTCGAGGGAGCGAATCTAGCTGGGAAACACTGCTTGTGCTGTGAGCCTACGCAGTAGAAAACGTCAAGCTCGCATCGCGTAATGTAACAGCACAAAACGCGATAGTCAATCGTATGATGGACGTTGTCGTTGACCCACTGTGCAGCGTTGGTCGCTTAGTTTGATCATTCAGCTGCAAAAAACGGCTCTTCGTAAGACTGCGGAAAACTCGGTGTTGGCGCCTCGCGGAGAGAGGTGGGAACGTTTCCTTTCGTACATGCGTGGATATATATGTGCCTGTCAGCACGGTGTTACGCGTTGAATGATAACGCCGCATATGGTGATCATGTGTTTATACAGCCAGTGCCTCTTCAGGAGGTACTGCACAGCACGCTGGTATGCCGCCGCCGCGGTAGCAGCGCGCGGCGCAATTTGCGCCATTTATCGGCCCAGCCGCCGCATAATCGGCGCGGTCGACAACCGACAGCGTGGCCGCCCATTGATATCGGAGAGTCGAGCGCGTTCCCCCGCTGTGCCCGGAGAGAGAACGCGCGTCGGGCGCACTTTCATCGTGCTGCTTGCCGAAACAAGCCGTGCTAGCAGCGCGTGCCACAGTACACAACGGTCGTTTATAAGACGATCATCTCGTGCCGCCTGCAGCAGCTCTCCTGGGAAGCGCAGTTTGCACCGCGTCCGTGCTTCTGCAAATAGCCCTTGCCGTGTCACGAGGAGAGGCAGGCCGGCCGATGCGCGCGGCCGCCGCCCGCGGGCGTGACGCCCGTGCTCGCCATCGCGCCGCTGGCGCCTTGGCGTGGTCCGCCGACGTCTGTGTCGCCTGGTACGGTGCTGATCTAGTTTGCGCGCGTGTCGCGAGGACAGCCCCCTCGGAGCGCCGCGACACCAGCGTGGCGCTCGATTCGGATGTGGGACGCGAAAAGCACAGAGCGCCGTCCCATAGCTGCGCCACCGTGTGATTGCGACAGGTGGAAGACTCTGAGGCGACCGTGATTTTCATACACCGCCGCCGCCACGGATCGGTAGAGCTCAGCGGGTGGGCGTTGCTCGTGCCGAGCTCTCGGCTTGCGTACCGAGCAGCAGCCGGGTCAGCGGCCCTTCTTCGCGCCCCTCTTTCCGACACGACGTGGTCGCCCAGGCTGTCCGCCTGGCGTCGACCGACGGCCAGCGCGCACACATGAGGTCACGCGCGCGGTCGACCTTCGTGGCTCGATGGCTACTGCGGCGGCGCTAATGTGCACCGACTCGGTCGGCCCGCGCCGTCATTAATTACCGCGTCGGCTTCGGCGCTTTGTGCCGGCGCGACGCCAGCCGGGAGTCGGCAGCCGGCCGCCGATCGGATCCACGTTTCGCATCCTTCGGCTGCCGTACTCATCGATCACGCGACACTGCCGGGACAGCAACATCCTGCCGGGATTCCTGTTTCGCGGCAAGTTCCGATGCTTTCGCCGGCCCCTTCTCACGTCTCTAGCTGGGAACGAAATGCGAACTTGCTGTTTTTCTCCGGCGAAGCTGAAAAATACGATCCAAGTTGCTCCACCTATACGCGTGGATACTGGCACGTATCGCCGAGCCCTCTCGTCAATCATCCTAACATTCGACGGTTTTTCAGTGTCCGTTACCGCATAGCCCGAATCTGCATGTATGTGGTTCGTTTATCGAATTCGATCTCACGTCCCGGCTTTCCCAAGGACGTGTACGTTGCCTTCAGGCCAATATGTAGCGAATGTTCCTACGCAGTGAAGAAACAGTGAAAGAGAAAATAAACAGCTGACGTCTTAGAAGAGCGGACAGTGAACGCGAGGGTACTTGCTGCGGCTCTGTTCCGGTGTTCTCTTTGCTAACCGAGCGGCGACGAGCTCCCACGGTCCAGCGTGCGTGCCTTCGTGCGGCATCTTGATTGCGCAGCGCCCTGCCGGCCCTCGCCGCGTTGCCCCTGGGCAAGGAGTTTATCGCGGGCGGGCGAAAATTTCCCATGGCCGGTGGGGGAAAGGCCTACTTCCATGTTGCGGCCGATGTTGAGTCGGTGCTCGCGACTGGACGCAGCGCAGCCGGAGGAGCGCTTCCTGTCGCCGAGCCGTTTTGAATGGCGCCGGCTTTGGTGCATTCCTAGTTTTATCTCGGACGGGTATCCATTCCGCCGTTTGCTCCGGCGGATACTCCCTTGTGCCGCGCCTCTGTATAAGTGCTTTTATCAGATTGTTTTACTCGTTTCTCAGTCATGCATGGAGCCGCGGAACAAATTACACGCTTTATTATTTTGTTACGTGTGAATGTTAAAGGTTGTAACATTTTGCTTTGGAGCAATTATTAATTCCGAGACACTTCTTTCATACATGAAGTCTTACTTTTATTACTTTTACCTGCGTACTATTATTTAATGTATGTATTGGTTGCCGTAAAAAGCGTGCACCCGGATCGATAAGCGATGATCCCGGCGGCATTTCAGTGTGACATATAAAGGCAAAATTCGCAGACCGAAGAAAACTTGGAATATTACTCTGAGAAAGATGTTTTCTCTACGTGCCTAGAAAAATTTCTGTCGTCTCGTACATTTCGTTTTTTTTTTTGTCACTTTCGCTTCTTTTCAGCAAAAAATTTCTCACACGTCTAGAACATGTTCACATGAACGTCCAACGCTTTGTTCGAGCCGGCTCTATCATCTAATGCGGACACAACGTTTTCAACGGTTTTTGTGGACATGTTTTCGTACAGTTAGTCTGATAAGTTCACAGATAGGGCCTCCACCCCGTGAAAGGTATCCTTAGCCTAGGATGCCTTGGTGCTGGCTGGACGTCCGGGCCTACTCCACCTGTCGGCCGAGAGCTCGCAGCTGGTCAGCTGCTACATCCGCCGCTACTCGGTAGGATTGCGATGAGGGGCAGGAGAAATGTGGCATAGTGTCACGGGACCAGTGGACATTGCCCCATGGCGGCATAGCTCGGCATCGAAGACGACGTGGAAGAGGGCACGTGCAGACTCGGCGGACTCGGCCATGGCCGCTTGTAAATGCTGTGAATAGAGTAAATGGGGTAAATACTGTACCCCATTACAATATTAAAGCAGGTTGCAAGTGCAGGAAAGCCCGCTGTAGTGACTCCCTCGCATAAAGTCCGTTTGAACATTTTCTGAATGCTGTTTTCGCTGCTTGCATGCCAGGTTTCTCAAGATACGCTTGAGTGAATGCTCGGTCAAGAGAGTTAACAAGAATTAACTACATTGAGAATTAACGATGTCGGACCGAGGCGAAAAGCAAAAACGCCCGTGTGTACGAGATTTCGGCGCACGTTAAAGATCCCCAGGTGGTCGAAATTAATCCGGAGCCCTCCACTACGGCGCGCCTCATCGCCTGCGTTGCGTCGGCGCGTTAAACCCTACAATCATAATCATAACGATGTCGGACCGTGAAGCTGCGAGAAGCAATACTTGGGCAAGTATGGTTCGTTTTTAAGATTACCGGGACGTCAAGGAACAATACGGCGAGCATTGCTTGTGCAGCGAGCGATGCGTGGAATTAAATCTGGATAAACTTTGGTTGTTAAATAGTGCAATATTCGGGTTTGCGTTAGACTTTACTACTGCGCACAATCAGTACTTGTCATCACTTCGGCGCGATTTTGTACTTGCGCGCGCGCACACACACACGCACACACACAGACAGACACATACACGCACGCATGCACACACGCGCGCGGGCGCGGAGCTTTTGTTTGTCCCAGTGCGTGCTTTAGGCAAAATTGTGTGCTTCAAGTGTATGCTTTCATGGTGGGCTCTAGAAGTTCGCACTTCGTCCCATTCATCCTATCAAGAATGGGAAAAAAAGTAAGTCGACTGTGGGTGATACTAATGCACCACTGTAAACTCTGCTGCAGTCTGTAGTGTGAAATATCTTTTGCTGCTGCTACTGGTGTTGCAGCACTTGAGCGAGAAGTTCATTCCTTCTGCCCGTATTAGATAAGGGCGAGATGGCGGTAGCAAAGCGAGGGCTGTCCGCATAACTTTACTTGCCCCCCACAAACGTTGGAAGATTTTGAGATGTGCGTGCCGCGCTTATGTAGGGTGGAGCCCGCCGCGGAAAAAGAAGACGAGCAGAGCCTGTGGGAGGGGGTTGTAGTCGCGGGATAAGCGGAACCGAGCGAAGGAGATTCACGACCGGAAACGTGCTGTGTGTAACCCGGTGAAGGGGGACGCGGTCCACCGAGGCCCCCCCATCGAGCGCAGCGGCGGACGTGGCCCGAAGGGCATCCAAGCGTCGCTTTGTGGCAGCGCCCGCGGCATCGGAAATGAACGAGAGGAGGAAGATAAATGGCAAGAAAAAGCAAGATGCACCCACTGGAGATGGCGCCGAGGCCGTTGCCTCGTCCTTGTTTCCTGTGATTGTTAAGCTCAGTGTTTATTCGTGCGCAAATTTAGAACAATAATTTAAATGCAGTATCGGAATTATGGCCATAGCAAGCTGCCCTAACTGAGCCCCCTTATACACGTAATTTGCCGCGCCAGGCTGTTCCTAAAAATTGATTGCCGTGGAGGTTGCGGGGGAAACTACCGGGAGGTCAAAACCTGGCGTATTTTTATTTGCTGTACCGTAGATAACAGCGCCTTCAAAGCACGACTTAGCGGTTGGCACTGGGGCCTGTCATCATTCAATCAGAGACTACATTAAGACAGCGCTTTCCGAGCCCCCAGTGACAGCGAAAACAACCCGGTCTGGACTCAGGAGTGCGGTGCATACATTATAATTGAGTGTGCCGCGAAAAGAGAGAGAGAGAGAGAGAGCGTCAAACAAACCCGCTAGCGTAATCTTGACAGCGTTTGAAGAAGTTCTCGGTGCGACCCCGTGAGCCGCGCGCGCCGTTCCCAGGCGGGAGGCCCGAACGCGGTGTTCAAAGGCTTGCGCGCACGCTCGGGCTGCGGCAGCTGCTCCGAAACTGGTTTCGCAACGCCGATGCCGTCGGCCGCTGTCGCCGGCGAAAGTGACACGCCAGTTTTTCCCACTGGGTGGCGCTTGTTTTTGTCCGCTTGTGTTGTTCGTCGCTGCGGGTAATGGGCTCCGTCGCCAAGGCCGTTCTCCGCCGGGGAGGCCCCCCTCCCTCCCCACCTGGCCGATCTCACGGGAAAGAACGCCGCGCCCCTCGGAGCTCTCCTGGTCGGAGGGGCGAGCAGGATCTGCGGAGGAAGCGCTCGCATCCGCCTGGCGTGCCGTTGCGGCGCTCTTCTAATCGGCCCGGTAGTGGCGGCAATTCTTCTTCGTTCCCCCCGCCTCCTTTCTCGCCGGAGTACGAGAATGAACGTCCCATTGAAGGCTCGCCGTCATCTGATCGAGCCGCTAATAGGCCTCGCGCTGCTCGCTCTGCGTGCCCCCAGCGTGGGCCCTCGTGCGCGCCGTGGGCGCTCCTCTACGGCGCCGGAATTTCGGCCAGTGTGTTTGGAGACGCGCCTAGGTAGTGGATCATGGGCCTCTCGTAGTAGCGTGGATCTCGGTTCGTACGCAGCCTCTTGCGGTGGTCTCGCGAGTGAAAATCGCGCATAGGTGCCGGCTGCAATCTAGGCCCATTCTTTCCGAACCGGTGTATCACAGTGAGAGCGCTAATGAGCGAAAACTCGCCCACGGGGGCTGCAGCGTGCTCTCTCACCCTGCTGCTCCCCGGATGCTCTGGCGAGCCGGACTACGGAAATTGTGTGTCGCTGATCCCTCACGCTGCGCGATTTTTTGTAACTCTATTATTATTATTATTATTATTATTATTATTATTATTATTATTATTATTATTATTATTATTATTATTATTATTATATGAGTATTTGCTTGTGTATTTTCAATTTTTCGCGTGCCTTCAACGTTTTGCTGGCCGGGTGTCATGGCTTCTAACACTAGGCTTCCTTTTTTTTTTGCTGTTTTGCTTTCTGGGATCTCTCTAACTATTTTTACCTTATTGTTTCTTTCATATATATGGTCTTCTGTGTTGTATTGTCTTGATTTTAGTTTGTTTTTATGAATGCTTGTATATGGTGTACCAGTACCAAGACCCTAGGGTTGTTCCTGGGCACCAAAAATAAAGGTTGATTGATTGATTGATTGATTGATTATTATTATTATAGTGGATGGCTCTGATCTCATTTTGAGGACGGGGATATTTACCGGGCGCTGAAATACCGACGCATGCATCCACGCAAGAAACTACCGCCTCGGCCGTTTTTTTTTTTTTAAGTAATTGCGTCGGTTAAGGTTGTGTTGATCAAACTTGGGAGCCCCCTCGTCACTGCTAATTGTTAATTATACACGTTATCATTCGGCTCCCTGGTGCCCCTGACATTTCTCCTCGGCCCGAGGGGCGAGCGCAATTTCCGCCGCTCGATGAAAAGAGCGTGTGTTTGCTCCGCGTTGCGGTCCCGATGGAAGTCGTCGCGCAGGAAGGATGGATACACTCCGTAAGCCGTTGCTCACCGCAGCGGCCGTGGTCTCGTTACACTGCCCGCGGCGAGGGAATCGCGCGGTGCTCCAGTTGGTGGAGGGCGAGGGCGTGCTCCACTTGGCCGGCGCGCGTCCGAGGCCAGTCGCACCGCGCGGCCTGTTAGCGTGTCGCAGTCGATCAGGGCGCGCCGCCTTCTCGGCCTGTTGTGGCGTTCTGTTGGACGCCCGCGCAAGAGCCAGCGTGGGAGACGCGTGTGACTCGGCTTGCTGGCGCATTCGTGCGAAAACGCGGATGAATATGTTTACCGGACGGAGAAAAAGTGCCGGCGATCGCAGTGCCGGCGGTTGCCTGCCAGACGCGGGAATTTCGGCACACGAGAAATCGAACCTTGGTTTGCAGGATGTCCTTACGATGATTCGACAAAAAACCCCAACGCTAACAGCAAGTGCTTACAATGGCCTACTTGCACGAACTTGCATTCGCGGAAAATATTTTCTGGTGCTTTTCACACAAGATGCGAGTGTCCTGGAACGATGGAAACCGAAAACATGCCTACTGTGGAGATACGCAGCACTGTAGCTTACGTATTTACGTATGTTAAGGGACGAGAGTTGTACAAAAGAAAGAAAGATAAGCAACATGAGCCAAACGCACTGCGTGCCAACCTGCAGTTTTTGCTGTAGTTTTTACCCGTAATGAGCGCTTGCTGCAATATCAAGTGTTTAATCAGTCACTCTGTGACAAGAGAGGGGATAATGGATCGGTGAATAGAAATCACCCGGCCCAGCTCCCCGAAGAGTATGATTAAGAGGTTTCATCCATACGGCAACAATGACATCCTGGGCTTCTTTTTATTCCCCGTTGCCGGTACACTGTATTCTGACAGCTAATGCTAGTAGCACTACGCTTGACTGCGTGGGAATGGAGCGCGTTAAGAGACGCGAGGAAACCTGTCGCTCAGCCACAACAGACGAGACGTGCGTGGTTCTGTCGGTTGCGGGTCGGCTGGCTGGATGGCCCTGACCTGCCATACGGAAATACGCAGCGGCGCGCACGAAGGCCCGAAAATTCGCGCGCGATCTTCGCCATTGCGCCACTCGCTCGGACAGCTGAACCGGCGGATGGGTCACGAACCTTCTTCCGCCCGTGCGGGAGTCCGACGTCGTGACGTCGCTTTCACGGGGAGCCCCCACCGCTCGATTCGCGGTGCGTGGGGACCGTTTGGGACCGGAGGACGACCTTGGGCCGCATTTGCCTCCACTCTTGTCTTTGTTTGCACGACCGCAATTCCCGGCCGCATCTCTTCTGTGTGGCGTACGCAAGCTTCCGCGCCTCGACTTCCGCGTCCACATCCTGCGGACGACTTTCGGAGTTGCCTCCCCCTTGATGCAATAGCGCTGGCGCCGTGGCGCAGCTTCATTCCTATGGCATAGGAATGAAGCTATGCCGAACAGGAGCCATTTAACTGTGCCTCCCGATATATTAATCAAATTGAAGGTTTGCGTCAGCCTGCGTGATTTTCGTTCTTATGCGAATTGAAAATTCTTCTGCGCGCTCTAGCATCTTGATTTTTATGCTTCGCCTAACCTTTCGTCGAAGTAGCACAGTTACAGTGTCCGCAAAGGTGAATAAAAACGAGAGTGAAAGAAATGGAGGGAGAAGGGGATTAGATAACAGTAGACCTAGATTAAGACCGACTGTTCTTGCTGCAGAGTAAGTTTCTTCGTCACAGGCACGTCCCAGTTGGCCCAACTTTGTCCTTTTTGTCGCTCTTTCGCTTCGTCTCCGGCGCGGACAGAATGGTTTGCTCGTAAAGTGAGAAACCGTTTCTGAGCAAATGGAATCGTCTTCACATTCGCGGCGTTGCCGTCGTCTTTGGCTGGGAGGACGTCGCCTTCTTCCGCAAAGTAACTAACCGCTGAGCAAATCGATTCAACCCGGCGCGAAGAACAGTTCCGCGAAAGTAGGTTTCCAGATAGCCGGCCAGTGTGATGACGCCGGCGGAAGCTAGCGCGGAATGGTCTCGCTTTTCTGCGTCCCGCCAAAGCGCCGCTCGCTTTTTTCGACGTCCGTCTTTGTTCTTTTACTTCTTAAAGTTTTTGTCCCCCTCTTCAGATAGAGCTGACCCGAGCGTGGCGCAACGAGGGAAGTGTCAAAAGCGTGCTAATATCGCTGCTAGATGGGTGGGCGCATAGTCGTTGACCTGGTTGGCGCGGCTAAGCGGTTGTGCCCGTTCTGGCGCCGCATGCCGAGGCGCTCCCATTGTCGTGCCAGCGTTGTCCCTTTGCGCCGACTAATTGGTCGTTTCGTCCCCGCAACGTTTCCGTCCGCCATCTTGCCTGATGTTCTCGAAAGCGCCGTCTCCGGTTGGGCGCATGCGCACCGTGACGCGTCAATTGCCACAATTTAGACGGGCACTCCTTGGTCACTGCCCCGGTAAACATGTGTCGCCGCAGGTGCAACCCTTTGCCAGCCCTCCTGCGTGATGGTCCAGCGGCTGCGGCATGTCTCTGCAGTTTGAGACGTTTGGGAAAGTTGTTTGTGAGGGGGGATGTAGAAGTGGTCAGCCGGCAGTGCACGAAAGCCGGAAACGGGGGAGGAACGCGCCAGAAAAAAATTAAAATGATAGCCTTACCAGCTATGACCGGAAGCATTGCGAAACTTGTACGTGTATCTCACCATGGTCGCTCCTCGATCGAGCGTGGCATGTAACACACGACAAGTTTTGTGCGTGCAGTTAAAAAAAAACAGATTAAAAAACTTTCAGGCTGCGGGGTGTCATTGGCGGAAAGACGTCTCAATAGTGAGCTGCATATGCTGTCTTTTTAAGAGCATGTGTTGTTACCTCCAAAGGCGCTTGTTTTTGTTATTAGGCGTATGTTCCTATCGCATCCCTCCACACAATACTACTGAGTGATTAAAAGTAACAGTTGGAACTATTTACGCTTGGTTGACCTATGGTGCGTGTCTTGGTCGTAATCTTACCTGTAGCCAGCAGCATGCAGGCCATATGAGCGAAAGTGCACTAACTAAGCACAGCGCACTAACCCAAGGGTTCAAACCTATAGGCTGCTGTTAGTATGGGCTTACTGTAAATGCGCTCGCAACGCCGTCTTGTGCTCTTCTGGCGTTTGTCGTGGTTTGTCTAAATTTTAGTGTGTGAAAGATTGCAACACAAGGCGTTTCACTGGGCCCTATATCAATCTACAATTGAGAGCATCTTGTTGCAAATTGTTTGATGAACATTGACGTGATGTTTCACAGCACAATCGTGACCGTAACCGTAAGCCACGGGAAGAAAAGGCTAGGAATCCGGGTGCGTCTGCGACTCTCAGCTGCTGTTAGGAGCGCGTTTTGGTGCTAGGCCACTGTGAACAGGCGTTCAGCGACGAAATTTGGGCTGGGTTATTTTTTCGTACACCGACCCCGGTGCTCGAGGGATGAACTCGCTAGAAAGTGAGTTGAGCGCACTCACCGCATCCCCCCCCCCTCCTCCTCCTCCCTTACTCCTCTTCGGAGGTACTCACTTCCCGTGCCGTGCACTGAGGCACGGTTGACGTGCACGCAGTGGAGGAATAAGCTGCTGCGCCTTTATGGCGCCCGAGGTCGTAATCGCTCAGGCGCAGCTTTTCTTGGTCTTCCGTCGGCAGTGCTTTTCTGGCGGTGCGTGCGCGGGGCTCCTTGTTCCAGCCTGGTCTCGGTGCTGTCCGCGCCACGGGGTTCCTCTCGCTCAGGGCCGCCGGGAGCTGTGGACTGTGCGCGGAGGAGGACGTCGCGCGAGTTGCGGTCGGGCAGAGCCCAGCTCGGCGAATGTGTGTCCGCAGGCAGTAATGCGTCGATAATGGCGCCAGGAGGACCCACCTGATGCTGCCGCCGCACGCATCGCTGGCGCTGTCCGCGCGGGCCGGAGCCGAGGTCGTTAGCGGGAACCGAGGTCGCTGGTGCGGATCCCACCGCGGACGATGATGGATGGGTGCCGCCGAGCAGCCGCTCTTGTTCTTGTCTGCGGCCGCCGACGAGAACGCCCCCTCTTTTCCTCCCGTCTCGTTTTCATCGACGGAATGCCGTTACAGCCCCGGCGGCGCCATTTTATGTGCCTCGCTCGTGCCACCCTCGTTGCGCCGCCGCCCCCCTGTCATCACTCGTGGCCTTAGCGACGACGGCCTTATCAGGCGCGAACCCCGGGATTGAGCGCCGCGGACGAGTCCAAGTTCGCGGATTATCAAGTCGAAACCCTGTTGCGATGGGACGGCAACTTTCGCGTCCCAAGTAGACAAAGGCACACAGGCCAGAGCGCCGTCGCAGGCGGCCCGTGTCAGCATTGGAGCCGTGTGAACGGCGGTTGAGTCGGCGCGTACTGCGCCTATATGAAATGAGCCCCGACGTCGTCATTGTCGCTTTGGCTTAGTCGGCTGTGACGAGTGCCCGGAGCAATGAACTGGCGGGCGTGCTCGTTAGCCGCAGCCGCGACAGCCACCTTCGCTGCTGGGGCACCCTGAGGTTTCCCCCTCCCTCCGCTGCTTTTTCCCCGCGATGGAGGAAAGGCCCAGCCGGGGCAGCGAGTACCGCGACCGGACAGTGGTTCCTGGCCTCTGCCGCTTGTGACGTCTGCTGCGTTTAGCCGACCCGTGACTTCTTTCCCATTTCATAGGAGGCTTTTTCCAGGTCTTGATTTTGACGCACGTTATTTTTAAACAGCGGGACAAGTCCCGGCGCCTTGTCTTCGCTCTCTGTTGCGCTGGAACTACTTAATATGAACTCCGGGATGCTAATCTAGCTTCCTGGATGTAACCCCATCCCGCTCCTCACCCACTAAACGTGATCACAATATCATTGATTGTAGAGTTTAACGCGCCGACGCAACGCAGGCGATGAGGCGCGCCGTAGTGGAGGGTTCCGGATTAATTTTGACCACCTAGGGATCTTTAACGCGCGCCGAAATCTTGTACACACGGGCGTTTTTGCTTTTCGCTTCCGTCAGTGATCACACTATCAACAACTCGCCCAACAGTAGACGTTGCTGAACCGAATTTCGCTGCAATATTGCTCAGGCGAAGTGCAAACTTGCTTCACTAGCTACAATTCCGAACCTTGATGCGGGATCGGTATTTCCACTCGAAAGCCGGGATCTTCGATTGCGGCCAGGCCCACCCGAGGCAAGCCTGAGCGGCGGCCGACCCCTCCTCGCCGTTTCCTCCCTCCGCGTGCACGTCCCTCGTGCGAAACTCGTGATCCGTTGCCGAAACAGCTGCCCCTCTCGCGCGTGCGAACTCTCCCGGCGTCTTCTTCGTGCGGCCGCTCCTTGTCACGCCGCTTGGCTCTTCTTGATGGCGGCGGCGGCCTTCATTAGCGCGGGGCCGGGCTCCGTTGTATCTCCTCTGGCCCCCTTACTAAGCTGTCCCTTGCGGCCGAGTAGTACGATGGCGAGAAAGTCTACGGGGAACCCAAGGGTCGCTGGTGCACGCGCGTTTTTAGTCCCCTTTTCTGATGAAGCTTCTGCGGG
The DNA here is from genome assembly GCF_048455015.1 of Haemaphysalis longicornis. Lineage (NCBI taxonomy): Eukaryota > Metazoa > Arthropoda > Arachnida > Ixodida > Ixodidae > Haemaphysalis > Haemaphysalis longicornis. The sequence continues at coordinate 440,127,472 of NW_027526203.1, read as the reverse complement.
ACGCCGCCATGTAGTGTGGGAAAGCCACAAATGTCGCCTCCGACAACTTGCTCCGCGCGTTTTGTGTGGTTACAGGGCCGGCGTGGTTCCCCCAGGAATGGGTGTATCTGCAGCACGTGAAGCGCCCGTGGTTTGAAGGAATGCCGAAGTGCTGAGACGGTCAAGAACAAAAATGTTTAAGCACAAAAATATTTGCAGAAACTCCCTGCCTGGTTTTGTCGTATACACATTCCAAACACCGAGCCTCATTTAAGGTCGGCTTCACTACTATAAACCAATGCATTGCTGGGAGGACATTTTTGGGGTCTATATAGTAGTTAGTTTGATAACAAAGTGCGAAGGCCCTGTTATCGAATACCTCCGTAAGGCACCATGTATCCGTAAAAAGTCGGGTTTTAAAAGTCGAGGCTTTTTAAAGTCGGATTCACCACTCTACACAAATGCAATGGTGGAAAGACATTGTTTGTGGGCAATATAACAGTTCTAAAGAAATATGAAGGCCATAAAGCCTTTTAATCAATATAATTTTCGTGTGCGTCCTAAGTGTGACAGACATCAAGCGTTACAGACGGGCAGACGGGTTTTCTTGTTGAGAATCCTTTAAGCATTTCTATGTGGAATACGCATTCAGTTATTCAAAGGTTTACATTCAGTCTTACCGAGCTGGGAGCTGTGTGCACTGTACCCCTTGACCATGAAACGTGCAGCAGAGTGGGGCACTACGAATTAATTTTGGCTGCGTGGGCCCTCGAGCATGCTCTGAAAACCTCGCACACAGGGGCGTCTATTTCGCCTCCAGCAGTAATAATGCAGCCTCCATCGATTTGAATCGAACTCGCGGCGTCGTTCGTAGCAGCACAACGCCCTGGCCACTATATGCCACCTCTGCTGGTCAAAAATAATGGTTGTCTTGAATTGCCCTGAATCCATCACGAGCTCCACGAGGCCTTCGTTGATTCGCGCTTTGACGTCGGTAAAATATTCTCGCGCTACGCTTCCAGCGTTGCTTGTTCTCGCTGCAATCGTCGTGAAGTTATCTCGATTTCCCCGGAAGGCTGTGTATTGCGTTTGCGTGTCTTACAGTGACAGTGCGACAGACACCACCTGAAATTAAATGAGGGTACGCGCACTCGTATTGCCGTGTTTTCTTTTTATTTGTGGAGTGTGTCGCGCAGTTACCGTGCTATCATGCAAGCGGTCCGACTAGCCGGGATTCGTCTATGTTCTCCTACGTGTGTGGCGTGCGCGAACTCTTGCGCGTTCATTTGAATGCCGAAGCAACCGTCGCGACATACTTAACAGTTCTCGGTGTTAATCGTTTGAGCTTACCGATTTAGAAATGTCGGGGAATGTGGCTAGACTGCGGATATCAGCTTGACCGGCTCTTAGCTCACAGGTCGCTGCCGTCCGACTCGACTCGTTCCTGGAGGCCGTCCAAAGACGTTCGCCTTCACCAAGGCCGAGCGACTTACAGCGTCCGGAGCAACGTATGCCTTCGCGAGAATAGCGTCTGCCAGGTCATGTCCTGTTTTCTGGAAAAGACGGCCAATTGAGACGTATTTTCTCGGTGAGGGCCAGGCACCTCACCGGCGACGACACGCGATTCGTTTCGGTCGTACGTCGGGGCTTTGTGCGCTTCCATCCTCGTATTGCAACGAATGTGTTCGTAGGTATCGGATTGGCCCTATGGTCACGTGTAGGAAGGGCGATAGAAGCGGACTCTGGATTCTGCGCTAATGTGATCGTGACAGTTTCCTGAACATGCACTTGAGAAACAGGTGGCTATTCACGTATTTAATACAGCCGGCAGACACTCGTATCAATATTCATGAGATCTTTCAGCGTTTGTCTTCTACCGGAACTGAATAACAATTGTCCTGGAAATGTAATCAAACTACGTTTTTAATTGCCTGTACCGTGTTAAACAAATTCGTGTTTCAATCTCCGGGTCAATAAATTCTAATATAATTACAATAATGAGAAAGAATTGTCTGATTAGGTTAAAGGGAAATAGAGACGAGGCTGTTTGTTTTTTGAACAACGGCGCGTCTCGGGCGTTTTGCTTTGTTTGTATTATCCTGGAGAGGACTTTATCACAGTGAATACGGCCAACACCCCCGCCGTGACTTACGCTGTGCTGGCATGACAGCGCGTGCGCAGTCTTATCGATGCGGCAGATCAACCTCGCCCTCCCACAGATTTTTTCCCGCTAGCTATTCCGTTAGTCACTGAGTCAGACATATTGTACAGACATCTTGTACATCTTGCTACATGTCACTTCTGGCTGACGCTGACGTTTAACACGACCGAGTTATGCTCGCTAATGTCTAAAACTACTTACAAATGACCCAATTACCCACAAATCCAAATGATAAATTGGTGGCCAAGTATTGGTCGTGTGACACGTGTGTGTGGAGAGGGGTGAATTCATTTAGGATAGCTGGGGTTACTCGGTGTGTACCGTCATTCCCAATAAACGATGTCATTTTTTTTTTCTTTAGGCATGTTAAGTGCCGTCTTTCTAGAATGGGATAGAACATTTCAGTTCGCCTTCGAAAATAGTGGTCCTTCCAACCACTTTTCGCCACGGGATATTTCACCGCAGAGTGCGAGCAGCGTTCGCCTGCTGCGTAGTCTGTCTCGTTTCGTTTCGTTCCTTCATTCAAGAGTATTACGTTTCATTTGCTGCGTGACGCCGATTACTTAGTGCGACAGAAGACACTTTGGTGCGGGTGCTGCCCTCAGCCTAACTGAACCGTTGCTCGTGCGCTGCTCATTAGGGTCTGAAGCGGCTGCATTGCAGCGCAAGTATCGCCCGAGAAGTCGAAACTGGCGCGCAACAGATCGAAGGGTATTCCGTCAGTGTTGAATGGCGCCGCTACGTCGCCTGCGCTCATTCTGTACTCCTAGCGTGCGGGGAGCCATTAGGCATCGGCTCCCGTCGGATGCGTGTTTGTCCTCCCCCCTCGGAGCCGTGCGTAGCGCTGGTCGTCATCTGTTTGTGAGCGCGCCGCCGCACGTGCTGGCACAGAAAGCCGTGTCCCCCGGCCCGGCGCTGAGCCGAAGACAACCGGGGTCGGCGGCCAAGGGAGTCCCCCCCGGCCGGCCCCCCAAACAACGGTTGCACGCATGGCTGAGAAGCGCAGCAGGTGCCCCCGCCCGTCCTCGGACAACAATGGCGGGCTCCCCCGCTCTGGAATGCGGCGCGGGGGGGAGCCCTGCGCAAAGAAACCGGCGACCAGCGGCCCCAGGATAGCCGCGCCAGACCGGAGTCTGCGGTTGACTTGCAGGGATCGCGAAGCTCTCTTTCGGAAGGGCCCCCACTCCCTCCCGGTGCCCCTTTTGCTCGGTCCGAGTTCTCTGGCGTGTGCCTCGCTTTGCGAACTTGCCCCTCGGCACTCGCTCGACTTCTGGGGTTCCCATCTTTTAGAGGGCGACGCGTGGCGTTTCTTGATAGTAAAGATAGCGGCTGTACGAAAGCCTGAGATAACACGGTCGCGTGAAAGTGCTATGACAGCTGCTGGCTCGGACTCCATGGCTGGCGCCCAGCGCGGCCGTTTGGAAATATGGTGCGATACATCTTTAGTGTTCGAGACATTCGGACTCTCCGGACTTTGCCTGGCCAAAATATTTTCTGCTCGGGTATGCACTCGTACCGCCAGCCTCCGGGAAGGCTGGCGCGGGTGTTAGACGTGAACATGGCTGAGCAAAATAAGCAGCGTGCCGTTCCCCTAATTGCTGACTTCCCGCCGAATGACTGCTCGATGCTCTGGAGTCCGTGGCAAGCTTGACTGTGTAATAGCCCGCAAATAATGGTCATTGTTATTGCCAAAGTCCGGCTATCCGTGTGTTCGGAACTTAAAACAAGGTCACTATGGGAGACTTGTAGGTGAATGAAGGTGACGAAAAAGAAAACCTTAAGCAGCTTTTCTCAGTGGCCGCGCAAATCTTACTCGTGGCTGCATACACCTAAGGAGTCTTCTGCTCAATAGTGCTCGGGAAGAGAAGTGGTGGAGCGTATGTCATTAACCGGGCACTGCATGGACTAATTTAGAAAATAAAAATAAACTATCCATTCTGGCTTCATACACACAGTACCTTGCCCGCTTATTTTTCTTTCTTTTGATTGGCGTTATTCCGCAGATATTGGAATGGTGCCGGGCATTAGTTCATTCTCTGCCGCCACCCGTTCCCAACTACGTGTAAAATGCATAAAGAGGGGCGCTGCAAAGCGATAGATGTCGTGTTTCGAACTCGGAAACCTGTTGCTGGCTCACTGGCCGTGAAAAGGACCCGGTATCTGTCCTCTCCACTCTGGCGTCCGCCCCCTCTCCTTCGTTGGCGCGCGGAAACGAGCGAAGTGCGCGGGTCAGTGATGGATTCGCGTATGGTCATCGCGGAGCCAACGATCCGGCGGCCTGACCAGTGGCGTTGGTTACAAGGAGCCGTAATGCCGCGGGCGACGGCTCCGCCAGGGCGGGATTCCAGCGGCGGTGTCGCTGGCGGCCGGAGTGGCGCGTCGGGTTCCATGCTGATCAGGGAGACCCTCCGTGGGAAAGGCGCCCTGGGAAAGCGGGCCCCCGGATAAGGACGTGCCGCTATGCGATGTCGGCGCCCTGCCCGGGCCAGCCGTGCGAACAGGTGTCCGACAACCACCGCCGGCCGATTCGTTCATTTGTCGATGCACCCTTCCGATTTGGGACGCCCGGGCGGAGCTTCGTCGGTCCAGAGATGGCGTACACCTCCCGCGGAGGGGCGGAAGCCAGGACTCCGACGCGAAGTCGCTAAATGTCGAGGGCGCTGTCGCGACCTTGGTTGTGCGATTATCGCGATGCGCTGAAACATCCCTTCCTGCTATTACCCACCGTCGTGGTGCCCCCGTTTAGGCAGTGCCCGATGCAGTGCCAAATACCGTTACGTATGCGTTGGCTGCGCGACGATGGCGCAGTGGCGTTCGGCTGCTACCCGCTAGGTCGCGGGTTCGGCTGCCTGACACGACGGCTGTAGTTTGCACGCAGGCCAGATGGAAAGGACGTCCGTACCGATGGTGTTGAAGTGCATGTTAGACAACGACGGATGAACTAAATGAACCCGGAGCTCTTGACTTTACCCTCGAGGTCCGGTGAGGGTTAAACTCTAAATTATAATAAATTCTCGACGGATCAGCTCGTGGCAAAAAGATTTGAGTCAGTGTAGCCATCCTAACCGCCAACAGAAAACACTTCCTTGCACAACATTATACTTCGAACGAATCTTCCTAGTAAGGCCGGTCACTACTCCCGAAGGGCTGCTTCACCAATTTCAATGTTAACCGCAAAGATAGCGGGGCGATCGGTGGCACAGAAAAGGCACAATCAGGCCCTGTGGCTCTGACTTTTTGTGTCCTGCGCCCGATACGGGCCCAGCCGATGTTCGGGTGCTTCGGTGACTGGACGGGAACATCTATAAGCTCTTGGCAGCAGCGTTCCGATGTGGTTGGACGCCTTGCAGCATTACCCGTGACTCCAGGAAGCTCGTAAGTGCGACCAGGATTGGCCGCGCGAGGCTGCCTGACGTATCTCGTGAGAACGAGCGAGCGCGGCCCGGCAGATAAACGTCGCGCGGTTACCCTGCCGACCCAAGAACGCGCGTCGGCCGAAATCTCGTTGTCTCCCCTCCCTTGCCCTTTGTTTTCCGGGGGGAGGGTGGGGGCACTTAATTCACAGCCTCCTCCCCTTCTTCTTTCTCGTATTGCGTCCACGCCCCGCTGCGTTTCGTGGCCACTGTCCTTGCAAGGCCACGGGTGCCGTGTGTCCCCAAACTCTACACCCCGTGCATGCTCAGCTCACACGGTCCGCCTCCTTGTTCGCTGCTGCTGGAGCTTAGCGCTCGTCGGGATTATCCGGCTGGTATTGTTTCGCGACCCCCGCCGATATAGAGTGCACGCGCTAAGCCGGCCAGGGTTGACACTTGAAAGAATAGTGCGGCCACGGTTTGCGTGCGTTTTGTTCTGGAGGAAAGCTAGATCGCGGATCGCTCGACGTCTGATGCGAGCGTATATACAAACATGCACCTCACGCGCCGACCTCGTTCCCTCGTGGACAAAAGAACGTCACCAGCGCGTTCCGCGCCTATGCACCTACGAGCACGCGACGAAAGAGGACGAGAAGGAAAGTGGGTTTTTCTGGGTGATTCTGTTCACTCTTGGTTCAGTGAAGCGGAAACTTTTTCCTATTCACGTCTCCGACGGACAATTGTGTTGTCCGTATGTGATCTTGTTGGATCAGAAGGTGTACTGGAAAGTTTCTTTTGCGTTTGAAAGGAAGTTGCTCCTGGTATAATTGTGCGCTGGTTGTTTAAACTGAATACAAAGGGCAACACATGCATGCGCCGCGCAGTCCCCTCGTTGTTCTCGAATTCCATTGCTCCGGCCATTGAACTAATTTCAGAAAGTCTGCGACAAAGCACGTCAATTCTTCAGCACATATTGTCGTGCAGGAAGCGAAAGGGGCGGCTTGTCTTTCGTCTCGAGTCGCGGCTGATCCACCGGGGGAATAAGGTATAAATAGGTGAAGGAAACGAGGCTCCTTCTCCCCCACGCGTGGTCCTTTTTCTCTTCAAGTGCTTCGAATTTCATTTCCTTGTCCTGGACATTTCTTTTCATTGAAACGCCTTTTCGTCTTTTCTCCGCCGTCGCCTAACGACACTTTAATCGCGTTCATTTGTTGTGCGATCCTTGCGATAGAGGCGCTTAACGCGCGTCAGGCTTAGCGACGGCCGGGAATGACTGACTGCCCGCACCTAACGTCCCATTGTCTTCCCGTAACTTAGAGCGAGGTAATGCTGTCACGGATATGGGCGGAGATGCCAAAGCGCGTTGCCTCTCGTTGCCCCTTTCCTCCGTTGTTTTTTTATCCACTCTTGCTTACACGGAGCAGTTTGGACGACCGGCCGCCTCGCATCATTGCCGCCACCCCCTAGTCGAGAGAGGATGTCGAGCCACCGCCTCGGTGTCAAACCCATTGTTCGCCGGCCCTCAGCGCTGGTCGGTTTAGGGGAAATAGATTTATCGTCTCGGAGCACGTATCGACGGCGTGCCGAAAGCGGCGCTTTCCTGCTGCCCCGAGACGGCTCGGATGGTCTCGAGCTTGCACTTTTAACCCGGAATGCGGCTCGCTCCGGGCCGACGGGCGAGCGCGAGGGGCGAAACGCGGGGCCCGCCGTCTGCTTCGGTACGGCTCTGTGGGCGCCGCGTCACGAAGCGGCGAAATTCCGCCGTGCACCACCGCTGCTGCTATCGCTGGCTCTCTGAGCACAAGAGGGGCAGGCGAGAGCAAAAGAAAGGGAGAGGGGCGGTAAACGAAAAAGAAGTGGACGCCACGCGGGGAGGTGTGGGAGCGCAGGGTGGAGACGAGAAAATTACACGTATTACGGCTGTCCGTTCGAATTCCAGGCCAGTTGATCCGTCTCGCCTGCAACTGGTGCTCGTGGAGCCGATTCAAGAAAGTGCGCTGCTGGAGGTGAAATGTTCTCGCGCACTGGCCGGATGTCACTCGGCGAGGAGGAGAAAGGGAGAGAAAATGCTTCTGCTTGAATGGGAATTGAGCGCTCCGGAGCTGCGCTATAAAAACAGTGCTCGCGGTGCTACTGGAAACGTCCCGTGGATCGCTGAATGACCGCTGGCTGCTGTGGCGCTTCGCTACCGGAGAAGCCGCTGTGCAGCGCCGTGGTCGCGCCGTGGGCGCTGTGCTATGCGGGGAAGCTGGCCGGCTGCACTGCCGAGTTCAGGGAGGTGCGTTGTGTTCCCAGTGTGGCGTAATTTATAGGCGCAAATGAAACGTAATTTGTGTTTTAACATTTTAACATCCCCCAAGAAGAGTGCGAAATAACGCCACATGGATCGCAGCGCTACCGCTACTACTTCGCCGTATGAATGGCGATGGCTGTTCTGATATAACCTTGTATATATTGCGGTAGCTAGCGGTGGCTAGCGTGGTGATCTAGCGAATAAGAAAGACCGAAGATGACGTGAGCGAAGGTCGCGCTCTGCACGCTCCGAGCCGTGGCTGCGCACCGGGGCTCGGGCAGTGGGTTGCTGGGCCAGAAGCGGATCGGACTCAGTGGTAAAGGTGTAACTTCCGCTCGGCGCAGTGTTGTTCCCCATAGCTGGTTGCTATAGGACCCCGCAGCCGCTATATATTGGAGGCCGTACCATTACGGTTACTGTGACAGTTCCGCCCGCCGCAGCGATGGCTCAAAAGCTGTCCTTATGCGCTGGTTTCGCGGCCGTGGTGGCCGACGCTTTGTGCCCCGCATGGGCGGCGTAACTCGCAGTACGTAGTGCATCTTAGCCCCTGCTCGTTAACAAAAGAAACGTTTATTTTCAAGAAATGCGAGGGACGTCTACTGAAAGCGAAACTGCACGTTGTTAGTAGCCGATGAAGGCGCGCAGCATTCTTTGACGACTTTTTTTTTTTTTTTTTTTTTTGCGCGCTTCCCGGCCGATGTCCGTTGCCAGAGACGACTGTGGGCGCCCATTCGCCGTTTTCCTTGCGGTTTCGCCCACTCTCGCTGTGTACACAACGCCGTGACGAGTTCGTGAGAAGATGGGGCTCCGCAGCAGCCTTCTTTTGCTCCTCTCCTCGTTCGCCGTTCGGGGCAAAGACAATGGCCGCGAAAGGACGGCGGCATTAAGTTCGCCGGCTTTCCTTTCAGCGCGGCTATTTCGAGTGATTTGGAGAGTTCCAGCTCAGAGCGACGCGCCTCGGAGTTTTAGTGTCGCCCGGCCTTCCGGCTTCTCCGCGGTCTCCTTGGGCGGAATGTGGGTCAGGCGACGGCGCCGAATGCACTCCGCGTCCACGCGCAATTGACCGACCGAGCCCACGAAGCCCATGTGCGCGCGTCGCACGAGAGCCCCGAGGCCCGGCCCGGGGAAAACGGGGGGAGCGCGGGTTAAGGGACCGCCGCCGTCGGCTCGAAGATGAAAACCATCTCGTATTTATAGCGGCGCGCGCGAACATCTGCGACGCATCGTTGGGGTGAGCCGCGGTTTTGTCGGGGTCCTTCAAACGAGCCGAGACGGCGACAATAGCGGACGCTGATGAAAGGCGGCCGTCGCTGTCGTCCTGGCGCCCGAGTATTTACGCCGAGCTGCCGGCAGGCTTTATGAGCGCACGCGTGGCGCATGTCGGACGCAGATGGGGCGACGAGATCGCCCGCGGCTGGCGTGGCACAGCTGGCCCGGAGGAGGACCAATTGCTCCGTGCCAAGGCTGCTGCTGGCCGACTTGCACTAATTAGGGCTGCGGGATGCGCTTTCGCCGCCGGGGTGTGAGCCGATGTTCCGCCAGGGCTGCCCCCCAGAGAAGAAGAGATGACGCTTTCTAGTCACGGCCATTGTTTAACCAGAGCGTGTCGGAGAGGCCTGGCACCGCCATGAGCAAAAAGCGTCGGGCTCGGCAACCTTTGTTCTGCGCTGTCCAAGATGTCGTCGCTGGTTCCGCTTTTCCCCGCCGCTGAAATATTAGCAGAGGTCCAGAGGGCCAGCACAGCGGAACACAGATAGGTTGGGGAAATTATGAAGCAGGGGTCTGATAGAGTGCGGTATAGCATTCCGATTCCATATCTCGCAGCTGATCGGAGCCCAACGCATGTTTTCCCCCAAGTTTCTTTAACGAGGCTGTGGGGTGCGTCTTGCTCGTCCCATTGCCAATGTGCGGTGTCGAGCCGAGAGACGCGCTGTGGTGGCTAAATCGGGCGGTAGCAAAAACATCGTCGTCCGAGTCGAGAGTTACTGGCGAAAACAGGAAAGCTGGATTGGGCTTGATTGCAAAAATAGCGGCCGGGGGAATACCGACGGGAAATGTGGTGACGCATCGAGCCGGCTACCGGCGGATCTCCCCGCGTCGGGCCTGTGCGGGTTTGTTCCGAGGCCCATCCGTCTTGATTGGCTCTCGTCGGCGGCGGCAGGCTTTCGCGCAGGCCCGGCAGCGCTCCCGACTCGCACTGCGGGGGAGCCACACGCTGAGGCGACCTACTTCGACTCGCGCGCGACCCTCGGAGCTCGGGTCGGGGGCCGCGATTAGAACTGCATACTAGACTGTCTTGAAGCTTTTATCACGGCCGTGAACGATGCTACTCTATCGTGTCGTTGATTTTTACATGTGCGAATATCTCACTAGTCGACACTTAATTAGGGACGTGAATGTTTTCCAAGTTCGGACTGTAGGAATCACTAGGGGAATTTTCCCCTTTCGTACAAGGTACAGATGCGCGACGACAACGGCTAGCAGTTTCCCCAACGAAATTGCGAGTTTTTAGGTCGATGTGACAATGGGACTCAACGCTGCGCCCACTCGTTTTGAACAGTTAGACAGATGCTATCGCAGAGCAGTTCCTAGTCTCTTGTTGAATACTGTATCGGCAGAGGCGGAACAGAAAACGTGGCCTGCAATACAGAAACCGCAAATGCGAATGCCTAAAGCCGGATGTTTCTGTGACGGAAAGGATAACCCAATCCAAGTCGACGAAAGCAGAGACGCGGAGGAAGGGTTCCCCGTCAACACCCAAGCAGGAGGAGCTTGAAGAGTATCTACTCTGTGACAAGATTCCGGTTAAGCTTAACGTCCAAGTCGCGGTATGCGATGGTGGTAAGGAGAGCGATGTCATATGCAACAGAAACGGTCCCTCTGAATAGCATCCACATAAAAACTGCCAAAATGAGGATGCCGAGACGGACATGGAGATTGACAAGACTGGGGAAGTCACGACACTAAATGAAAAGTCAAACAAGGAAGGGTGAGGAGGTTTGACCATGTAATGAAGAGGGAAGACGGTGTCGCTGCCGAGAAAGTGGCAAAGCTGGAAGTCGAAGGCAAGAAACCGAAAGCAAAAACAAGTTGTTACGAAAGCAAAAACAAGTTGTTATGGGACGGACAGCGTCTAAGTGGACCTCGGAGCCAAAAGCCTCATGACGAAGTGAGTCCCTGACGAAATGCAGGGCACTCACCAGAAACTGCGGTATCATGCAAGAAACGTGCTACATCTGCACGTAGTAGCAGCCAGTTTTTTTATGTGTTCTTACTGCTTTGATTTCGAGTACCTTTTTGGTGTGCACTTCTCGCTCATTAAAAAAAAATACAGTAGTAAGCGGTAGTGATGTCATTCGTTAATTCGAAAGTCTCTACAAAAGCGAAATGGTTTCTACCTCCATGCTACGTTTACACCGGACACTTGGCTCCGGTGAATGTTAGCCCACATGCGGTGTAGCGACTTGTCTGATCGTGCAAGCTCCTAAAGTGTACATTTACTAACAATCTTTCAGTTACCGCCTTTTAGGCGCGCGGGTTGCAAAAGAAGATGTACTTAAGCTCCTCATAAACGCTTCGCCGTATACAACTCGTTCAGGTGTCCTAGCCGTGTCCCGTGTCCCGAAGTCTTTGCCAAAATCGTCTGCTGGACCACGAGCGATCAAATCTCTCTGCAAGCGTTAGAAGCGCAAGCGCAGAAACGCCTTGTGTGTGCACAAGACGTTGTCTCGATCGCGTCCTAATCCTCAGCGGCGCACCATGTGTTGACGCTCCCACTCCTCTGTGTTATCTCCTCTTTCGCCCCCCTCGTGGTCTGGTCTGCATTGGCCTGCGAGGGAAGGTCCACGCGCGCGTGGTTGGCCGTCTTCGCAGCAGCGGCGTGCACTGAGAAATGGTAGCCTCGCTCTGTGTACACACACGTACGTACATACACGCCCCATAGCGGGAGGGGGCAATCTCGCTGGGGACTCAGCTGGCAACCGCAAAGCGTTCGGCGCTATCGCAAAGTTGACACGGCCGCCTTGCCTGGACGCAGGACCGCGGGACGCGGGGCGGATATCGAAAAAACACGCGCCGGGTTGCCTCCTCGGGGCGTCCTCCCCAGTCAGAGCGCGAAAGCTGGACGGCGCCAATGGGAAGGCGCATGTGCGTCGCGGAGCACTATCGCACTGCAGTAGGCAACGAGTAGAGCGCCAACATGGAAATGTGAACCTGAGCACATGACAGTTTCATTAAGCAAAGGCTGATTAACTGTACGGCTAACTTACAGCAGTGGATCTGAACCGCGACTGTGCCGGGTACCACTTCTGGGCGTGCAAAAGTGATGAAGGACTCCACGATGAACTGTATTGATCCATGTCATAATGTCAAACAATTTTCACATGCAGCCGAGCTCGCCCATGCACATATTTCTATGCCCGCCTTTTGAGGCCGACTTTTAGGCTGATGGGTGTCATATTTTCGAACGATTTGCACCTGCAGCTAAAGTCGCCCAAACACTTATGCGCTGCCTTTTGCGTGTCTGGCTTTTTTGCATAGCTGGCGTGTTGTGCAAAAAGTGAACGTTAAAAGATGTGTTACGCGGGAGAGAGAGAGAGAGAGAGAGAGAGAGAGAGAGAGAGAGAGAGAGAGAGAGAGAGAGAGAGAGAGAGAGAGAGAGAGAGAGAGAGAGAGAGAGAGAGAGAGAGAGAGAGAGAGAGAGAGAGAGAGAGAGAGAGAGATAAACGTACACATGTCATGCAGCGAAGCAACATATTTGCATTGTCAGCAAGGTTTGTCAAGAAGGAGAAATTAATTTTGGGAGTTTTGGGAAGACTTCGCGGACCCCTGATATCCCGTCGCGGACCCAGCGGGGTCCGCGGACTCCCGTTTGAAGACCGCTGATTTATAGTATTAAAGTGAGATGAGAACGACGGTATATTTAGCCTCGATAATCTGTTAGCGGGTTCAACTTGACCTTTTAGTTCGCGAGTCCCATGTATGCGCACCCACAGGACTGGAGAGCTAAAAAAAAAAAAAAAAAGGAAACCGCTTCAAATATGCACGTCTATATAAAGTTATGTTAAGTCCAAGTCCACATTTCCGCCCTCTCTTGTGATGATTGCACAGCCCAGCCGACCGGCCTGTATACATACAAGGCCGTATTTTCATTCCGTTAAACGTTTTGTGGGTACATATATTGCCGTTTACCCATTTTACATGGCGAGCATCCTTAATCCTCAGTGTTTCTCCTATGACATCAATCGGCTGTAACAGAATTGTGTCCCCCTCTTTTTACTTATTAAAGCCTTCATTGTGCCGCTTCTTTAATTAGCAGAAGTGCAGTGGTAATTACCTAAGAAAGCAGCGTTTACGGGTTCATGGTCCCGTGGGTCACAGTGTGTGGGCACTGGCATGAGTTCACATATTCTGTAGGAAACAGTGGCAGTGCGGAACCAACAAAGGTCGCTCATCCTGATATTGTGTGTTGTTCGTGCACCGGTTTTCGTGAGGAGTACCGTGCGCTATCGTGGTGGTATACGTGGTCGTGACGTAGACGCACGAGTGGAGCTCTTTCTTTCCCTGGCCTTCTTGTCCTTGCTCGCTCCTTGAACCGTTTTGCGCGCTACACATTCGTTTTCTGTTTCCTCAACAGAGGTCGCCTTTCCGATCCGGGGAAGATGATTTGGTGAGTCGCTTATCTATCACACAATATTCTTCTTCTTTTTTTAAATTTCGTGCCGGCGTGCTTTTAAACATCGTATGCTAACGCAGCGTGCGAAACGCATACCACTGTAGGTTGGAACGGTATACTTCAGTGGCATGCATTGCGCACCGCCAGTGTCGTGCTTCCAGATTGATTTTACGTAACTCTCGCGTTTCCTCCCGCACATGTGGTGGTTTCATCGGACAAGTGTTTTATAACGTACCCCGTGACGCACGCCATTGTAGGTTGGAACGACAATACCGCTCGCATGCTTGGCGCAACGCCTGTGTTGGGCTGTAATGAAAAGTTCCCAATCGGTGTTACGAAACTCTCGCGTTTCTTTGCGCGTAAGCATTTTAGCGGCGATGCATTACGTAAGTACGCCAGTGTGTCTTCCTTTTCTGTGCCGCCGAAAAACGCTTCTCTTAAAAACAAAAACGAAAAGAAAACTCGACCGCGCAACCAATGTTTGTCAGAAGCTTGTTGAAAGACTGTCGAAAACACTGGTCTATTTGTCATAAGATTGTCGAAAACACTTGCAAGTGGGTGGGTTATATAAATACACTCGCAAGTTGTGGTTATAGAGAGGAGGGGAGGAAGGGCAGGAACGTGGCAAATGTGTGGGCGCGAACTGCAAGCGAACTACATGCGCCGAAATATTGTAAATCCGGTTTTTTTTTTGTAGAGTGAGCTACACTGGCTGAGGTTGAGCAGTTCCGCGTGACTCCTGGAGAGCCGTGCTGCGCATGCGCGAGGAGCAGTGACGTCTCACTGCGCATAGCTGGCGCGCCGGAGCCGCCGCCGCCGCGACTGAATTAGATAGGATTGGATTGGATTGAACTGCATTAGATTAAATTGTATTGTATTGGATTAGAAATCGTTTTAGCAGCAGTAAGCATAATAATACGCTAATCCTAGACAACCAGGAAACCTAAGAATAACCAGCTGAACCATACCTCACGCTACGTATATCCTGGCATAGCCGAGCTAAGCCACTGCTGATTTTAAGTGCGAATGCACTTCTTAAGCGAGCCTGAAGCGTCCGCCGCCGTCCGCATAGCAACAGCTGCGGGTGCGCGCGCTCCTCGTCTTCCTTGGCAACGGGGGGAGATGGGCGCGCGCTGCCTGGCCGCTGACATGGCACATACCCACGTGGGGGATTGGCCAAGAATCGGGCGTGAGAAGGGCTAATGCACCCGCTTAAAGGAGTACTGACACGAAATTTCAAAGCTGAGATCCGCTCTAGCAATCAAGTACAACGACAACACATATAGGTGTCTGTGAATAAATGCATCTTTCTTTCTTTGTAGTTGTGTGTGTGTGTGTGATCTCTCTTTCGCGAACATTACCGAACCGCGCAAATTCAACTCGTGCATTCGCACTTTCACATTCTTCCCCTCGGGGAAATGCGGGGAATTTTTTTTTAACTTTTCTTCGCCATTGGAATAGCAGCCGACTAGCCAAATATCCAACCCGCGACTCCGCGTGGCAGAATGCCTTAGCCCATATACGACACTGCAGCGGGCGGGCTTCTGAAATTTATTCCAGCCCGCGAGCGGGCGGAGAACGTATAACCCCCATCTTCTTGTTCGTACAATCTTGATCACTCCGATGAAAGTCGGTACACGCACTTCAGATGGTGGGAGGATGTACAACTATGTTCGTACCATGCGGAAATCGTCTATCGACTCAAATCGAACGCCTTTACATGCAACGTATGTGTTTGGGAGAACTAAGGCTCGTTGGCTCGTTTTTGGGCGTCGGTTTCATTAAAGCCGAATTCAGTTTTTTGGGTCGAATACATGATTACGGTAAATGCTTTACGTTGTAGTACAAATAAAATGAAACACATTGCATTATGATTGGTCGCCGTGATTAATCTTTAGCGACATGATGTTTAGTAATGCTGGTTATGTATTAGCGCATTTACTGGAACATTGGAAGCGATGTTGCCTTCTCGTATGGCTGTGGGAAGATAGCCGAAGCTAACTGCACCTACTTTAGAACAAATAATGCCACAGTTGAACGCTAGAAATATGGCTTAGCATGCGAAATTTCATTGAGGTTAGTTTGCTTAAATTACCTTTATTCGTAGCTAAAAATGCCGTTAGTTTCGCCTTGGATGCTTGCTGGGAGGTGGGGTGCTAATGTTCTTTGGACATCATCGAGCAGCGGGCCAACCGAGGTGCTTTGCAAAAACTACTCTTATTATATGCGGTACAGGCTCGCTTATTTAAAACGCGACAAATGATCACTTATGGGGAATATTATACGCGACTGAGTCATTATATGCTTTGCCTCACTTGAGAAACCCTCGGGGTGACCTCTCTTGATCTTCCATTTTATTCGTTGTTGTTGCGGCTGTAGTTTCTGCCTAAGCGTCAGGTATTTCTGCCGTGTACGTTTTTCTTGGAGTGTGCAGCGTACCGGGCGGCTCGTGACGTTGGCGTCAACTTCTCCTGTTCCTGTACGCATTTCTCCTGCATAGTGAAGCGAAACAAGATCACGTAACAGTACGCCATCTGTTGATGACGAAGTGAGGAGAAAAAAAAAAAAGCCATGGTCTCAAAAGGGATGACTCGTGATGGTGCGGTGGTGCGCCAACCCGTCGGTGTAGCTTAGAGAGGAATGTTTGCACTGAGTCAGCTCTATAGATGCCTTTGCGTCGCCATTGTCCCCCTCCGGCGAATGCCTGGCGCGCTCATTTGCCCGCGTTTATTTCTCGCGGGAATTCTCGGAGGGGCGGCTTGCGTCAGGGCTGCAGGCGAGGAGCAATCGGCCATGCGTGTCCACGACAGCCACGCGGTATGACAAAGACGATGAGGTATACGTGCGAAAGACGAGACCTGCGCCGCGCGGAGGCCGCCACAGTTTTCCAGCCTCTTGCATAACGAACCGCTGGCCCCGGGGCTCGATCGAGGGCATTGTTCCCGCGTGTGGCGGGGGGACCTTGTGGCGGCACTGACGCGCGCCTCTTTAACGATCGTTTTGCCGCGAGCCCTTTTTTCCTAGCCTATGCGCCGACAACTCTCTCGCGCACGAGCTGCGGCCGTCACCCAGCGCATCACACGGGAACGCATTTTGGCAACAACCAGTTAAACTGCACTGACCGCGTACCACGTGACTGCGCATTTCGCCGCTTGCGTTGCGGTGGCTCAATCGTTTATGCCAGTGGTAATAGGCGGGAGTGACGGTTCGTTTTGAGCGAAGAGCCTCGTTAGTGCAAAATACCTCGCCCGCGCGGATTTGAACGCGCGTCCTCCGTCATTTGACGCCTTTTACTTACCAAACGTGTGGCATTTGTTCTGCTATACACGCCTTCCGCCCACTATTTTTTTTCTTTCCGTCATTTTTTTGAGGAGGTTTGGAAGCGGCCGAGATGGGGATGGCAGTGTAGGTATGCGTACGCGCTTCGGCAGAACGCACGCGCTCCTTGTGGGTTGGCCTGCGCTGGAACTGGTCAGGATTGAATGTTTGAATCACATTTTACAGCAATCAACGGTTACTTCGGTACAGTTGCAGGCACTATGACGACGTGTGCCGATAAACGAGCCGAGTCACGAGCGTAATACACCTCGACTTTGTTTCGATGCGCGCAATTGGCAATTTTGGGTCTACATGCTCCGCTATAGTCGATCGGGCTGATTCCTGGCTTGTACGTTTCCCCGGCGGCATCGCTATTAATTCTATCTCAGTCAAGCCTTATCCAACGGAGAGCGGGGATGCAGAAGAGGGCGAAGCAATCCGTTACTATTGTAGTAATTAATTTCGCTGTTCTTTTTTACTCGTTCGTCGTCTCTTCGGCCGTTCTGCTCTGTAGCGACCGTAACGATCGAGGGGTACGCGATTTATCATCTCGGAGCTCGTTGCGCTAATGTGGCTTCGATTGCGCCGCGGGAGGAACTTTCGTCCAACGCATTATTCTATTCGCGGCCAAGCCTTGCGGCCAGCGTGGCCGGCATCCCTCAAGAGTGCGGCTGGCCGCTTCGAACGGTCCACGAGGAAGAAGAAAAAGCGCACGCGCTCGTGTCGGGGAAGCCAACGCGCCCGACTCATCGCGTGTGCTTTCTCTGCGCCTCTGCGCGGGGCTCGCACCTCTGGCGAGCAGTGCGCCGACGAAAATAAATGTGCTCGCGTATTACTGCCGGGCCATCGCAGGTGGGATGCTTTCTGCCCCATTCCTCGCTCGCGCTTTTGGCGCAAGGTTAACGCTCCGCCACCCCGACGTGTTGTTCCTCGACGCGCGGTGCTTTGTTGCCCCTCCGGCCTGGCCGTGAAAAAAGAGCGCCACGGGCGCCCGTTTGTTTCCCCGGTGCCGTTTCGCCCCAAAATGCGCGCCACGATTCTTCTATTAGGCCCAGAGAAAGCGGCGATCGACGCGCATGCCGCGTCGGGCTAATTCTGGCCAAGATTCGCAAGGTGCGTGAGCGTCGCGGAGAAACCCGGAAAGCCTTTGCGCACTCTGCATTCATTTTCCAAAAGAAAAAAAAATACCCTGAAGGTAAAGGCCGTTGTGAGAAACCTCGAAATTTGGGGCTTATAGCGGAATACCGTAAACCCTGGGCCAATATATATATATATATATATATATATATATATATATATATATATATATATATATATATATCGCTTTTGAAAAGTCGTAGACGCTCGAGTCACAGGGCGGGGGGTGGGGGTAAAAAGAAGGCCCCCTTCACCCCGAGGTGTCGGAGTGTCGCTGGCTTCCACCTCCAAGCGCACGAAACAATTACCTTAACATAAGTACCCAAGAAAGTGGAAAGAGCACAGCCTCCTCTGTAGCGTAGTCGGTATTGCGCCACACCGTTATTCTAGAGGTCGTGGGTTCAGGTCCCACTCTGGGAGAATGTTTTAGATGCGGAGCATCTCTTGCTCGGGGGTGTCCGTCCCTCTCTTGCCCGCACTCTACTGCGCATGTGCGTCTCTTGAGCCCCGTCAAAGTTTGGGCTGACGGCAGCGCAGTCCACTATAAAAAGAAATAGTTAGGCGGTGCCCGGTTTCGATCCCATGACTCTCTGGCCGCAACGAGAGGTACGTGGCGCTCTTCCCACTGCGCTACAAACCGAGACGGGAGGATGTACTACGAACGTGCCTTATGTCCTTCACTCATTCAAACTACATCAAGAAGCTACTGATACAACGAAGGCACGCGAAGCTGAACGTCAACGGAAACTACGAACTGAAAACTAATGGGAACTTCAGTCGACCCCATGGCTGCTTTGCATACTACTCAGGGTTCCCCTACGGGAAGATGGTGTAATTTTTTTCTCCGCTTTCTGTCTGTAAAGTGTTTCGAAAACCATATCTGTTTGAAGAAGAAGAATGAATGACGAACCACATTTTCCCCTTTGCCTTCCTTAGCGTTCTTGACTGCTGGCCCCTATTTCTGTATAAATGAACCCGTTTCTCGCCGGCAACAACCACCTCTGGGAGGTGCCCCCACAACCATGCTAAAGAGTTTGTTAGTTGATTCCGTTTATTGATTTGATTGTGGGGTTTAACGCGCCGACGCAACGCAAGCGATGAGGCGCGCCGTAGTGGAGGGCTCCGGATTAATTTTGACCACCTGGGGATCTTTATCGTGCGCCGAAATCTCGTACACACGGGCGTTTTTGCTTTTCGCCTCCATCAGAAAAGCGGCCGCCGCGGCCGGGAATCGAACCCGCGACCTCGTGCTCAGCAGCGCAACGCCTTAGCCACTGAGCCACCGCGGCGGGTTGGATTCCGTTTAGGTTCCGCAGAAGGCTGCTGTTCCATCTACTTTGGCAGTTGGGATGAATTTTCGAGGTTGCTTCGGCGGCCTTTAATTTCCCTTCCCCCGGGTGGCGCTAGCTGGGAAAGGCCGAACGGTCCCCTCTCGTCTCGCTTGTGGAGGGGTGGCAGCGGCAGCTCGGCAGAAAATCCCCGCGCTCATTCCGTAAGAGCGAAGAACGAGCCGGCTCTGTGCGGCGAACTTGGCCCTGATGCCGACGGCGACCTCGCGTTTTCGCGCCGCCGCTGTGAGGAGCGCCTTTTGTTTCAGCCGCTCCACTTCTGCAGGCGCCGCGATTTCTGTTTTCCAGGACCTCGTTGGTGGCTGCCTAAATGGCCCAGAATTACGAGCGTGGCCCATGGAGACAAAGCTCTCTTTTTCTATTCTTGCTGTGTGGCGCGTCCCGCCGCAGCTTGTAACCTCCCCGCTCGCTGAGGTGACAGGTCACTCCGCGGCTACCCTTGTGACGTCCTTCGTGTTGAAATTATCGCGCGGCAGTTGCAAGCCCCTCTGCGTTTTCGTGGGCTTAGAGCCTGCAAAGTGTCCTGGAGATAGACAAGTGCCGTTCTACTTTCTGCGCTGACCTATGACCGCGTGATAAGCATGCCCGGGAGCATTGAGCAAACATTGAATCGACGGACCTCCGGATACATTCATCAATATTCTATTGTAAAAGCTCCAGCGTCCAGATGTGTTATAGGTAACCACTCCGTAAGGATCAAAACACAGGGTTCAGCGTTCTGGTTAACGTAAACACAAACTGCCGGTCATTCATTCATTCATTCATTCATTCATTCATTCATTCATTCATTCATTCATTTAGCAGTGCGGAGAAGAAAAAAAATATCGATGATGTTTTTGTTACTTGTAAGCGTCCAGGGTTTTCCACCGAGGCTGTGCTCCACTGATCGCAATGGTTGAATCCAAGCAACGCATTATTGGTAATTTCTGGCAGTTATGAAACCAGAAACGGAAGCATGCGGGCAACAACGTTCCAGATTACTAAGCTGCTTATGGGTGCAGACTGTCTTTTTTTTTCTCACTGTGTTCCCTGACATTGGAAGAGCGCTTTTCTCGCCGGATTCCCGCCGTCTTGTGTACTCAGTATCTCGAAAAACGCGATTGTCCTCCGACTGCTGCGTTGGTGCTCCCAGGAGGAAACGGGACTCGTTGGCTAAAACGAGAACTGCAGCGAGACTCTGCCCCGCACGCATGGCGCTTTTGTACCGTCGGTGTTGGCCTATGTACAAGAAGAAGCCTGGACAGATAGCGGAATAGGAGAGCCCAGGTGCCGCTTTCGTGGCTCGACCCAGCCGAGTCACGCCTGGTGGCTCCGATTCGAGCCGGGATTGGGTCGGCCGCTTCCTCGTGGAGCTCATCGAATCTAATCGGGGATGGCGCCCGGAAGCAGCGCGTTTTTTATTGAAAGTGCGGCCGCCTCCGAGCCGCGACCTCGCGCCGACGGCGGGGCCTCAATGACCCTGATCTCTGGACCGGAGAAGAAGCCCGGTAGCGGCTCGGCCGAGGCCCGCCGTGATGGGTTGAGGAGGAGCGGCCCATAGAAAGTGCACTCTGACAAAAGTAGCTGCTGCCCGGGGCGGCGTGGTGGCGTGCGCGGCTCGACCCCTTCCCGGCCGATGCGCTGCCGGCGGCCAATTGGCCTCATTGAGCCTGGCCGCTTCCCACTGCCCCTTCCGTCCGTGACTGGGAGGAGTTCAATGGGTGACGAGACGAGCGCCTGACGGCTGCGCGCTCTCTTCTGGCCCGGTGACGATTTCCCAATGCTGGCGGCCGTCGTCACTCACGTCGAGAGCGTGCGATTCGTTCGGGGATCCCATCGCCACTTGGGCAGATATGCTCGTTTTCCAGATCCGCGCTAGCCGTCAGGAATTGCACGATAGATAACCCAGCACAATGGGCGCAGTTCGCTTGCTTTGCTTACTCCGGACCTGTTGGAGTGCTTGTAACTTTTTAGTACGGTTTTATTTTAGAAGTTCTTGGCTCTAAAAGTACTTTTTAGTAGTGTCCTTTGCCTGACAACATGATCCGCCAGATTTATCCAGCAACGAGCTGTTTTCGTTCTCCGTTGGTGCGCATTGTATTTTACGAATCTGCGATGGAAGTGCCCACACATGCACGCGAACGCAGGAATTTTAACATGGATTGGCTTTGGACGGTAAAGACGTTTCGCGCATATAAATCGTTCGAAGCATGAGGGGCGCGTACTAAAGTGACTTAATTTATTACAGCGAGCTGTTACGGGGTCATTTACTTCATTCAGGGTCTTGCCGAAGTCGTGCCGTCGCGTGCAGGTCACAAGAGACGGCCAGTCTTCATTCAGACTGCTTTGGACGGAAATGGAAGGCCACCAGATAGTGCCACAACAAGTCCCGGGTGTTTTTGTTTCCAGTGGGGTTATGTCTTGGATACTAACAAGTGCGGGCAAGGATAATCGGCGAGTTTAAGAAACTTGGAGCGTGTGCGGGGAGAAAGCTGAAAGAAAGAATTGACCCTGGGGGTCGCATCCTCGACCGCGCTTGGAGCTCGTCCAGCTTCGAATCCCCACCTGCTGCAGCCCGTCTGGTGGGAGACACCTGCAACATAACGCGCGCTATACTTGCGTTCCGCCTCCACCGTGTCCAGAAATGAAGCACTGTCACCTGCTTGTAACGACTGCGTGACCGGTCGCACCTTTCGCTTCTTGGACGTCCGGCAAGCCTCGGTTCGGTTGCGATAGAAAGGCTTGAAAGTTCTGCCAGGAGCCTGTAATTTTTGCACCAATTAGCACTGACTGCGTAGCCAGCTGCAGCGCCCGGCGTGTACGGTAAGAGGCTTCGAGTCCTCAGAGGTCAGTTTCGTTGGCTGGTCTTATTAAAAAAAAAAGCGAGTTGCGCGGCTGTTTTCTTGGGGCGCATCCAGCCCGGTCACCTGCACCGCCAAGCTTGTTACGGCGAAGCTGGATATGTCTAATGGTCTCTACCCCTCTCAGTTCTCGCGCCCGTGTGGAACGACTACTCGGTGTGTGAAATGAAAATTCGGGGACTTGTGTTCAGCCTATGGGAAAATTCATGAAAAATAGTAGACAAAGTCTTAGGGCCTCCATATTTTGGTTCAAGATGTCTTATAGTACTCCTGAAAAAATGTCTTCCCAGCAATGCATTTGTGTTTAGAGGTGAAACAGACTAAGGAGATCGGTGTAAGCTTGGTCTGTCTAAGCTGGCTTTCCCGCATTGTGTGTTGCGCAGTGAAGCATGGCCATCTATGTTGGGAGTATGGTTACAGCCGCACTTTAAATTCCTCCCCACCGCCGCCGCCTTTTTCCCGAGTGCGGCGCCTATCTCCCCCAGGCAGGCTTCACGCGCTCACCGTTCACATAGCCGGTCTGCTGGGGGAGATTTCGACTTGGATGTCTCATGGCACGGTGCGACCCGACTGCTGTCCTCCGTAGTCGAGAGGTTTGGGCTGGTGTGTTACACAGACAGTAAGATGTCTACGACGCGGGTGCGAAGCAGACAGCCCCGTGACTGTCCCGGGGACCCCTTTTGGTCTAGCGAAAGTGAATGTCCGGGGACCCCACAACGGAGCATATGTTGATCGGTGTCATAATGTCAAAAGATTTGCACTTGCAGCTTACGTCGACAACGGTTATCCAATGCCCACCTTTCTTGCTTGATGTTAATGACGATGCGCGTCATTGGGTAAACAATTTGCTCTTGAATCTAAAAGTCTCCTAAACACATATATGGTGCCTTTTCTGTGTCTGTTTTCTTATGCTCTTGGCTGGCATATTATGCAAAAAACGTGTTAAAATATGTCCTACGCGAAGAAATTAAACGCGCATGTATTGTGGTGCAGCCACCTTTTTGCAATTGCAAGCAAGTGCTAGCAAAATTGAGAAGAGAATGGCGGAGGGAAAAGTTTTGAGGGAGGCTTCGCGGAACACTCAAGTGTTCTCGCGGACCACCTGGGGCCCGTGGACCCCCATTTGAGAACCACTTCCTTAGAGTAAAACTGTCGTCTGTCCCATTTTGAATCAGCTATTATTGTCTAGGAAGTATGCTCAATCGCAAATTACAAACAAGCGTGTTTTCTTTCGTGCACCCCTTGCGCTGAGCCAAGCTTCGCTGGTCATCCTTCTGCACAGAGTGGAAGGGCACTGATTTGACGGCAAATTTTTATTTATTTCTTGAGACAAAGCGTATTTTCTCTCTCTCTCTCTCTCTCTCTCTCTCTCTCTCTCTCTCTCTCTCTCTCTCTCTCTCTCTCTCTCTCTCTCTCTCTCTCTCTCTCTCTCTCTCTCTCTCTCTCTCTCTCTCTCTCTCTCTCTCTCTCTCTCTCTCTCTCTCTCTCCTGGAGCATCCGCAATCTATCACGCGCTCTCACAAAGGCGTTTTGCGCGTAACCGACGATTCCTTTGTCCGTGAGCCCGGGTGCCGATTATCTCGTCTGCTTACATTGGCACAGAGTCAACGTAGTTTTGTATTCGGGATGGCTCCGCAACTGCGTTTGGAAGCGGCAGTGACAGGACGGATTCGCCGTTGAGCGAGGCGCATTTGTTTCCGGCGATCGCGCGCGCTGCCGGGGCCACGGAGGTTGCATCCTTGGGCATAACTCGGAGCAGGAACTGGTGCCGCGTGGGCGATCCTGCTCGCGTGCCGTGCCTCGATGACAATCCACGGCGAAAGCAGCGATCTCCGCGCGAGCCGCGGCAGGAGCCTGCGCGTCGTCGTCTCCCCCGCTGTGCGCTGGCTCTTCGTTCGTGTTGCTCCAGTCAGCCTTTTGCTTCTCGACGCGCAGCTGGCGTCGACGCAGGCAAAACTGCTCTAATGCTGTTCGCGCGATTCGGCTTTGGGTGCCCGACGAGGCAGCACGTGGGCCATGGAAGAAGGTTCGGTGTTAATGTAGGTCCCTGGGCTACATTAATTAATGTGCACGTAACTGTTTGTACGGGGCTGTTCTTCTCTCTTTTTTTTTTCGCCGTTTCCATTGAAACCGCCGCCACAGGATGACATCGATAAATTGAGGCCCCTTTCGTTTACCTAAGGGCATAGTGCCTCTGCTACACGGCAACGTTCCGCCTGCAGTTGAACGCTTGTTTACAAGTGCGCCTAATAGACAGTCAAAGCACCGCTCGATAGACAGTTGGTTCGAAGGCCTTCGGAGGGCCTTTGAAGCGGCAGTGTAGCTCGTGTATAAGACTACATTCTGACGAGTAGAACACAATTTGTGACGTCCATGTTTGTCTTGACAATCATATTGGGCTGGTCGCCTGTCAACGATACCAACGGGAGCTGTCGTCTGAAGTGCCATCGTGTCGTATGGAAGATACGACGTCATCGTATAGTTGCAAAAGGCAGTCAGCTCTGTATGACGATCACGGCTCTTGCAACCCTGCAGTGATATTACTGTGTGTGAGTGTTCATGGTGTGAAATAGCACGTTCAGAAGGGTGCAACTTTTTCAACCTGACTATCGCCGCGTTGCTGCATGTATTTCAGGTTCTACGAGGGCCTTTCTTTTTTGCGTGGGGCACTTATTTCCCCCGTCTATTATATGCGTACGCACGTTTCGCTGGCGCGGCGCAATACGATATCCGCCCACGTGAGCCGGAAGGTTCGGCGGTCTGGCGGTGGCTCGGTGTGCGCCCAGCGCTTCCCTTTTTGTGGGAACCTCGCTTGGTCGCGAGCAGAAGCCGTGAAATTTCAGCTCCGCCAGGGAGACGCGGCGCATGGGAATGCTCTCACGCGACGCGAGTAAAACAACGCGACGCCTTCCGCCGGGCGAGGCAGTTCCGCTGGCGCTATTAAAACCCCGGGCTCTATTGAGCGTCACGGATGCAGGCCCCCTTTTATTTCGGCAGCGATCGGGCGGATGTCAGTCGTGGACGGCGGAGGCCCAACTGCTGCGTGGATTTCCGGTGGAAATTCGCCAAGGTCCGACCATTGTATGGTCGGCGCGCACGTGTGTACGCGGAGGGGCAGGCCCGCGTCTTTGGATGCCGGAAACCCCGACCGGCGCCCGCTTCCGGCCGCCGGCTGTGCACGGGACCGTGGCGCGTGGCTCGAGCCGCGGAACTACTGCGCGCTGGACAGCGGCCGTCACTTGGCCGCCACGAGGTCGAGGGTGCCGGCCAGGCGCCGGCATCGCGTGTTGCGCCTCGTAAACGAGGGAGCAGGACCCTGCTTGGTGAGGAGCGGAATTTGGTGCCTGCGTAGTACGAAGACGCCGCTCCTCCGGTTCCCTGACGAGCAGTGCGTCTAGCATTGAAAATTAAAGGTACGCTACCACAAGCTAAAGCGTCTCTCAGTGCGAAAGCATTCGCGAACTCCAGAGCTGGCCGCGGGGAAGGGGTGTGGAAGAGGAGGTGTCGCGTCATAAATGCGGTTAGAGGTACTACCCGTATCAGGTTACGAACGGACGTTGAACAGTAGGAAATTACAGATAGCGTCGCATAAATAAAGGTGCGATGCATTGTGCCTCTGGGGTGTGGCTGCTGCAAGGCGGGCTCGGCATGTGTTGCGGCTGTCGTGCCTTCGCTAAAGGCTTAGGGCCCGAACATTCCATATTGGGGCTACAGGGTTGGATCAGCGAAAGATCTCACCCCTTGTTCCTTGCAGAGTGCCACGGGTGCGTCTCTGGGGGCTTGTCGGACACCTTTCCTAAAATGTAAACTGACATTGCGGTGAAGATTGGTTTGAGCAATGAACTACGAAGATTATTTCCTCGCACTGTTCACGATAATTATCAACAAGCATGGTGGATATGCGGTATAACCGTACTTGAAAACCAATGAATATGAGCAGTATATGTATATGAGAACACGAGCAACACGCACTCGCACCGTTACAAACAGTCATTCTGAAAATTTGTAGGCTAAGTGATGCTTAGAGTGTCGTAAAAATACGGCGGGAAATTAATGTGCGGCTCCGCAAAGCGTGTAATGCATAGCTGGAACTCTGCGGGCAAAAAGTTCGACGTTGGAGTTAACACTGGCTGCGGAGTAGCGTGAGAAGTGGAGTCAGACAGGCAGAGACAGGACAACTGCCCGAGTTACGATTTGTCGTACTCGTATTGATCGCTTCCCGGGCGTCGTTCGGCGTTCAGGCTGGCCCTACTGTTCGTGCTGCGCTGTCGCACGCTTCTGATTAGTGACCACCGAACCGTTAGCCCACATAGCACCAACACCGTCGACGTTCTGTTCGCCCAGGGAGGTGTCGCTTGGAACGATGGGCTGCAGTGTACGCTGGTGGGGCCTTAGCCGAGTGTCTCCTCCATAGGCGCACGGTGCGTAAGCGCTGACGCACGCGCCTTTTGCCTCGGCGCTTCTACAATCCGGCTCATTGTGGCTTCTATTGTAGATGTGCTCACAGGCCCGCCCCCTCGCTTGTTTTCTTTCTTTCGCATGCCACCACGAGCGGTTTAATGATGGCGCTCGTACAATGGCGGTCGTGTTGCGTGCGGCTGGAGGAGAAGGTCGGCGCGCGGGCCAGCTCTTCATTGGGACTCGTCATAAAACTTGGCCTTGCGCCCGCATTAGTCTCGCGCACGAGTGCGTGCGCTGCCGCCGCGTCCCTCCGTCTTGCCGCGTTTTTGGCGAAAAAAGGGCCGCCGTATCTGTGACTGCTTCGTGTGAACATGAGCGTGCTCGGCAATCCGAAATCGGCTCCGCCGCCCCAGGCGCGCAAGAGCGGCCGCCAAGAACAGCAGCGCTCTTTCCGACAGGAACCGCGCCACAATGAAACAATGGCATGCATCACGATAAGTGACACACGAGTGCCTCGGCTGCAAAGTAGAGCACAGAAGGCGACCGCGGGTCTTGACAAGAAGGGCAAAGCTGGCTCTGTACGTGTCCTGCCTACACGTTCCACAGCCCCGGCCAGCTGGAGTTCAGCTAGGTGCCCTCGAAAGGCGCAAACGCTCCTGTTGGCGCCCTCGACTGCTCCTCACTTTGGTAACAAAGCCAACGTGCCCGCCATTTGACGCCGACCTTTCTTTGCTCTCCCCATCGGCCAACCTCACTTTTATCTACGATTGGTCGTGACGAAACACTGTGGGAGTTGCGGTGCGTTGAGCGACTACTGGCTTGAGCTGAGTGTGCGTGCCGTGAGGCGACAGGCAGCTATTCTTGCCCATTTCTGCGTGCGGGGTTCACTGTCTGGCGCCTCCGTCTCTGACAGCTTTGCGCTGCGAACACCATTGAGAAGTTGCGTTCGACCCCTTTTGTGTGTGTGTGTGTGTATGTGTGTGCTGATTACACGTGCGCTCTATTTACGGACACGATTCAGATGGCCGCTTTACGTATTGCGCTCGTGTACGTTAGGTTTCTTGCACGAAGCGCTATGGGCCGCGATTTCGTGGTCCAGGCAATGACGGCCCTTGCGGAGTGTAGGGCACCCGGTGTCCGCATGCGTGTTCATCTCACGCGACGGATACTCGCCCAAGACGTCACGGCGGCACGCGGTGCTGCACCATTGTTCCGCCAGCGCCTGTGTGTCGCGTTTCCTCTCACGCTCTGAGTAATTGCCAGCCGGCTCAGCCGCACTGCAGTGGACGCCCGATCGGCGCCAATCCTGGTCGGCCCACATAGCGGCGCCCACAAGCTAGCTCCTGGGTGTGCCCGCTGCGGAAAGTGGGGGGGCGACGTGGGCATCAGCTGGGGCCCAAGGAGCTCCTTGTCCTTGACACGGGCCCCGGCGGATGCAATTAAGGCGCCGCGCGGGTTGCCCTTTACCCGGCGCCGGGTGGGGGCCAAGGTTCTGAACCGGCGGTGTTTGGCCCCCCTGTTCGTCGGACCGCGGCGTCTCCCGGCCCGGTTTCGCTCCTGTTTACACTGCAGCACGCTCCCTCTCGTTACGTATTCGAGCGCACGCGTCCAGCGTGTGTTTGTCTTAGGCCGGTCCCGCATTCGGTTGCCCGGCCCATCTGGGGACGTTAAGTTAGCGCTGCGAGGCGCGGGGGCCACGTCTGGGAGTGCGTGTGGCAGTTGTGATCAATGGATGTTTGGTCTGGCCGCCGTCGTGTTTGCTGTACGCTCATTTGGCACCCGCGTGGCGGGCTCAAGGAGGGGTCACTTCCAGTTGCAAGTGTCTTTCGGGCCCCGCTTCTCTTTCGTCTGCCCCCGCGGTGCACCTTCGGCTCCTTGTTTGGTACATTGGTCTAAACGCAACTATTGATCACATGCTTCAATTGTCAAGTTTATCTCGGGACTTTGCTCGGCTTCGGATTAATCTAGACCCGCTGCGACCCTTTTATTTGGGACGAACGTCCTCAGAACGGGAGTTATTTGGACTTCACCAGTAATACGGCTCCCGAGGCGAACAGTATAATCCGCGACCATACCGTAAAACTCGACGACGCGATCACAGGGGTTGCCTGCACCTTGCCGCACCGGTACGTTTACTTCGCAAACTCAGCAACTACTGGCTGGTTTTGTGACCATTAACATAAACGTCCTTGTTTTGTAGCGCCCATACACGCATAAGATCCGTGTACTACAAACTAGTTATACCAAACCCGTTTCCAATCGAACTATTTCTATCGATACAGATAAGATCGACAGTTTCAGTGCTATACTATGTAGCCGCCGCTTTAGCTTTTTGTATACCTACGTGCGGCATACTCCACCCATGTTGCGGGCACGAAGCCCACGCTCATCGCTCTCGGGACGTGTACAGTTCGCACTCCGTCGCCCGGCTCGTTTCAAGCGCCGGTAGATTACTGCTCGCGGGTTCATTGAGGACCGGCGGAGTTTCGAAATACGGCGAAGGAGCCAGGAGAATATCGAAGCAGGTAACTCATCTGGCGTTGTTCGATCCCGCCCGCAGCTGCGCGATAGCCCGGCGGCACGTTCCTGCTGTACGCTACTACGCGCCCGCCGTTCTTCTCAATGAACTCCAAGGGCGTGCTCTTACGTGGCCGCGTATCGGAGCGCGTCGGTGGCGTGGGATGAGTGGCGGCGCCGTGACTAGCACCGCAGGGCGCGGACCTCCCCGCTTATCGACGATCCAGCCCGGCAATGTCCGCGCGCCGTTTCCGTCCGCGCAGCGGTGGCGATCGTACGGCATGATTCGGCTTCCTGGGCACGCGATGTAGCGGTCTTGGCCCCCCTCCTGGCCCCGAGGGAACGCATCCCAGATAGCAGCAGCTGCGGCGCGTGCATCGCGGCGTTGGTCGGCTCGGTCACCCACGCCGGGCCGTTGTTTTCTGGGCCAGGGGTGTCCACGCGTGCGGCTCCCACGCCGCTGCCTCTTCTCTCGAGGGAAGTCCGCCCCGATACGGCCGAACGGTCGCCCCGAGATGTTTCAACCTCGACCGCGCCAAAGCACGCCGGCTGTGTGCACATGTGCCATCTGCCTCGCTGCTCTTGGGCGCTGCTGCTAGTATTTGTTCGCAGGGTGGGTGTGTTGTGTTGGAGGACTCTTCTTTCAGCTCCGCATGATATGCCACGGCGCACCACTCATAGGCGTTATGTCCGAATGTGCGTTGGCTGGTTACGGGTCGATAGCGTGCACCTGTCGAGACGCCGTATACCGATTTATCTGAGTTCAGGTCGTCCTTGGGAATTGAAAACCAGTGGACCAAGTCCCCGACTGTCGGCGCTCACATCTGGAGGCTGAATTGTGGTGGGCAAGTGACAGGGAGAAAGCTTCAACAGTGTCAAATTAGCGGCGCCGGAGATGACCGCTGTGCTTTTCCGCTACTTTCCGCGGGGCCGCATCGCAGTTTCGGAAGACACGTCTTGATACGACCTAGGAAAAGTGCATCTCCGGCATTTGCAGTTACCGTTGACAAAGACATGCCTCATGAATTCCGTTCAGAAGTTTGGTTCCATTCGATAACGGTTAGTCGACTGCATCCATGGCTCCGGATCAGCACGTACGTATCATTCTAAGTGGAACTGAAGAGTTCTCTCGACTCCTGAAGCTTGCTGTCAGAGGCATGTCACGATAAATGGGCGCTGCGGGGAAAAAAGCCGTTGTCTGCCTGTGTACACGATACCTGGTGAACGCAAGATTTTCCACTTACGCCGCGCTTCGTAGCCCGGCGTGGTTGGACACGAAATTTTAACTCGCAATGAATGAAAGTAGCATATCAAGAAATCAAACGCGTGAACCGTTGAATGAAATACCCATAAAATACATGGGTGTTATTGCTATTAGGTAAAACTGGTTATGGAGACCAGTTACGCAAAATTCAAGGGAATTGGTCAAAAGGTGGCTGGTTAAATGGTCATAAATGTTTGCCTCATCTAAAACTGTTGCATGCCACTCCTTCGTTTATTTTTGTCGCTTTGTACGGGTGAAACTCAACAAATAAACGGTTCCTGTTGTATCGACCTTGCCGTCACGTTGTCGGTTCATCCAGGTTGTTGTTTCATTGTCTATGATTGTAACCTGACGTGCATCTATGTGTACCCACAAGTATTTTCGGATTGGTTGCAAATGCAGTAATGGCCCAGTGCCAATGAAATCGAAACAAATACGGTCACGTATTGTGTTCTGTAGATTCCAATTCACAGAAAGGAAATAAAAATAAAACCTGAACTTTAGGAAGGAATTTTCTCCGAAAAAAACCTAAAGCCTGTTTTAAAATAGCAACCAAGAAAATTACGCCGCATTGAAAAAAATAACTAAAAGTCGAGAACCCTCAACTTCGTTGATGCTTTTTTTATGTCATTAATTTCCTGGTCGTCTAGTAAACCACACAAAGGCGTGAGATTTATTTTCGTTTCTCAAAACTACTTTAATTATAACGCTCTTGGTCTTTTCCGTCACATTCCCGTTCCTCTCAGCTTCACCGTGTTTGGCTAAGGCGTTGTGCTGCTGAGCACGAGGACGCAGGTTCGATTCCCGACCGCGGCAGCCGCTTTTCTGATGGAGGCAAAAAGCAAAAACGCCCGTGTGTACGAGATTTCGGGATCCCAAGGTGTTCAAACATGAGATCCCAAGGTGTTCAAAATTAATCCGTAGCCCTCCACTACGGCGCGCCTCATCGCCTGCGTTGCGTCGGCGCGTTAAACCCTACAGTCAATCAATCAGTCAACTCCACCGTGTTCCAGGCGACAAGCACCGCGTGTTTCCTTCGCGCTGCACGCTGAAACAGCACCGGTTGGTATGTCGTCGCATGGTATGGACAATCCGTTGCGACGGCGACATTTCCCGTCTATAGCAGTGACGGAAAATCTCTTACATTTATGTGAATGGTGGCTGAGCGGCTCGCAACGCCGGCCGCCTTTGATCTCCCAAGCTTCCGGTTCTCAAAGTGCTGTTATCTCTGGCCGGAGTAGTGTCGCGTATCGCTCCGTGTAATACGTTCTCGGAAGAAACCCCGAAGTTATCTCACACACTGCGCGAGAGGCATGCGCGATATGTCGGGGCAGTATTCCTATGCACACCAGCTACGCGGCTTTTACGTTGGGAAGTATATCTCTTATGTGTCACTAAACTCCCGGCGAGGACTTCGTAAATAGAGAACAGAGTCAACGCGAAAATTTCTTCTCTCTACTGATCCATTCACTGTTAGATATTACGCATGCGGAAATTCATTGTGATCGTTTTCCCCCCGTTTCTCTGATTCTTTGAAATAAATAATTGTGCCAGCCTTGGAGCCTTGTAACGTGACGCGTAGATCAGTGGCATCATTTCCCTCGCCGAGGCGGCATTCATGACGGCACATAAAACTTCCGCGGCGCGGCGGGAGAGAGAACCCATTGTCGACACCCAAGCTCGGGCTCTGGGCTTACGGTGGGAAAGCACACGGGAGGGGAACAGCGCTGCGTGCGATCCCTTTCTCACGCTCCATCCCCGTCCCGATCACGCGCCTTTGCCACACATCGCGCTCCCTGTTGAGCAAATTTGGGCCGGCGTCCGTCCGGTGGTCTCACTGGCAGGCAACTGGTGGTCACCTGCACTCCTGAACGCCGCTGCCGTTATCTCGTGCATCGAGGAGCGCCTGAACGTTTCTGGCCAGAGACGTCCACCGCAGAGCGGCGGGTGCATTTGGGCGTCGGTGACGCCAAGAACGAAGGTGGCAGATAAACGCAGAGTATAGAGGGACCAACACTCGGTCGGAAGCGTTTTTTTCTTGCGTTGGTGTATTTCCCATTGTGGTGAGTCGGCTGGGGGGCGGTACAGTCAACGCTCTGCGGTTGCGTAATGGATGGAAGCTTTCTAATTTCAAATCCTGAATCTTTATGGGCGCTCAGTAACGGCGCTGCGAGTGGCGGGGGTGTGTAGGCGGCTGCTCGTTTAGTTCGGTGCTGGCTTTGTGGCGCGCGGCAGCTTCGTCGGCAGCGCCAGATTCGCGACGTGCGATGTGCGCGATACCGTGGCAGGCGCACGTTCGGCCGGCGTTCCCCCCTCCTGGCGGGCGTGTCCGGTGGATCTGCCCCCGCTGGGAAGCGGAACTCGCGTGGCCCTGTCCCCCTTTAAAAAGTTTAAAGGGAGCGCCGGAGTTTGGGCTCCCCTCATCCGCCGCCTTGAAAGGAAACCGGCTTCCTGCCCGGAAGTTGTGTGCCGCCGTGTGTATGCCAGCTGCGCCGCGGGGAGAAACCGCGCCTCCAGGGGGACAAGTTTTCCCGTCCTCCTCCTTCCTCCTGGGGTACCGGGGCTCTTGACAGCTGGGCACAGGTGCTATGCCCCGCGACAGGCGCCGTGGCGGCGCGCATGTGCCAGCACTGAAGGAATCGGTTAATTGGAAGTCCTATAATTGGATCACCCGCCCGGGCTGTAGCACGGACAATGGCCTCCTCTCTTTATAAGTGTTCCCCAAAAAGCCTTCGGAGCGTCGGCTGTTATGTGCCTCCAGATTTCTGCAAAGAACAGAAATATTTCCTGCACTGTCTCGCAGGGTCGTAAGCGAGGACACTGGAGAGTTTGGTTCCCGGGAATACACCCAGAGAAGAGGGGGTGGGGGTCTCATTCACTCTTGCCGTTTTCGCGTAGTTCGTGGTGAACAGCAAGGACAGGTTCACGATGTGAGCGGGATTTCTTTATATTGCCATCTTTGTGCACTTTTGTGTTTATTCTTTTACGGTTATAGCCGTAAATGTCGTGGGCTGTTTTCATGAGCGTGCCCGGTTGCTGGCGTACCGGCATGCCTGCGTGCCGGAAGCACTTGCCTGCGTGCCGGCTCTCTGGCATACGCAAGGTCAACAAAGGCCCGAAAGAGTTCGCGCCACCGAGCACTATGTAGGGCAACGTAACGGTATCCACAAGAATTCCCGACGGAAGACGGAGTACTTCTAAGTCACGGGCACGTGGCATTCACTGCGTTACACCCAAAACGTGGCCTATGGCTGGTCATCGACTGCGCCTGTTCCTGAAAATTGTCTGCTCATTGTAGATCGTATACATGTGAAACGAAAACACACGCACGCACGCACTTTCTTGCTAGCTCATTTATATTTACGTCTTATTTATGACGTGTGACAATGTCAAGTTGTTCGTGCGAGGCGGAAGCTGTCGGGTGATGATAGCCTGAGACTCCACCCGGGTCAGTTGACAGCAGCGCTTGTGGAACGCCTTCGAGTGCTGCGCGCTCCAATATCTTGCGTTGTGCATATGCTGCTCTACCACTGATAGCAGATGCTGCGCAGAACATAATACGGTTCGCACACGTGCGTGCGGCCTTCAAGGTTACAACTTTTACCATGGCGCTGTACATGGCTCGGTCCCCGGGATTTTTTCGTGCGCGTCAGCAGCATACGCTTTGCGGCGAAGCCAACTTCCTCGCGAATGGACCGCAGATCTCAATCTAATGTAGATCTCTTAGCAAAAATCATTATGCAATTGGCCGCCTAGACGACTGTACATCATTACGAGAAGTTTCATTTCGTTATTAGTTCACCGTGCAGTTGTTGTCAATATGTAGACTTGTAAGGGAAGAGCATGGTTGCAGAAAACGGCCGTAACTCGTTCTTTACCGAAATGATTTCGAAACGAACAGTATGACTGCTCAGACCATACATTGCTTTCGCAGTCACAGCTCATAATAAGTGCCTTGGTCTCCTCGGAATTTTTCTCAGCCGGTATCATGGACAATTAAATGTCAGTCGCCGCTTAACAAATACATAAAGCCGCCTATTAAGCCATTCCGTCAACATCACAAGGTCGCCGTGAAACGGACAGCCACATGTAAAATAAAACACATGCTAAAATAAAACTGTAGTTTTATTTTAGCAAACTACTCTTAAACCCTGTGCTAAACCGCAAATTCACATTAATCGGGTTTCGTTTCGTGCACTCCTTTGGACTGGTCAACCGTGTTTTGTGCCTTGCATTCGCTTGGCAGCTCCGCTGTCCAACCCGGTTCACAGCGCGGATTGGGGGCGGCCATTTTCTTGCGTGTTCTCTTAAATCTGGAGCCGAATAACTCGCTTTGCTGATGTTTAAGCACCTAAACGAAAATCCCGCATCGTCCCTGAAAGGGAAAGGGCGTTTTTCCGTCAGAGCCGCCAGAAAGCGCCGATCGCAGGCAAAAAGGCCACGTAAGAAGGCGAAAACGGCATTGAGGTCAAGTGACACGCATGTTTCTCGATTGGACAGGCTATCAGAACGGCGTGTCTTGCTCTTTCTTAACTAGCAAAATCGGTGGTGGAGGTAATCACATCACCAGGAACCAGTGCTTTCACTTTGTCCGATCGGAGCGGAGCGGTGGAGAGCAACCGAAACGTCGCAGCGCAGTGCACGGCGACGGGGGAGGGGCCTGCGCACACGTGCGTCTCCGCTGGCAGCGTCGGAGTTGTGATGCGCTGCGCCACGTGCGCTGCACCACGCGTCGAGGAGAGCCTCGGCGGGAGAGAGCCACCATCTGTCGCCAGTGCCCCTCGCCCCGCGGACCCCCGACGAGGCCCGCGGCGGAGAACATCCGGTGGCCGCCGCCGCGGCGCACCGGAGGAGGGCAGGCACACTGAACTGTAGCAGCTGCGCACGCGACGGCCATCTTTAAAGGGACGTGGCCGCGTTCCGGGCCCGCCTTTGTGAACGCCAGCTGCACCCCCCTCCGTCTTTCCCGGTCCTACTCCGCCTGCGGTCCCGGCCAGAGGCTCGACCGCTCTTGCGTGCGCCGCGTTTCGAGGAAAGCCGCCTCCGATTCGCGATGCTTTTTCTTGCGCTCCCTTCTCGAGTGGCGGTGAACAGCGTCAGCTTACTCCTCTACTGATAATTCGTAGCTACCTGCGGAAGAAGAATGCCGTTTCGGTGTTGTAATTGCTTCATAGTCTTTGGGCAAACCGTGTTGAAAGCTGGCCTGAATGCCACCCGTAAATTGGCCTCGTGGTTACTCCCTGCCTCTAATCACACCCTGGAGCGGCGCCCTCCCGGCAGTCTGTGCCGAAGATGGTTCAGTCTTCAATACGGCACTTACTCGATAACCGCTAAGTTCAGTCTTTGTTTCGTTTGTGGTGAACATTGATCAAAATTGGGAATAAGGTGCTCGTTGAATGAACGAATGACACGAAATACAGCAGTCAAGAACGCAGAGGGAAGTAGTTCGTCATTTCTTTTTCTTGTGAAAAAGAAATGAAAAGATAAAAACTGCGGTCTGCTACTCAACTGTTCATCGGATATAAAAACGTGCGTTGAATGTGACCCCATTTTTCCAAGTTGGAACAAAACTAATGCAATACATTTATAGCTTTCTAGAATACTCAGTTACTGAGTGCCATTTTGTGTAAATATCGCAAAAATTGATAGCATCGTTTTTTAAATCACGCCAAAAGGTTCTTTTTTCACAGATTTTAATTTTTTTTTTTGGTCGCACTTTACGAAGAGTATTTCGAAAAGCTTCTTTTCTGGAGGAATGAGCATTGCATGAACTGTTCAGCAGCCCCTGGTAAACAAGTCTGAAAAACTAGACAGCTTAGCCTTAAGGCCGATGGAAAAGAGAGTTTTTTAGAAGTGCCACTTTTGAACGACGTTGCTCTCGCTAATAAGCTTGAGAAATATTTCTTTTTCAAAAAAATATAAGTTTGACGAAGTCAACTTTTCGGAATACAGCAGCAAAATTTTTCAAATATTTGGCCAAAAAATTAGGAAGATTTGGAAACATTTTCGCTTTGTTTTACAGGTCCCCAAAGTTGCCACACCATGCAATCTGGAAAGTATACATGCCCCTGCCCGATCGCGTCCTAAATATTTCTGTACTAAACCAACTATGGGGTTTCTCACTAAAGTATTGCCAGTTCCAGGTGAAGACACAGTGTTCTGCACAATATTAAATTTTCATTTCAAACAAAAAAAAAATGGTCATGGCACCACTTTGGCTGTCCTTATATGCACGCACCCTGCTGGCTTTCGTTTCTGTATTTATTGAACGGGCCCCCCTGTCTCCCCGTTAAGTGGCCCGACTGAGTTCGTTCAAAGAAACAGAGCATTCAATGAGTGCGCCGATAAGCAAGTATCCTTGCTGGCTTAGCAAAATTTGTGCCCAAGCTGTTGCCAGACGATCACCCGGATGCATCGTGTATCGCGCAGCAGAACGCCACAGACAGACCCGGGTTCATTGCACTGGGCGAAATATGCTGGGCGCGCTTGTAAAGGGCGCGGTGTGTGTGCGCCCTCGGCGCGCAGTGGCATTTTGTACGGTCGTAAATGCCGTCTCATCAAGGCCTCTCGAGATGCGCGGCGTTGAGGGTTGCCTGGCGGGCGCTGAAACTGTACGAGGTGGCAGCTGAATTTGGAGCTGGGTGGTTGGGAGCTGTGAAGTCGGAGACGAATCCTTATGCCAGTTTTGTGCGGCACAGCTGCATGCTCCTCGCTTTTGACGAAGGTTCAAGATATGATTGCCGGACAATGTAAAAGAGCAACTGTCGCGATAATTTGCTTCCTCAAACAAGTCAGTCGTTGTCTCTTCGAATAATAACTTCTGGCCACTTCTTCCAACAAAGCGAAAGGAGTCCTTCTCAGACATAGGGTTAGAGATCCAAAGCAACTCTGGGACCATGCGGCTTGACATGGTGCATGCACAGCTCCTGATTAAGTAAGGCCACTTGCAATTCCTTAGCAGCGGTGTTTTGTTGTCCTTTTGCGATCACTAATTACCACAACTAGTAGATAATTAATTCCCAAGCTTAACGAAACTCTTATTTCGTTAATTGCCGCTGGCGAGCTGTTTTCTTTTTTTCTGCAATGTGTAGCCGAACGTATACGGTGCACATCATGTAGCAGCGCTACCTGCTTATGCATAGCGACGGCTTTGTGAGGTTTGAATAACAAATAAAAGCTTTCGAAGACAGAATCAGCACCCCCGAAGCCTCAAAGCCACAGGGTGTGGATAGTGGTATGATTAGATCGCACTTTGGTACGCCATTTTTACCAACCAGTGCGCTATGTAATGAAAATGCTGTATTGTGCAACCGGCAAGTCACTTGTAGATTTAAGATTAAAAAAAAAAAGGAGGCAGACGGCAGAGCAAAGAAAAGGGTGACCTGGCAAAGAATTCTAAAATGTGGATCCTTAAAGGGGCCCTAAATAGGCTGCCAAATGTTACGATTTTGCGTGCGCGGTCACTGGAGTACTATCCAAGGAACGTCATCCCGCAAAAATTGTTCAAATGCGTTAAGTATTAGCCGAGTTATGGCTCATTAAAAGGGGCCACCCATAAGGCCTGGGGCTCTCCTCCTCTAGTAGCTCCTCCGAAGCACTGTGGAAGCCGCGACGTCATCGACCTGGCGCAAGACCACCGAGAGAAACAGGGCAATCCATCACCCTCCTTGATGTACGTGTAGTCATTGGCTGCGCCAAGCCCTGCGCGCGCTTTTTTTTTTTTTTAGCACTCGACGCGCATGCTCCGCCCACCAGATTCCGGTTGCACGGTGAGCGCTGTCGCTGTGGTTCGCGTTCGCGGCGCCGCACTGGGCAGTGTGTCGTGCGTCATAGAGGCGCGTCAGAGCCGGAAAGAACTGCGTCAGAGCGCGCAAGTGTGGCGGCAAGGTATGGTTGGTGAGCCAGGGGAGGAAGTGAAATCTTTTTTTCGTGTTTGTGCGGCCCCTGCTTTACGCAGAGGTGTAATATTTGGTACACGTTGTCGTGAAGGGGTACTCTAGCGATTGCGCGATTGAAATGGCGACATTCGGAAGCCTATTTAGGGCCCCTTTAAACACAGCTGCGCCCCCCCCCCCCTTTTTTTTTTGGAGTGGAGGAAGAGGGGGGGGGGGGGAGATTTGAAGGATAGCTTTGGAGACGAGTCTTCTAGTTGCGACAACAGGGGCGTCCTTGCGACGAAGGGTTAAAGAGCATCAAGGTCGGCCACAACGGCCAGCCGAGTGCCACGGGGACCGTCTCAGAAGGGCCTTCTCCTCCAGGCGTCTTGCGTCCGGGACGCCGGAGAGCAGAGCCGGCGCGGATTATCATCGCGTCACGGCCCAGCGCCCGCGAGGCAATTACAAAAGCTCGCAACAAAGGGTCCGGCCAGGGACCGGCGAGAGTGCACGCATGCCAACAGCCAGTCTGCGGGGCTTCCCGACGGCGCCGAGTCCTCGGCACCTGCAGCAGTAACGTCGCAACGCCGCGTGGCGAGCTGCTCTTTTGTCGCTGGCGGCACGAATAATCGCCGCCCCGTCGCTCTGCGGCGCAGACTATGCGCGTACCACCCTCTCCTCAAGCTTCAACGG
Source organism: Haemaphysalis longicornis (assembly GCF_048455015.1). Taxonomy (NCBI): domain Eukaryota; kingdom Metazoa; phylum Arthropoda; class Arachnida; order Ixodida; family Ixodidae; genus Haemaphysalis; species Haemaphysalis longicornis. The sequence continues at coordinate 440,088,619 of NW_027526203.1, read as the reverse complement.
TCGTCTTAGACACGGTGCACCTTAATGCGCGACGGCGCAGAGTCGGCAAGTCGCGTATCGTCGCTGCACGGCCTGCAGGAATGCGGCAATTATTTCCGTCCTTAATGAAAAATGTGCGTGTTGACGGTCCTGCATGCATGCTTCAGCCGCGTTTGTTCACTCTGCGCTCCTCTTGGCTTCTCACGTAACGTTTGCCTTACCCGGGAAGGGCCTTTTTTTTCTTCGTGCGGCTGGAAGCTGCAAGGTAGAACCCTAACCGTTTATACAACCTTTACTACGGAACACTTGGCATATGGAAGAGCACAGTGGTCCATGATCCGTTGTCGCAGGCTATAATAGCTCTCATACGCCGCATGCCTGTAGCGGTCTTGTGTGGACCGTGTAAGCGGACGCCACACAGCCAGAGTCTACTCTTCATGGCTCCAAGCCTCTCGTTTCTGGTGGCCCAAGTTTCCCGTTTACCGAAATGTGACGGAAAGCATTGCTGCTATGGGGCGCCCGATAAAGGTCTTCCCGGGCCGTCCCCGACCCTTTCATCGACGAGCGGTAGCTTCCGCCGCCGCCTTTTTCCGAAGCCAGGCATTCGACGAAGCGCTCGACGCGGCCCTCCCTGCTCCCAGGAACTGCGGCAGCCAGGGAATTCCTCACGGCTCATTAGCGGCCGCGGCTGGGGACAATGGTCTCCGTGCATGCGTTTTCGGAGGAACTGCTGGCTGTCGTGTCGCCGCCGTATCTGGAGCTCCGATCTGGCGTCTCGCGGTGGCGAAGACGCGGAAGCGGCCGGCTGGCTGGCCGCTCGTCCAGCTACCGCGGTCCACCATTGTGGGCTCGGTTTGTCGCCACAGTCGCGCTTGGAAATGCACGATTGTTTTCGTCAGCTGATGCGGCAAGAACAGGTCATCGAGAACATGTCTTATGAATTTCAAGTGCCGCTGGCTGCGACCCACATAGTGGGGCGTGCACGCCCCGTCGCCCGTGATACGGGCGGCGTGATTCTCCCGTGACCGAACGGCGTGTCGGTGTCTATATTGGATGCGCCTGTTTGCGGTCGGCCCCCCGAGCGGTCAGTCGAGCCTGAAGAACACCCCGCGTGGTGTCTGCAGGCAGCTGTGCCACGGGATGACTGGCGGCTGGACGCTGCTCTGGAAAAGCCATTTCGAAATTTTGCAGCCGCCTCCATTTGCACAACGGTATGGGACAGCCGCCATGCGCTCTTCCCTCGCGCCCTTTGTACGTGGCGCGGCCGGTCATTATGCGCTCCTGCGGCGTTACATAACCGTCGCGGCTTAACCGAAGGAGCCACAAAAGCTGCCCCGGAGCGTCACTGTGGCCGTTCTTTGCTCGCACGGTGTGCACTATAACAATTTCTCACGCCTAATGAACGCGCCGGCCCTGTTCTCGTCGGAGGAGCCGAGTTTCGAAACGTTGCTTTTACGTGTAAAGTGGCCCGGGTCGTTTTCGCCTCTACGCTTTGTACGCAAACGAAGAGGCACCGGCGTACGCTTACAAAGCCCATGTGCAATCCTCGAGCAACTGGAGACGAGCCGCGCGCAGGCTCTCCCTATTGAAGCTGCACAGCGCGTCAGATTTCACACAGAAGCACACTGCCCCCAGAAGTTCGCTCTCTTTGAAGCACCAGTTCCTCTTATTGTCAGGCATAGAACTATTTCCCGGGAAATAAAATACAGTCATGCAGTTACGTGGGTATTTTATCTATATAGAAGTATCGGGATACGTCTGCAATCGCCGATTCGACGGAATTATGCACTTTCAGCCGGAGTGTATCTTCTTACTCCGTGTATTAGGGCTTGCGGTTCAGGATGCATATCTTTTCCAAGAGCATCGTATTGTTATCATATTATTCTATTTCTAAGAATTGGGCCTGGTGCGCAAAATATTTGAACAGCGATCGCGTAGTTCTTGCCATTAGATTCGGGAAATTTATATTCGATGTCTGCAAATATCCGGGTTCGCCTTGGCTGCAAAACACGCCGCACCCCCACAAACTCGGCGTCCGAGAATAAGTCGCTCCTGCGTCACACATTTCGAAGGTGAAAGCGAAAATACGCGTCCTGGTTTGTTTTTATTGCTGGTGTTTGTTGATGTAATAGAGGGTTTGCGTCAGCTGCAAAACACGCCGTAGCCCCAAACTCCGCGCTCGGCAATAAATCGCTTCTGTGTCACACATTTTAAATGTGGAGACGAAAACACATGTCCTGGTTTGTCTTTCCCTCTAGCGTTTGATGATTTCCTAGAGCGCGTACCAACGCAAGTAAGCAGCACAGCGTGTTGTAGGGCGATATTTCCGGCATTCCACTTCATATTCGAAGCCAGTTTTTTCAATCCAATTTTCGCATTCTATTTACTTGGATGATGATGATGATGATGATGATTAAAGGCCTCCCCTTTGAATCGGGGTGACGGCGTGCGCCATCTAGAAAATCTCCATTCTAGCGCCCCTAGTGTTCGGGAAGCGCGTACCCTTGTCACATACGCACAATTACCATTCAAATTGCAATTCATACGCGCAAATTACCATTAATTCATTACCATTCATTTGTTCCCAGCCCATTTTTAACCCCTTTGCGTGCCTTTCCCGTACGCACCAGGCGTACTGGCTCGCACGACTATGTATTTTTGCGTTTCCGTCTCTGGCCAGCAGCGCGGAGCGTGGCGTACCGTGCAGCACCCTTGGCGTTACGCCACGCGCGGAATCGCAGCGTCGTCTTCCTGCTCCGGGCAGTGTATAGGAAGGTCGTCAAGCGCGGGACGCCCGGATCGATTTAGGCCCCGGGAGGGGGCAAGCCCACATCCGCTAAGGCGTTGCTCACAAGGAGAAGACGCCTGGGGGCAACGCTTCCTTGACGGCGGGGCTTCGCTCGCAGCGGCACGGCCGTTGCTGAAAGATTCATCTGCGGGCGCGTCCACTTCGGGAATGGGCGCAGCATTCGGCGTGAACCGCACGGTGGCTCTCGATGCGCGTTCGCCCTGGCGGATCGCACGCAAGGCATCCCCCCTCCCCCGCCAAATAGTTGCGGGCTATTCATTCCCCTTGTAGATCTGCGCCAGGCATGACCATGCAGCCTGAATGGGCGCTGGTAGTGAGAACAGGATGCCTATTCCTTTGTAGCGCCATGGGCCACTGTGGCTTGTGTGTTCCTTAGTGCGAGAACACGACGTTGACGAAAATTGGAACGAATGTTTGCTGGCGTGCGTTCACTGTGGAGGTACGCGCTCACGCTGGTTTGGGGTACAGGTCTTTGGAGTCGGGCTTCCTCCCCTCTCTGAGCGGTCGCTTTCTTGGTATATATATATATAAGGAAATCTGGCCGGCAATTATACTTCCTTGTGATGCGAATTTTGAGCGCAGCTGTTGAGATATTTTTATTTCTTATGGCATCACATTTTATTGCGATGATATATGGCTTCTATCAACCCGAAACCAAAGGCAGCCCCAAAGACACTTGTAACGAGCCGTCGAGTAGCCGCTGCTTTGCTACCCACCCCCCACAGACCAATCCCTTCGCAGTGCCACGGGTCGCTTTCACACTACGGACACTCCGGGTTACCTTAACAGCGAGCCCCTCCCATCCTCCCCCTGCAGCGCGCGCTCTCCTCGTACCATAGCGATCGGTTCACTATGTTCATCCCCATCTGAAGTTACAACTCGTGGGGGTAGCCTCTTTAGTATTCATTACGGCTTTCTCTCTGTATCTCCAGATAGAGCGAACAGGGTGCAGACCTCCGCTGACGCGTCGCTGTATTTCCTCGTCCGCTACTCTCCCGCTCCGCTTTCTTCCTCAATGTTTCCGCCGTACCTTTCTGCGCTTTCCTCCTTGCGCTTCGCGCTCGCTCTTTCGTCCTCCCGTGTGCAAATACATCGTTCGCGCCGACGCCAAACACACGAACGGGTGCCCCCTGAAAGAGAAGGACCTGGTTGTCGCCCAAAGCTGGGGAATTGCTATGTGCACAGAAGGTCGCAGATTCGAATCCCAGGCGCGTATGGTTCATGTTTTCTGATGCAGGCGAAACGCAAAAGCTGCGCCTAAGGCCCCTATTTGAACTCCGATCTTGACCGGATCCTTGCGCAGCTGAAAGCTAAAAAGCAGGAGCTTAGCCAACGATGTTTACAGATAGCCAATCACGAGATTGTCCGAACGCGGCGTGGTCGACCGCATAAACACCGACGATAAACGGTTTATCAGTAGCTCTTCTTGGATTACTTCTCAACGGCCGTTGATAAGCGCTTGTTGGGGAGCTCGCCTGCTGGCGTGGCACTGTTTTTATCGCTAGTCACCACTAGCTGTCGCTGGCCCTGTGCAGCGGCGCTGCCGCTGATAGCGGAGGCCATGGTGCAGCTGGACAAACTTGCTCGCTTCCCGTCGTGGAACCCCCTGGGAACCCACGCCAAATAAGACGGGAGCTATGCTCGTTTCGACAAACGAGTAGCTATTTCATCAATCAGCTTACATACTCGCACGGTGTGCATGCGAACGATCAGGGAAGCTGGTGTGGTTTCATCAGAGCAGCCGAAGATGTGTGTACAGGGTAAAGGTCGGAACTGTTTTTTGTTGCCTCTCTTGTCCGAGCAAAGCGATGGCAAAGTAGTCTGTCACTTGCAAATCTTCGCTATCTAAACAAACGCAGTATTTGCAATCATCTGTTTCATTGACGTTATTATCGCAGGAGTAAAGAAACCCGAGCTAGTGTGTAGGGTTGCATACTTCAAACAGCGCTAACACGGCGGGGACAATATTGTCCTTCCTTAGCCCCAGTCGTGTTAGCACTGTTCCAACTATGCGTTATTATCATTTGCTATACCCCTTTGAAGCGCCGTTGGCCTGGCTCTTGACTATCGTGGCTTTTGATATTTAGGACAGGGCGATGGCGATCGAGTTGATCGATTTTCTGACCAGATGTGGTAGCAAGCACGTTACCTTGCGCCTGAAATATGTCTCCGCGAACCACTATATGATGCTTAATTTGACCCTGCCGATATATACGGTGACAATCATCAAATTCATATTTTCGTGTTTGCGTTTTTTTTAGCAGAACTTTCTTAAAATTGGGTTAACACTGAGATGTGATAACCGTCAGCTTTTCTGGCACCGTTCACGTGTAATACATGCAGCAGGAACATGGTTTCACAGCAGTAAAATGCCGTTGCGAGCTCATACGCATATGTTCCAAGTTCATTATTTTGCAAATTTTCTTTTGCGAAGCTTTCTGTTGGCGTATTACTGACGGCGTATGTTGCGTCGAGAACGCACTGCAGGAAATCCAACTTTCTTAAACGATTGCGATGATCGCGTGGGTGAAGTGAAAGGAAAAAAAAATGCTTCCCGGGATCGAAATCGAACCGAGGTCTCTCGCGTTATGAAGCCGACGTTTATCCGACTGCGCCATTTCGACACTTTTCTTTTTACCCGCCATTCCGACATGGACGTGCAAAATTAGACAGAAAAATCATGCACCCCTCCGTCAAATGGCGGCGACAACGCGACGTTAACGTGTGAAATCAAATGTCGAAGGGTCAGAGTCAAAGCTCGAGCCAAAGTCCAAACTCGGACGACAACCAAGAAATCCCTCACGAGAAAGCTCGCGTTTAACCATCGTCGTCATTAGACGGAGGGGTGCATGTTCTTTTTTTGTTTTTAAATCTCGGGGCCTTACCGCAACCTCCTTCCTACGACCCCTCCTCTTGCGTCGTTCGCTAGCGGCGCTCGTTACGTGCGTTTGCTTTCTCATAAAGCGGCTGACGTTAGGTAATGTCGCCGACGTTCCTGCAAGCTACAGTGTGGCTGGTAAAAGAGAAGCGGTTGTAGATTCCATCTGGTGACACGTATGCACATTGCTTTCATGGTTCGTGTACCGGACACGAACGCTATGAACGATCCCAAAGAGGCGAGCGGGAGGCACTGTGTTTCGCGGGAATGACAATTACTCTTCGATCGCTAGATTTAGCTTAGACTGTCATTTGAGCTAGAGCGCGCCGCCGGTCCTACCCTTTTCAATTTCTCCTGGAACTGGTTGGAACCGTCCTTGCGCGACGTTTTCGAGGAAAATGGAGCCTGTAATGATGGACTCTGCGTTACGCATATATTGTTGCCGTGAAGCGCATTGTAGGGAGAAGTGGCAGCAGCAGCAGCAGGCGTCACAGCGCTGTGGCCACGGTTGCGTGCTGGCAGCAAAGACTGCGGTCGGTTGGCTCAGCAGGAGAAAACGTCCTTGGTAGGCCGTCGGTCCGCGCGCGACACGGACCACGGCGTTTGGTCCGTGTTCACCCGGAAACTCTCCGGAAGCGACTGGCGTGCGATGGCTGGGCGGCAGCTGTCTGGGTTTCGAGCATGCCGCGAGCCCTTTACGTGACCACCGGCCCTAGAGCACCCCTCCCTCCACCCAGTCTGGAAAGCTCCGTGCTCGCGTGCCTCTCATCTCGGCGGCAGCGTGTTTATTTATGGCGCCGGGCGTCCGCGTCCTTTGCGAGCACGAGCAGAGGCACACACGGCTGCGGGCTGCTGGTGCACGCTTCCAACAGCACGCCAGTGAAAAGAGTTCAAGGTTCGCTGTGTCGTGCGGGCTCCCCTTGTGCACAAGCGGCCGTGAATCCTAGACTCGTGCGCCCTTGAACTGCGGCTCTGGAACGGGGAGTGCCGCCACTCGAACCGGGAGTATGTCCGTGCCGTTGCGTATTGAATGTTGCCGGCGCGGTGCAGAAGAAAAAAATATATGAATGTTACCTTTTTTTTTTTTTTTTCGTGCGTGAAGCACGGTAGCGTCTGTGCCTCATTCCAATGTCGCCCTTCATACGCAAAGAACGCTGGCATTTATGCCCACGTGAAGCGCGTGCACATACAGTAGCGCTATTTGGGAAGAAGGAAAATACTGAAAAACCCATTCTTAGGAGGCGGTGATGGATAAAACGCTGCCCACGTCTCTCTTCCAGAAAAGGAAGCAGCCATGCACTGTTGCGTAAATGCTATCGCATCCAAAACTGCTCCGTTCACACGCGTCTTCTCTCCTCCTCCTCTTCCGCAGACGATGGTGAAGGTGTACGCGCGTGTGCTGTGCGCCGACATGGAGTACAAGACGCTGTGCATCGACGCGAACACGTGCAGCTCGGAGGTGGTGCGGCTGCTGCTGAGCAAGTTCAAGATGAAGCACCGCGACCCGAACCTCTTCTACCTCACCATGGAGGTGTGGGTGCGCAAGACGGGCATTCCCGTCCGCACCATCATGGTGCTCGACGACGAGGCGAGGCCCGTGGAACTGCAGTCCTGCCACCCGAAGGGCGAATCCAAGTGAGTGTAATAGAAAAGAACGGTTCGCCACACTCAGTGCGAATCGCTAGTATAATTATCGGGCACGCGCAGGCGTTCCCTCTTTATTCTCTGCGCGTTTCATTTGCTTGCTGCTCACACATTGCGCTAGTTAACCCAATGTTGTCGTTGCCTTTGTTTTTTTTATCTTCCAGATTTCTTCTTCAGATGAGGCGAGGGGGCTTGGTCAAAGTCTACGACAGCTGTTTAATGGCTGGTGTAAGTATCTCCTATAAGACTGAACTATTTCTGGTCCTCAAAATCGCATTTTCTCCACTTCTAAAAGAGTCAGAGAGCCGCAGCCATGCTATACATTGGTAATTTACGAATCCTTTTAGGTAACAAGGACTTAACACGCATAACATTTTCACCCAACAAACGGTCAGTTTTTTACTCTGCAAGAAGAAAAGTAATTTTATTGATAGATGTTTCTCTCTCTCTCTCTCTCTCTCTCTCTCTCTCTCTCTCTCTCTCTCTCTCTCTCTCTCTCTCTCTCTAGAATCAATAAACCAAATCTTTGAGGAAGAACACATATGTCTGACGGGTAGTTTTTTTTTTTAACCAACCAACAAAGTGGAATCCCGCTTAAACTGTTGCGGGACCGCGCGGTTATCCGAGAGCCGTACGATAAAAAAAAATCTTTATGGCGGCGTAACAAAGATGTTTAGGGTATTACAACAACTGGTGCATAATTGTGCTGGGCTCTGATGAAGCTGAAATTGTTAATAAAAGAAAATAGACGTCCCTTGGGTTAAATCCACTGAAGGCAGCATTTATTCACGATTTTGCACGAGTTTCGATAAGAATTATGCTGTAATGGTAGGAAAAGCATGAGTGTACTTATTATGCGTCAGTTTGACGTAGCTTCGAAATGCCCCGACGGGGAAAACTTGACGTTCTCGGCCTTCGGCACAGTCACCGACAATCGACTGTAATTAGTTGTGCAACCGATCACTTGCACGTCCGCTGGTAAGCTTTCCCTCGAGCCGGCATCGGAGGAGCTCTTCGTAGCAAACAGCCAAGTACCCCAGTGCGGGAGAGAATCTGGCATCGTCGGCACCGCGCCACGTCACTGGTTTTCGAACAAGCTCAGTTGAAGAGGAGTCGTTATTAACCCGGAAACGCTGACGCATTTTTGGGGGGAGGGCAATAGGTGGTTTCTGCGACGTAACCGCGGAGAAAAGCGCTCAGCATCCTTGCTAGGCCAACCAGACGACATTCGCTGGAGGAAAAATTGGAAAGGTGGGCCCTCGAAGTGCCACGCATATAGAAGAAAACCAAGCCAAACACGTTCTTATCTAATAAAAGAAATGGAGAACCCTCTAAAGAAAGACGCATACTGCCTGTGCGAACGGCCGGCGCACTGTCTTCCTTGCGCACGGCCCCCGGAGTCCGCGCAAACAAAACTATGCGGTAGAACGCGTCGCACGCGGAAATAGCATTGTGGGAGAACTCGGCCGCACTGTCATTCCGAAGTGCGGAATTCATGAAACATCGTTTGGCATGGAGCGTCTTCCAGCGCTGACCTCGGTGTCCGCTTTTTCCGCCCGCTCCTCTCCTTCCGCTTCTCCGACGTACGCGTTGATCATCGATGATAACGGCGACCGACCAAAAAAAAAAAGGGGGGGGGGGGGGTGTGGAGGGGGGATCCGAGGCATCGAGACCTTTGCTTGGGATAAAACGATAACGCTGTGCAGAGTAACGGTCTTAAGGGACTCTGGCATGGGGAAAGGTGAGGGAGCAGCGGAAATCGCCGGGTAAAGCCGCCGCGCTCGTCGTCGGCATACGCGTCGTAGGAGTGCGGGCTCCGGAAAAGTTGATCAACGCCGATAGAAAGCGAACGTCTCTAAAAAAAGAAAATGGAGGTGGGGTGGGAGCGATAGCGCAAGGGGAAAGGTGAGGGAGCGGCAGATAAAGAGACGAGGCGGACATATAGAGGCAGATCGAGACGCCGCATACGCGTCATAGGGGTATGGGTTGGTTGATCATCCACGGTGAAAGGCGAACGTCTAAAAAAAGGGGGCAAGGGAGTCGGAGGCTTCAAGGGTTGTTCGTGGGATAAAACGATAACGAGCTCAGAGATGCAGGGAGCGGCGGATAAAGCGGCCAGGCAGAGATAGCGAGGTGAAGCCCTCGCGCAGCTTACCCGCGCCACCCTCTTGTCCTTGTATGAAGCGGTACACACATTCGTACGCCGGATATACTGCATAGTGTAAACTCTTTACGACCCAATTGTTCGCCGTTAAATGCGGGACATTGCACCAGCAGGGGAACCTGTAATGACGATTCTCTGCATGCTAATTTCAGTTCACTTCGTGTTCGTTACTTTTTATATCTGCGTGCACATGTTCGCTTCATGAATGCTTTGGGTGTTCTGACCCATTGGTTTAATTTCATGTCTTCTATCTTGTCCCAATTTCAGTCTCTCTACAAGAGCCTGTTGGTGTCTGAGAGGACAACAGCGGAAGAAGTGGTTCAGCTTGTCCTTCACTGCTACAATTCCAGTGACCGAGGATCCAAGTACTCCCTCTACGAAGTGTGCCCCATCAAGAACTGTACGTACCAAAAATCGAAAGCATGCGTATATTGCATATTGCAATCCATGACTCGCTTTCTTTTTCTAAGACAACCAGCACTTTTTGTTGCGTGTGCTTCACCACTTCGTTGTGCAGGTTCTCGTTCCGCTGAAAAAATGTTTTGTGGCTGGTTTAGCATAGCTTAGTTTGGCTTAGCCTTATTACCTTACTTTGCTAAATGCGGAACCATTTTTCTTATCAGGTCAGGACCAGGAAAGAAGGTAGGAGGCTGAGGATGGCTCGTCTGATGTTACCACTTCTCTGATAGTAGCACTTTTAGCTACTGCTAATTGCACCGAAAACAACATGATATTTCCAGTGCAGAAGCATTTATGAGGATTTGCCATGGGTTTACTTCCTGCATGACATTCTGTCAAGTAAATGCAGCCCGCTCTGCATAACAGTGCAGTACTAGTTTAGGATTAACAAAACATAAGCATCGAGTTCTTTGGGCCTTTTGTTTTCAGATTTCACAATTTTCCATATTGAGAAGAAACAAACAATGTGCATTTTTTTATATTTTTGAACCAGGAAAAAATATTGAATTGGTGATTACGTTCTTAAAATTATTTGTCATCATTACGTATTGCCGGACACAAAAAATTGGACTCGGGTAATGCACATAAAAAAAAAAAAAACTGGCAGCAGCACTAGAATGAAGGTGCATAACTTGTAAAACATAAAAAAAAAACTGGCAGCAGCACTAGAATTAAGGAGTATAACTTGTAAAATCTCTGTCAATCAGCTAATTTTTTTAACGTAATGGCAGAATGCACCTGAAATTTTTACTTCGAAATCACAGCACTGGCTGTGAGCTGGCACAAGGGTGCTTAGCAATTGCCTTCGCTGTCTTTATAAAAGCATTTTCACTTTTGAGACTACAGCCAATTTTGTGGCTATAAGAATTTTAGGAATGACATATTTTTGGGAAGAAATCGGATTTAACTCTGCCTTTATAAATATGGTTTATTTATTTATTTATAAATGGGAAAACACAAGTTGTTTGTGTATGTTCCACCTTTATTCTGATGTATGTTATGAACTTGTTCTAAGAGGAATGCCATTGTAAAATTTTTTGGATGTGTGCCTAATGCCCAAAGTTTTTTTGATGTGTGCTGAATGGCTAAATTCTGGTATTCTCCTGTCTTGTCTTGTTTTTTGTTTACACTCGGGTTATTGCTTTTTGTTTGTTGTTGTACCAGACGAAAGAGCACTTCATTCGCACGAGCTTCCTTTGAGGATCCAGCAAAACTGGCCATCGCCAGAGCACTTTGCCTTCCATCTTCGAAGAAACCAGGAAAACATGCATCAAAAACGCCAGGTTTGTGTGGGCTTGTTGTTTTGCTGACACAGATGGATAGGGGTGGGCACTCACGCAGAAAAAAAAAAGCCATGCACAGTACCATTTATAACTGAAGTCCAGTAACATGTAAATGCCCTGTGATTATCTGGCTCCACGCTTGCATTTAACTGCTCTCATCCCCTCTACATTCTGTTCCTTTGGGTTTCTGCACAGAGGCAATCTATTAGCATGGTTGCAACCTCATTGGGGGGGTTCTGTCTCCTCAAAGGAGTCACGAAGGCAGGCTCCTAGTGATGCTGCGGATGCAACCTTTTATAAAGAAGAGGCTTTGCCAGGCAACTACTGCCTCATGGTTGGGTGCAGTGGCACAACCGGGAATTTATTTAAGGAAAGAGGGAGGATGAGGGGAGGTTAAGGGCCCAGGGGTTACCTGTCAAGAGAAGTAGTCCGTTGGCAAGGTGATAACAGAAGAGTCGCTCTTCTAAGCACGACGACAGTTATTTTGATTTTATCACTTATTTCAGTCACATTTGGAGGTCCTACAAAGCTATAAAGCTATGTATTTCAGCTTTGATTTATTTAGTTTTCTGCTTGTTTGACCAAATTTCAGTGGTCCCGCTGGGACCAAATTAACGTAGCTGATTCTAGTACACTTCCATAAAATAATACGGAAGAGGGGTGAGGCACTAATGCCCATAAGCACTCCCACTAGTTACATTCGTGGTTGATTGTTCGGTTACAATATAGTCAATGCATTGAAAAGGAAAGGCACCGTGAATACTCTACTAAATTGCTTTGTTCAAATTTGCTTGTAGGTCCACTATTGTGTTTGCCAAAGACGCGCTGATCTCTTGAGGAAAGTAAAGCGAAGTATGCTTTTGTAGGTGAAATGCTTCCACAACGAACAGAGTGGCCCTCACTTTTCTTGCGTTTGGTGACAATTAAAGTGGGGTATACATCGTTAATTAGTGGATGTTAGTGATCTTGAATTAAATTGGTTTTGTAAGCAAATTGTAAGAGCCTGTTGTATTCTTTGCTGCAGCTACCCTGGACATGCCAAACTGATATGGCTGGTCATCTCAACTTCCGGCTGAATGTCTCGAGGAACGAGCTGAGCCCTGCAGCTATTCATTCACCCACATTGAAGCCATCGTACAACAACTACGAGAACTGTTTTTACATTTGAAACGTGGAGGAGTTGACTGGTGCCACGTCGGGAGTGCACAGCCATCGCAAGCAGCAACCGATGTACGATGTGTACTGAACATACGAGCCACATCATCCGGGTGCTCCAGCACACACTCTCTACAAGAAAGAAGTGCACTACTAAAAGCGCTTAGCAAAGCCATGTTGACTGACAAAACTGGCATTAGCATCTTGTCATCATAAGTGCTTGGCACTTGTTTGCAAGTCCACTGGCTGTGACTAGCGATGTTCATGTACCAACCAGTGCACCTTGAACTTTGTAAGGGTTGTCTGCTTATCTGAACTTGCGTAGCAGTGGCCAATGCTTCGCTGGGCCAGATACAATTGTGAATTGCACCTTGATAAAGGGGCAGTTTGCCGCTTGTAAGCTGGCTCTGGGGCACAAAAGCATGCTGCCAGAAGATGGTAGGTGATGTTATAGGACCACTATGGGCTGAATGTAGTGGCTTGTTTCTCCGAAGTGCAGCTTCTTTCGTTGTGTACAGCTCCAACTGTAAATGTGTGCAATTAATTCCCTGACTGCAGCAGCTGCTGTTCCAGAGGCATATTCATTTGCTTGTATAATATCATTGACCAAAGACTCACACAAAAATGCTCTGTTATGTTAAGGTTCACTGGCACGTTGCTTGAAGTAACTGTTAAAAGATTGGTTGTATAAATTCGTTTAGCAGTTTCATAAACAAAAATGTGGTAAATTTCATTAGTTGTCAGTTGTGGGATGTCACGTTGTCACCTGCCAGTGAATCGTGCATTCACGGGAGTGTTTGTTCATAGCTGTAAGAGCATTCAAAGCTTATATCACATTCATGTAATATATCACGCACCGTTTCAAATCTTGATCGTGTTGTAGATAAGTGAAAACTGAAAATAAGCACCACACATTACTCAAGCCACAGGTCGTCATGCATGTCATCAGCACCTAACATACTAGTCATGCAGGAAAGTAGAAATAACGAAGGCTCTACAAAGTGTCTCAATTTGTAACATGCCGCTGTACTTTCTGTTCAACACTGTTCTCCACAAATAACTGAACTTGGTTTGTCAAAAATTGTTTGGATCATATATTTTATTCTTTCACTTGTGCTTATTACATTTGAGATTGTTACTTCAAAACTTGTAATTCTACAAACTGTGACTGTATGGCAAAATTTTAACCAGTTGCTACTATGAAAAAAGAGGCCAGATTGAAAGCTTTAAAACTTTGTCAAAAACTTGCATTTCAGAGTGAAGTAGCATCTGTACAGTTTTTCTCTCTTTTTTCTTGTTGTGACGATTAGCCTGACCTAAAAGAGACCTAAAGAAGTAGACCTAGACAGGCTTCCGTCCATAATGAATGTCACAGCCTTGAGTGCTCTAAAACTCAGTGATTGAAGTGGCACAGCTTTCCCAAAACGTGTCCTGCCACTCAAGAGTAAACCAGCACTGTGGTTTTCTCCCTTACCATAACCAGTGTTTCATACCATATGGTGTGCCTCATCACAGCCTTTCCACTGTAGCCAAATGCCATCCCTGCTGAAGGAGAGAATACACATGGGTGCAGATGTCAAATTGCTAGCCTTTGGCATACAAACAATGGAGAGCCCATGCCAGGGTGGAGATTAGAGCATTTCAGTGTAGGATTCGCACAGCTCAGTTTGTCAAAGTGCATGGCATTGGTGTCTTTGCACCATGTGGCAGCAAATTTTGCCAACTAGCCAGCCAGCTCACTAAAACAATTGCAAATCAGGGCCTCAAGGTGTCATTGGGGGTGTTGCTTTGCTGCAGTGTGCTCTGCCAGTGCCACACTGACCAGCAAAGTTTCATTCCAGGTATTGTTTCAATATCGGCAGTTCTGTGTTGCAGTCCTGTGCTGCATCTTATAAACCTGAGCTCTGAACATTTTCTATTAAGTGTGTAGAGTCCATACCGTCTGTTACCTGATTAAGTCAAAACTTCAATAGTTGATGTGCAGTCAGTTATCAGTTTTTCTATGGGTACAGGAAAGATGTCACATCACATTATTTCAGTTTGCATTCTGACAGCTATGTCACTTGTGCAAAAAAATTTAAAATTTGACCATCAGCACATTTTAACCATGCGAAATTCCAACCACACCCACACCTTGTTTTATTTTTCTCTTGATTTAATTAAGCCTGATTTTTATACACATGTAATACACATAGATATCTGCAAAACACCTTCTAGTGCAATGGCACATGTGTTTCACATGTGTGGCGGTCATGTCACTCAGCACAGCCATGGCAACTTGTCATGTAGCTGCATCAATGTCATGCACTTTGAACAGCTGTTACAAGCATTGCCAGTCGCGATCCCCACACTTGTGGCCTAGAGGGCACCCTGTATTGTAAGCCTTTGAAAGGGAGGCCAATTATTCTTTTGCTGAGAGCATTCTCGCAATGAGTCTGTCTCTGAGGTCTCTATACTGTACTAATTAGACACTGTACAGCACTGAATTGTGAAATCGAAGGATAAATTTATACTATATATATATATATATTGCAATGTTCTATTTAATTCTATTTTGAGGCACATTACAATGACCAAAGCAGAGTATAGAATATTTTATTTCTGTACATACATATTATTGTAAGATACAGCAATAATAAAATTATTGTTTCTAAGAAACTGGATTCTCTTCTCTTGCTATTTTTGATGCTTAGTTGTTCACTTTGTTACTGAGCTTAATACTTGATGTCCCGGTTAGTTGCTGCTGCTGTTCTTCACACTCGCCTTTTGACTGATGGGTGCAACTAGAACCACTAAATAACCTGCTCTAGTGGCTCTAGGTGCAGCATTATGGACCTTATAAGCTTGTTCCCATCGTGGAAATGTGGCTCTAGAAGGACGAAAGGTAGGGAGAGTTTTTGGGCTTTGCCTTGGAAATGGCTAAGAGTGGCATTGAAGAATGTTTATAAAAATCAGTGCAATCTTTAGGTTATGTGGTCATGAATGCCTGTGCCAAATATTGCACTGCTGCGCTACAACAAGGAACTCGCTGATTCACTTGAAATTTTGTCGCCGGTTTTCTTTTCTGTTTTGACACCAGCCCACTAAGGCTGTGCAAAATGACATCACCTAGGGCAAATCTGCTATTGGTTGAAGCTTGCTGAGCACAAGGAAAGTGAAGGAATTTGGGCCCCCCACTTCCTTTTCGCATAGGCAAAAAAAAAATGCATAGCGTGGTGAAGTACTGGAAGTTGAGCTTCCTTCCGTGGCCCAACACCAGATAGCCTTTCAATGAAATCGCGAAGTGGCCTCCTGGACTGAAGAGGCTCAGCCAATAAGGGACATACAGCTCTCTCTCTCTCTCTCTCTCTCTCTCTCTCTCTCTCTCTCTCTCTCTCTCTCTCTCTCTCTCTCTCTCTCTCTCTCTCTCTCTCTCTCTCTCTCTCTCTCTCTCTCTCTCTCAGAAGCAGAGCGGAAGAAATGTGCAGCTTGCACTTTGGGCTACGTTTCATGACACAGGCTACATTTCACTTTCTCAGCACAAAACTTACTGTTATTGCCAAGCAGAGACTTCAAATTGCCTCCACAATTTCCACGCTGGAACTGGAACCTTGTGGGCAGCTCTGCCCTTTGCACCCCTGCGTGCATGGGACAAATCCTAATTAATGCAAATGAAGTATTGGCATTGACATATGTAGGATACGGTATTAGGGAGGAAACCCCCCCCCCCCCCAATAAAAAAGAAAAAAAAAAGTGGTGGGTTAAAAACAAGTACAAAGGAAAGAAGTTCAAAATTAAAGATGGCATACTCGACCTCAATTTCTGATTGTTTTGTTTTTGTTTATTCTTCATAGGGTTGATGCAAAAAAGGTAGTCTGGTGAAATGTCGAAGCTGCGTAAGCTAGTGCATAGCTTGTAAGAGAAAAGTAAAAGTCGATAGTTGTGTGATGATAGGCACACAGTGACCTTAGTGAATTTCCTGGCATGGAACATTGTATACTGCACCCACACCACCTCTGGTTGGGCTGGTTGGAAGAAAATGCACGTGCAGAAATTCATTGAAGCGTACAATATAAAACTTCATTAACCGCGATATGAATGTCCATTGTCAGATATGCATAAGAAAGAAAAAAGCACACTAAAAAATCCTGAAATCGTATAGACAAGTGCCTACGGCAAATACAGTGCTAACCTGCATACAGGATGGACAACACTCGGGTACAGTGGAACGTTCGGCAAACAAGGGGAAGGGGGGTGTATTTTCAGCTCGGATAGATCAAGCAACTAGGAGGCAGAAAAAATTACACCATCTTCCCACGTGGGAAACCTGAGGGGATGCAAAGCCGTGGAGTAGTAGCGTGTTAATTGGTTGTTAGAGTAAAGACGTGTAGTAGCGTATTAAATGTATTCTTTATTTATCGAGGAGTGGGGAACGTTTTGCGGCTTCTCGTTCTCGAAGCGAGGAATCCGCTGTTCGACGGTGGCGTTTCGAAGCGTTGTCACGTTGCCGAACGCCAGCGTCCATTGTCAGCTCATCGGACGGCGCAGTGTTGTCTCGACAGAAAGCAGCAACTGAAGGGAGCAGCGGCGCGGACCTGGTTATCTGAAGTGGAGAGGAGGAGCAGCGCGCACAGGTGGTGTGGATAGGGGGAGAGGAGGAGGAGCGCGCGCGCTATCGCACAGGTGGTGTGGAGAGGAGTAGGGGAGAGAGAGCGGCGTTATCAAAGCTGTTGTTGAGAGGAAAAGAGGTGTGGACGCCGGACCCTGGATGACGGAGCCTCGACTAAGAGATGCTTTGCATCTAAAATAGGAAGTTCCATCACGAAAACCTTAGATGTGCGAAATGCAGACGAAAGTGACCCTAAAAACCCGACGAAACCCCGGCTTATCTAACAACTTGCTCCAACGGGCATGCATGGCGCTGTTGATTGGCGCCAATTTAATGCGGTACAGGATCCAAACATATTCGAACTCGCTAGCCTCCTCATGCACATTGCCCATGTGCGGGGCCCTGAATCCTGCTGAGTACCTGGCTATACCGGCCCTGCGGGACCCCATCTTCGGCAGCCCGGGCATGGGTCGCTTCATTGATTGATTGATTGATTGATTGATTGCCATTGGTTTCCCCTTTGTAGCGGGGTGATGACATGTCATCTTACCAAAAAGGACTAATATACCTATGTTTTATACTCTTGGTTTAATACTAGCGCTGCTTAGGGCAGGCACAAAAAGCATATTAGGCACAAAATACTTTTTTTTTCTGTTACACGTGGCAACTGTCCTAAGCAATATTCCCCTCTCTGCTTTTTGTCCACCAGCAGTCTAATCTTCAAATAAAGCTCTCTCTCTCTCTCTCTCTCTCTCTCTCTCTCTCTCTCTCTCTCTCTCTCTCTCTTTCTGTGTCTCTCTCCCTCTCTTTCTCTGTCTCTGTCTAAAGCCTGGAAGAAGGATGAATCAAATCTTTCGCGATAAAAGAAAGTAAGGCCGAGGGGAGTTAGTACAGACAGGTTGCAGTGTACAAATACAGTTTAATCTCGTTAATTCGACCTCGAGGGGGAATGAAAATTTTTTTCGTACTGAATGTAGTTCGAATAAGGAAGATGACACCCAAAATCGGTCCTTTTCAAAAGTACAACCAATAAATGATTTATGTCATGGATAACATGTCCAGCAAGTGGCTCGCTGCCATAACAACCGATTGCATTTTCAATCTAAATAAAATGTGATAAAAATTGGGCCCATCTCCCCGCGAGGGGGACTCGAGTAAATGCGTCGCATAGGGGGTGGGTGTATTGCGTTAAAGTTTAGTGTTTGGGGAGTTGGTGGTAGTGAATGCGTTGTATCAGCAGCTTCTTGACGTAGTTTGAATGAGTCAAGGAAAGGCGCGTTCGTAGCCTCCCATTCAGTGTCGGCTTTGTGGCGCAGTGGGTAGAGCACCATGTACATTGCGTTCCGCCCGCAGGGTCGAGGGATCGAAACCAGGCGCCGGATAGTATTTTTTTTATATATAGTGTAGGGGGAGGGGTGCGGACTACGACTACGGACGTCAACGCGGGTGACATCGTGAGTTACTGAAATGCTCTGCATTTAAAACCCTTTTTTAACACGAAAGTGTTTTATTCCGGGGTACACAAAGATTTCACTGATGCCATATCCGTCACGGAAACGACGCCAGTACACCGAAGCAAGCGGCCTGAAACGGGTGCCCCCCTGCACACAGGGTCATCTTACGGGGAAGCAACCTTTAGAACTAAAGAGTACCTTATACTTAGGGTTGTTCGTTTTTGGGGTTTTATATTTTAAGACGGAAGTGTTTTATGCCGGGATACACTAAGATTTCACTGACGTCATATCCGTCACAGAAATGACGCCAGTACACCTTTGCTGAAGCGACCCGCCAGAAGGACATCGCTCGCCAAGCACACCCACAAGACAGCCGCCGACCCGCAAATCATGCTCAGCTGCAGATTTCGCTGGACATTTCACTTTCGTGCTTTACCGATTCCTGTGACAGAGGAATCAACCACAGTTTTTGCTATAGGGACTGGGTGGCCGATGTATGGCACCACCGTCGCTCCAGCGAACAGCGCCGCCCGTGGCGAACCGCTCGTCAGTGGAATGCCGGTCGCGGTCAGCGCAGCGTAGTTGTGCATGGCTTTCTGTCGTTCGGCGGCGGTGCGGCGTGCAAAGCGTAGATAACCACAAGGACTTTTTTCAGATCGTTAAATCTTGAAAGTAGAAGCGACCTTTACGAGGCACGCCATGTGATTTATTACAAAAAACAGACGACACTCTTGCGTCAAGGTCGAAGTCAAGCTCGAAGTGCAGGTCCATTCCTTCGTGCAAATTTTTCATCCCTGCATACAGTGTGGCGTATTGAAGAATATATTGCAGTTAAATGCTCCAACAAAGCCGGTGTGTGCAGGAATGCTGCGGCGCTGGCCGTTGGCAGTTGATTACGAAACGGCGTCGTGCACAAGCGAAAGACAAACTTGTGGGGTGCCTTGTAAGATTTACCCCAAACCGGAAATTGTGATGGAAGACGCTCCGTAACTTCATTAACTAGGGTGCAAATTTGTTTAATTTCACAGAAATACGTTTACTACAGTAATCGGTGTTTAATTTCACAGAAATATGTGTGCTACAGTAAGTGGAAATCGTTTACAGAATAAATACCGCATGAAAGTAGAACGTTATTGCTTGTCATGGAAAAGCAGTGCTTTACAAGACTTGCAGTGGTTGCTGGCTAGTTGGTTAATGGTTTTTCAAAAATGGCTGCGGCTTAGCTGAGCTAACCTTGGATATGCAAAGCAAAAGCTTGGCTTAGTCTGGTTGAGTCTTGGTTTCGCTTGGTTAACCTTTGATGTAGCTGTATTGCCGACCACGTCTCAAAGTCGTTCGGTTCCGTGCAACGCTCACAGAGGGAGGCCGGACGAACGCGGCGTTTGCCGGGGCGAACGCGGCGAACGCGGCGTTCGTTCACGATGAACGCACCGTCGCTGGGCGCGAGACGAGTCACGTTGCCCGAGGCGACCCAGCGGCTGGGAGGCTGTAGGGGTGGTCGGCTGCCTCGACCGCAGCAGCGGCAGCGCCTGCCGATCGTGCTGCGCAGAACGACTAAAACGTGGCCTTGCGCGCAGCGGAGACAGCGGGCTCGGCGAATCACGCGATGCGCTTCGACCGCACTGGGTTAAGCAATGGAAGTGTTTGGGCCTGTTGGTTAATACTTCACACAAAAAACAGCGCTCAAGACGGGACAGAAGGAAGGAGGCTACACACACAGCGCTGACTACCAACAAAGTGTTTATTTGCCGCTCAGCAATATAAACGAAAAGGTTACAGCAAGATAAGTGCGGAAAGAATCCAGAAACAAGAAAGAATACATAAAACTTTAAAAGTATAGACAAGTAAGAGCATCTTTGCGCAATCATATCACCAGTTCGATCATTTCGCTTCGTCTTCAATAAACGCTATCTCCTTTGCAGACAAAGCAACAGAAGGGGTGCTTACGCAATCATCGCCTCCCTTATAAATCGTGTATGCTTCCAGCAGCTCACGCGTGCGCTGATTGGTGTAGTGCTTAATCACTTTACACTGATCAAATTTAGGAGTGCACTTGCAGGACGACACGTGCGATTGGAGCCAACCACCGGATTTGGCTTTGACATTGCACGCGTGCTCCATAAGCCGTACGTTCAGGCACCGCCCAGTTTGGCCTACATACTGGCGGTCACAGTCCAGAGGAAAGGAGTAAACCACGCCGGCCCTGCACTTGGTGAAGGGTCGCACGAGATTTATGTCACAATCTCTACGGGAGGGCGAACCATCATTAACTCGCGCACACATCTTGCTGACTTTGTTGGGGGCCGAGAAAACCAGGCGCACACCTGCTCTTCCCACAACCTTCTTCAGCCTGTGGCTAACACCATGAATGCAAGGCATCACAGCAGTCTTGTCACTGTCCCTTGCAAGTTCCTGTACACACGAAGGAGTGCGCAGTTCCCGCCAAATCTTGTTGCCCACGCTCTTGAGGACGGAATCAGGGAACCCAGCTGAGTGCAACCGGTTTACCTGCGCCTGAAAGCTGTCACTAATGCGATGGTGGCACGACCGCTGCAAGGCATTTTTCAAAGCTGCCGTGGCGACACTGCGTTTCACTAACTTTGAGTGAGCAGACGTGAAAGGCAGCAATGCCTTCTTTGATCTTGGTGCGTAGCTCCAGCATAAGTGTGCTTCCTCTATATGCAGCCTCATGTCCAGGAATTGGAGCTCCTGATTCTTTGGCGTTTCATTCGTCAGCTCAAACCCTATCAAATGGGTAGAGAAGGTTCCCAGCACATCATGTACAAGTTTGCAAGTGTCATCACCTGCAGCTTTGAAGACAATCAAGAAATCATCTACAAAGCGAAACACTTTTACGACCGGCGACCCCTGTAAAGCGGCTTGTAAAAGCCTATCGCAGCGGGCGAGAACAAGGTCGCTGAGGATGGGCGCTAAGCACGAGCCAATGCACACACCTTTTTGCTGTACATATAGGCTGCCTTCATATTCCACGAATGTAGACTGCAAATAGTAGGACATCAGCTCAAGGAACCTGCCCACACTAATGCCGCATGCATTCTGGAACCGAACAGTTCCTGCAGTTTCAATTGCCTGCTCAACAGCCTCACAAATAGATGCATGTGGCAACGAGTAGTACATGTCCTTCAGGTCAATCGAAAACACACTCACCCCCGGAGGACAGTCGCTCATAAGGAAGTCAGATACGTCTTGTGGCCTTCTTACTTGATACGGGTCGTCCACTGACAACAAGGAAAGACACTGCTGCAAGAACAGGCCTACTCGGTGTTGCCAGGAGCCCTTCTCAGACACGATCACTCTGAAAGGGCAACCGTCTTTGTGTGTCTTTGCATTGAAAAACACCTCCAAACAGAGCGCGGCACTTTTCTTCACCGAGGCAGCCAACTTCGATAAGCTCAGCTCTTCACACATTTTCGCTGCTTGCTTCCTCACTCTCTCCGGCTTGACATCCTGCAGCAGGCGAAAGTTCTTCAAAATTGCCTCCTTTGCCTTCTCTTCATACGTTGCCTTAGGCATAACAGCGAAGCCCCCTTCCTTGTCAGAAAGCAACAGACGAAGGCCAGCTTCCCGCAGAAGTGCAAGTTTTTCTTGGAGAAACCGACGGCTTCTTCCTTGGGGCAGTCTTCAAAATGTCAACACCTTCACTGATACAACGATCAACCTCCTCTGTCCTTGCTCTAGAAACACTGTTTCTGACGCAGGAAAGCAGCTCAAACTTGTCGAGAACTGGCGGAACACAAAACTTTGGCCCGAGCAGTGTCGCCACAAAACGCAGTGTCGCCACGGCAGCTTTGAAAAATGCCTTGCAGCGGTCGTGCCACCATCGCATTAGTGACAGCTTTCAGGCGCAGGTAAACCGGTTGCACTCAGCTGGGTTCCCTGATTCCGTCCTCAAGAGCGTGGGCAACAAGATTTGGCGGGAACTGCGCACTCCTTCGAGTGTACAGGAACTTGCAAGGGACAGTGACAAGACTGCTGTGATGCCTTACATTCATGGTGTTAGCCACAGGCTGAAGAAGGTTGTGGGAAGAGCAGGTGTGCGCCTGGTTTTCTCGGCCCCCAACAAACTCAGCAAGATGTGTGCGCGAGTTAATGATGGTTCGCCCTCCCGTAGAGATTGTGACATAAATCACGTGCGACCCTTCACCAAGTGCAGGGCCGGCTTGGTTTACTCCTTTCCTCTGGACTGTGACCGCCAGTATGTAGGCCAAACTGGGCGGTGCCTGAACGTTCGGCTTATGGAGCACGCGTGCAATGTCAAAGCCAAATCCGGTGGTTGGCTCCAATCGCACGTGTCGTCCTGCAAGTGCACTCCTAAATTTGATCAGTGTAAAGTGATTAAGCACTACACCAATCAGCGCACGCGTGAGCTGCTGGAATCATACACGATTTATAAGGGGGGCGATGATTGCGTAAGCACCCCTTCTGTTGCTTTGTCTGCAAAGGAGATAGCGTTTATTGAAGACGAAGCGAAATGATCGAACTGGTGATATGATTGCGCAAAGATGCTCTTACTTGTCTATACTTTTAAAGTTTTATGTATTCTTTCTTGTTTCTGGATTCTTTCCGCACTTATCTTGCTGTAACCTTTTCATTTATATTGCTGAGCGGCAAATAAACACTTTGTTGGTAGTCAGCGCTGTGTGTGTAGCCTCCTTCCTTCTGTCCCGTCTTGAGCGCTGTTTTTTGTGTGAAGTATGAACCAACAGGCCCAAACGCTTCCATTGCTTAAGTTAATTTCTTCTACATCGGACGTCTCTTTTCCTTGGTTTCTTCAGAACTCTTCGTTGTGTACTAGTATGCTCGTTCTTGCTACTTGCCGTGCCCGCCTCTACGGATACGCAGTCAAGCGGGGCTTCATCCCACAAGACGTTCACTGGATCGTGGGACCACTCGCTCCATGCCAAGGACACGGGGCCCGTTTGTGTCGCATTCTTCGATCGGAAGCATGGCACCAGGTGGACTACTTCAGAGACTGCCTACAGCTCTCCTGCTTCAGAGAAGCAGCCCCTGGAGGAGGTGTGAAGCGTTTTCAGCAAGCTCTACGAGTTGTTACGCAAACTGCCGACTTCTTGTGGCAAAGCACCTTGACCTCTATCCGACAGAGACCTAAACGTTGCCCTGAACAGGAAGTCCACCTTGTAGGAGCACCAACTGTCCCTGCCCAAGCATTGAGTACACTACGTCTCGGGCCAAAGTTTTGTGTTCCGCCAGTTCTCGACAAGTTTGAGCTGCTTTCCTGCGTCAGAAACAGTGTTTCTAGAGCAAGGACAGAGGAGGTTGATCGTTGTATCAGTGAAGGTGTTGACATTTTGAAGACTGCCCCAAGGAAGAAGCCGTCGGTTTCTCCAAGAAAAACTTGCACTTCTGCGGGAAGCTGGCCTTCGTCTGTTGCTTTCTGACAAGGAAGGGGGCTTCGCTGTTATGCCTAAGGCAACGTATGAAGAGAAGGCAAAGGAGGCAATTTTGAAGAACTTTCGCCTGCTGCAGGATGTCAAGCCGGAGAGAGTGAGGAAGCAAGCAGCGAAAATGTGTGAAGAGCTGAGCTTATCGAAGTTGGCTGCCTCGGTGAAGAAAAGTACCGCGCTCTGTTTGGAGGTGTTTTTCAATGCAAAGACACACAAAGACGGTTGCCCTTTCAGAGTGATCGTGTCTGAGAAGGGCTCCTGGCAACACCGAGTAGGCCTGTTCTTGCAGCAGTGTCTTTCCTTGTTGTCAGTGGACGACCCGTATCAAGTAAGAAGGCCACAAGACGTATCTGACTTCCTTATGAGCGACTGTCCTCCGGGGGTGAGTGTGTTTTCGATTGACCTGAAGGACATGTACTACTCGTTGCCACATGCATCTATTTGTGAGGCTGTTGAGCAGGCAATTGAAACTGCAGGAACTGTTCGGTTCCAGAATGCATGCGGCATTAGTGTGGGCAGGTTCCTTGAACTGATGTCCTACTATTTGCAGTCTACATTCGTGGAATATGAAGGCAGCCTATATGTACAGCAAAAAGGTGTGTGCATTGGCTCGTGCTTAGCGCCCATCCTCAGCGACCTTGTTCTCGCCCGCTGCGATAGGCTTTTACAAGCCGCTTTACAGGGGTCGCCGGTCGTAAAAGTGTTTCGCTTTGTAGATGATTTCTTGATTGTCTTCAAAGCTGCAGGTGATGACACTTGCAAACTTGTACATGATGTGCTGGGAACCTTCTCTACCCATTTGATAGGGTTTGAGCTGACGAATGAAACGCCAAAGAATCAGGAGCTCCAATTCCTGGACATGAGGCTGCATATAGAGGAAGCACACTTATGCTGGAGCTACGCACCAAGATCAAAGAAGGCATTGCTGCCTTTCACGTCTGCTCACTCAAAGTTAGTGAAACGCAGTGTCGCCACGGCAGCTTTGAAAAATGCCTTGCAGCGGTCGTGCCACCATCGCATTAGTGACAGCTTTCAGGCGCAGGTAAACCGGTTGCACTCAGCTGGGTTCCCTGATTCCGTCCTCAAGAGCGTGGGCAACAAGATTTGGCGGGAACTGCGCACTCCTTCGTGTGTACAGGAACTTGCAAGGGACAGTGACAAGACTGCTGTGATGCCTTGCATTCATGGTGTTAGCCACAGGCTGAAGAAGGTTGTGGGAAGAGCAGGTGTGCGCCTGGTTTTCTCGGCCCCCAACAAAGTCAGCAAGATGTGTGCGCGAGTTAATGATGGTTCGCCCTCCCGTAGAGATTGTGACATAAATCTCGTGCGACCCTTCACCAAGTGCAGGGCCGGCGTGGTTTACTCCTTTCCTCTGGACTGTGACCGCCAGTATGTAGGCCAAACTGGGCGGTGCCTGAACGTACGGCTTATGGAGCACGCGTGCAATGTCAAAGCCAAATCCGGTGGTTGGCTCCAATCGCACGTGTCGTCCTGCAAGTGCACTCCTAAATTTGATCAGTGTAAAGTGATTAAGCACTACACCAATCAGCGCACGCGTGAGCTGCTGGAATCATACACGATTTATAAGGGGGGCGATGATTGCGTAAGCACCCCTTCTGTTGCTTTGTCTGCAAAGGAGATAGCGTTTATTGAAGACGAAGCGAAATGATCGAACTGGTGATATGATTGCGCAAAGATGCTCTTACTTGTCTATACTTTTAAAGTTTTATGTATTCTTTCTTGTTTCTGGATTCTTTCCGCACTTATCTTGCTGTAACCTTTTCGTTTATATTGCTGAGCGGCAAATAAACACTTTGTTGGTAGTCAGCGCTGTGTGTGCAGCCTCCTTCCTTCTGTCCCGTCTTGAGCGCTGTTTTTTGAGTGACGCACTGGGTTGTATGCAGGTGAGCCCCCAGCTGGGCTCAATAATATCCCCAGTGCATCTCCTTTCCTTTTCACTCGAACCACTTAGTAGTAGTAGTAGACTAGGGGTGTGTCGCCGGGGGTGTGTCTCCGGCCAAAGGTCACCTTGCGCATCCTCCTAGAAATCACTGAACGAAAGTAGTAAAGCTTGGTTTCAAAACAATTCCTGCGTGGATGAAATACGAGACAGGAGGGTGCCAAAAACCTGCCCTCAGTTTTACAACTAAATGCTGCGGTCGAGGTTAACAAGCTGCCACCTACGCTTGAAAAATCATGCACTCCTGCGTCTAACGACGCTGACGGTTTATCGCAAAGCTTTCTCATGTAGGTTTCCTTGGTTGCCTTCTGGATTTAAATGACTAGTTGAGCTTTGAATTTGACCACCACGCAGTATGGTCTTTTGATCGCAGCGTCTTTGACTTTGACCATTTCCTATTCTATTTCGCACAAAGAAAGCTTTGCGTTCAACCATCGTCGTCGTCAGACAGAGGGCTGAATGATTTTGCTGTTTAATTTCGCACTTCCATGCACTCCCCTCCAAATCTTAATTGCTTCCAGCGTGTCGGAGATGCGTCTGTGCTGGAGGACTCGGGCTGATGCCCCCCTATTTGAGGCAACTAGTCGCGAGTTTTTGGGTTCTTCACGGGGCATATTACACGATTTTTTAGGTACTCGGCAAATAATACTTACGCATTAAAAACCCCAGGCCGACATTAACACTGCCACATTTTTAACTATCGGTGCCAGGATTTATTCCACGCAGGTGGTAAAATGGGACGGGGATGGTTTGTAGCTTGGGCTTTTTGGCGGTTGAATAACTTTGGCTCTTGATAAAGTGACCACTACAAACGTGGGAGTTCCGCTTCGGCTCTCAGGCTCCCATGATGTTACTAATAGAAACAGAAGGCACAAAGCTTACGGTTACAGAAAGAAAGTGTAAACTGCCGCGACGTTTCCACGGCCACACGGTAATAGAACTCGTACGTAAGTGCCTTCCTCTTCAAAGCACACGTATCGAGGTATCCCACCGTTAAGGCTGGCGTGGAAACCGCAGTCATTGAAACCAGTGAAAATAATTTAAAGCGGTAGAAATGAATACTACTAATAATAGTTTTATTCCTACTCAAATAGCGCGGAGCCAGGTGCAGAGCGCTGCAAAAAAGCGCTCATGTCATGTAGCGCATTCCCAACTTAAGAAGCGTCCAATAAGTTTACGTAGCTGTTATTGCATTTAAGAAGAAATGAATACTAATAATAGCAGTTTTATTCGCGCTCAGAACGGGTGGAGCCAAGCGTAGATCGTTGCAAAAAGCGCTCACGTCATTGTAGCCCATACCCAACTGTAGAAGCATCCGACAAGTTTACGTAGCCGTTATTGCATCTAAATGCCGACCTCCATGCAGCGAAATGTAGGCGAAAAGGCGGCGAACGTCGCCCGGCGGCGGCCGCTCCGCCGCCGGCGTCGAAAATACGGCTGTTCGCCGGCGATCTACGCGAGCTAGATGTCGAACGCGCGGCGGCGAACGCGACCGGAAGCGGCAAACTGCATTTTGAGGCCGCAGCCAATCACAGCCTCGTACTTCGTTGTACTTCCTGTCCTGTCTTCTATCGGCGGCGTTCGCCGCGTCACGTTGCATGGAGGGTGGGGTGGACGAAAACTGAGCGGCGCGTCAAACCACGGCGTCCGCCGCGCCAAGTTCGCCGAGAAACTTCGCTGCATGGAGGTCGGCCTTAAGAACCCAACACATCTGTCTAGACTTCGTTTCACCGCATATATCCGCTCACAACTCCACCAAAACACTCAAAGCCCTTTGGCGGCCGTCTCTGGGCTGAGCCACGTTGTCGGCGTAACCGAGTGAACGATGGCAAGTGAAAGAAAAAGCGAACGATGAAAGAAAGCAAAGGAGGAGAGCGTCGCGAAATTGGGAGGGGAGGGCGGTTTGCCGTTGTGGCGGCGCTAGCCACGCTCTCCGAAAGTGTGTGGTTGGGGAGGCGAGGGGGCAGTATGCTGTGCCTGGACGAAGCGCTCGACGGCGCGACCCTTGGCGAAAAAGGATGGGGGCGTGCGCGTGACTATGATGTGCGTTCGCTTAAGACGCAGTTCGCAGTCTCTTCCTGAGACGCATTTCGCGCCGCCGAAGCAGAGGCTCATCATCGCTACCGTCGAGAGAACCCACGAGTGAGTGCGGCCTCAACACACTGGTGCTGCGCCCAAATATCGCATTAGGTAGTATCGTAATCGCCAGCCAATTTTTTTTTCAGCTGCGCTGTCAGACACTACAGCGGCCGCGGACAATTTCATCGTGCCTTCGGATTTCTACTGACCGCAAACACCAAATGAGGGCAAGAAAATGAGTCAGAAGAGGTTTCGAAAACTCGTCTGTTGCAGATGCTCCAGACGTTGCAGACTACGCCGCAGGGCATATTAAATGGGTGGCCGAACAAATGAAACTCGAAATTCTCAAAGATATCTCAAAGATTTTCTCGACAGATTTCTCAAATAACTTTTTCAAAGAACTTTCCCAAAGATTTTTTGAAACGCTGTTTTGACTTTTATAAGGGACATTTTTTCTGCAATGAATTATCAGTTTCATCCGAAATTTTAACCACGAATTGCTGAGCGGTCATTGGAGAGTCTAAACCAGAGCGTATTTATTGAATAGACACTTTTTTTTTGCTGAAAACTTTTTTTCATCCGAAAACCCCATAACTTAGAATCGAATACATTAAATATATATCAAAAATGCCTTGACGAAGTTTATTTCCTTTGGTTCAGCAAAAAGCTTGTTTTGCAAGTTAGGTGAGAGCACTTTTGACACCTAGATATTATAGTTATTTTTAAATTGTTCCTCGATTAAGGAAAACGAAAAAAAAATATCACATTTACAACAAAACTGTTTCTTTACTTTAATAAAGTAACACTGTTGTTTTCCTCATGTTTTTATGAATTCTGAACTAAACTTTTCGGTCGAATTCTCACATGGAAGCAGTTAAAACATTAAATAGGCGGGTGAGTTTCGAAGTGTTTATAGCGAGTAGATGTAGATAGTGATGTAGAGATATTTGCGAAAAAAAGTAAAGCCATCTCCCAGGGATACGTGCACTTGCGACTGGACCGACAAAAGCGACGTTATTCCGGCCTGGCTGTCTATTTTCCGGAGTCGAATGATACTGTGGCGAAAAACTGCGCTAGGGATCTCCGTCCGCGCAGCTTAATTGTTTTAAGGCCACGGCCGAAAAACGCTAAGCCTTACACGAACCGGCAACGGAAAGACGTGTTCGCCGCAGAGCGCCCATGCAAGAAACGCACGTCATCCGACATGTAATCCGACATTGATGGACTAGTCGTTGGTTCTAAAATTTTTGTAAGCGAGCGTGTTATGTTTGGGCCCCCCCTATCTTGCCTCCAAAATGCTCGATCGGCTCACCTATTCCTAAACTAACTCGCGGTCGCGAGCACGACGGACACGAGAAGGAAGGCGACAGGGCGAAACCAGTCGGCGGAGCATACGCGTCGGCCGCTAAAAAAGAAAAAGATACCGCCGAGTGGAGCATAAGATACTGAGTGGAGTGGAGCATAGCATAAGGAGCATAATTGGAGCATAAGCATAAGATACTGCCGAGTGGAGCCAATGACTACGTGTATCATGTAGCAACAAGGGCATTTACGATGTCTCCACTTGGTCTTGCTCCGAGCTGGGGAAGCTGGTAGTATCCGCGGTGCTTGAGGCTGGAGAAAAGAACGAAAGCCTCAGGCCTTGTAGTTGGCCCTTTTTTACTGAACGATAACTCGCCTAATACTTTACGCTTCTAAACCCTTTCTGTGGGAGGACGTTCCTTGAATAGTACTCCAACGATTGCACGCGTAAAATCGCATCCTTCGGAACCCTACTTCGGGTCCCTTCAAGAAGCGAAGTTGCTCCGTAGCACAAGCGATCACACAAAAACGTGTGCACAAGGCAGGCGGATGAGGCACTAACTACCAACTGGTTTAATAATGTTGGAATATGTAAGTGAAGACAATAAGCAGTAAATGCAAGTAGCGCTCACTTCTCCCAGTAGTAAATAGTTCGCTCGAGCCGTGATGCACCCAAAAGGCGTTGCTCAATGAATTCATTCTTGCTTTTCTCCATGAGACCTGCCTTATGCACTAGACCTTTCCGGTAGGACCTACCTTTTTACAGCGACAGCTTGATATGGGACTGACCTCCACAGCGGTGAGCTACTTCAAGCACAACCATGACGTCATAGGCATAGTGATCGGTGAACGTTTCTTCCCAGTTGGTTCCAAGCGCCTTGTTAGCCACCATAGCCATGCCCTCGGTTGTACTCCCCATGTCCTCTCCCCATCGGACCAGCAAAACAACGAAGCTGCTGAGGTACCGTTGTATTGCTGAGGTGCCGTTGCAAATATAGCGGCTAGCGACCGCTAGCCGCTATATTTGCAGCGCGCGCAGTAGAGAGAGAGCAGTACGGGGGGGGAGAGCGCGCATGCGCAAGCAGCGCGCGCCCTTCCACGACCCACCGCGCTGCTATCACGCACCTGTTAGGCCGAGACCGCGACGGAGCGAACGGGCTGACTACGACGCATGCGCGCGCCAGCTGCTGTTGAGACAGAGGAGGGAAGGAGAGGCGCACCTGCTGCGGACGCGAAACTGTTGACACCGTCCGACGAAGGAACAGGCGAGGCTAAGAAATGCTCTGCATTTAAAAATACGTTAAGGATTGGCTTGCAGGGCGGGAATGCAAAATGTACAAACCACATACAGACATCTGGTCGCTAGAGAAACGCTACCTTTTGCGCTTGCCACGAATGGGGCTCCGTTTTCTAAATTGGTGATTACCAATTCGGTTGTGTTTTAAGAGGTATTACAAAAGGCGAAAGTAGCAACTGTTTCTGATGAATAGCGATTATAAAAGTCCTCTCAGCTTTCTCGCAATTCTCAAACTTACTAAACTAACTAGTTTAAATCGGTACCTATAAATGGGAATCACTACTCTCACATGCCGAATTGTTTCAGTGTCTGCGCTTGTGTCGCGCGGTGGTGTCACCCAAAGCTAGTACATCGGGATGGCTAGGTTCCGCTGTCTCACCCTTCGAAATACGCTCCTATCCGTTTTCTTTCTCCCGCCTCACGGCCTGGCTATATACGGCGGCGGCGTCCGGCTCTAGCCCGGCCGTTGCCGACGCTGCTGCTGCGTTCGGGACGCCGCCCCCGCGAATACCAGGTAACGGCTGGCAGAATCTCTGGTTTCACTCTTTGTAGAGCCACATGTGTGAATTCAAGTGATGTCGCATGGGCAATTGTGTGTGCCATTCAAGGCTTTGCTTTCCAAACACCTTCACAGCGTGGATTGGAGCCAATTTTTTTAGGAGTCCCTTAGGAGTCCCTTTTTTTGGTCATCCCTTAAAGGATATGTTATGTCTCAAAGCTAACTCTCTCCCGTGACAGAGAGGCTCCTATTAAAGGGGAAAGCGCAGAGAAGTTTGCCGACATGTTACTCTGCAGGAGAGGGGGAAATGGAAAAAAGCCAGTAGATGTGGTAAGTAGGAGAGTGGCAGGGAGAAAAAAAT
The DNA here is from genome assembly GCF_048455015.1 of Haemaphysalis longicornis. Taxonomy (NCBI): domain Eukaryota; kingdom Metazoa; phylum Arthropoda; class Arachnida; order Ixodida; family Ixodidae; genus Haemaphysalis; species Haemaphysalis longicornis. The sequence continues at coordinate 440,057,282 of NW_027526203.1, read as the reverse complement.
TAAGAAATAAAAATAAAACATACCACTGTTTCAGGGCATTAAGTTAAAATGTCTTTGTATGCGCTCAGGAGAAGGCTCCAATGTCGTAGATACGCCGGTGTCTTCGAGATACACAAATAACGCGGATGGGGCTTTACGCTGAGCAGAGGGAGAGGGTCATGGCCCAAGTAGCAGGCTCAGTGTTAATGGCCCAGTGTGGAGGCATTCAATTTTTTTTGCTGAAAATGGCACATTTGTTCGGCATAAGCACAGAACTTTCAGTAATACATGTTCAACAGTTTCAGGTGAGCCACAGTTGTCACAATACAGGCTTGAAGTCTTCCCAAGCCGATGGTAGACCAGAAAGCAGATGAGGCTGCCCGCAGGGGCCTACAAAGGAGAAACAAAAAGAAGGTTTTCTTCAGAAAAAATTATGCCTCAGCCACGACTAAGGCACTAGTTCTGACGGAACGGAACCGGTTATGGCCCCTTCACGAGTACCATCATACTTTTTTGCATAGCCCAGACCCCTACATGAGAACGAGGCTACCAGAACGATTATCCCGCCACCTGGAGACATTGCTCCACAGACTGCACTTCAACGCAGCGTTTAAAAACTCCCTCCTGTGCGTTGCTTACATTTTCGATTTGCTCCTACTTTTAGTGGACTATTTTATCATTTTTAGATGCATGTGGTTTCAGCTGAATTCAAATTCCAGATCCTCTAACAAGTACCGTACGAGTTTGCTTAGTGTGGGTTATCAATGCTTGTATTTTATCGATAAATGATAAGTACATACCATTGTTTGGTGCGTACAGAGAATTGCTATCTCAACCGATTAAACGAAATATAGTAGCCGATAGAGAAATATCAGTGGAGAAGACATAAACCTCTCAGAGTATCGGACCAATAGTTGTCAGCCTATCTTACCAATATGTATCAGTATTGGTCCCATAGATAAGCTGATATTTATTGATTGATTGATTGTAGGGTTTTAACGCGCCGACGCAACGCAGGCGATGAGGCGCGCCGTAGTGGAGGGCTCCGGATTAATTTTGACCACCTGGAGATCTTTAACGTGCGCCGAAATCTCGTACACACGGGCGCTTTTGCTTTTCGCCTCCATCAGGAAAGCGGCCGCCGCGGCCGGGAAACGAACCCGCGACCTCGTGTTCAGCAGCGCAACGCCTTAGCCACTGAGCCACCGCGGCGGGTAAGCTGATATAAGTCACAGAAACAATACAAATTTATATAGGACCAATACAAACGTCCATCACTATCAACGGGCACTTTTTACAGGGGAGATAAAATGCATCCTGGTGAAACTGCTGTTGAATATAATAGCTAGTGGGACATGCATCGAGTAGTTTACAAATCGAACGGCCAGGTGAAAAAACGTACGATTATGAAGTGGCTGTGAACCCGTGTCTCAGAACAGACAGTTACATGTCGCCAGTAGTGGAGGACATATTTGCAACGTTACGCGCCTTCGCTGCGCTAGATCCACCACCCACCAGCAACTGAACTATTGACACTGATTCTCTGGTCACGCCGTCACGGCGAATTTAGTATGCGCTGCGGCCATAAGGTATACAGTAAGCGCGCCGTCCGATTTTTCGGTTTGTAATAGATGACTTGCTATGCTAAATGTCCGGATAGCATATCACGCCCTATTGATGATATATTGATTGCTGGCGAAACTTCTGAAGAGCCTTGAGGTTTGATCGAGACTGCACATGTGGGGGAGTGCGAACTAAACTATGAAAAGAAAAATGCATTTTTTAGTCGTCACTGAGTTCTCTGGGTCACGTTATCGACAGCAGTAAAAGTATGCCTTCTCACGAAACAATAGCAGTAGCCAATGGAGTGCCAGCGCCAAATGTTCCGAGCTGTGGCTATTGAATTTCTACGGCGAGTTCGTCTCACACCTATCAGCAGAACTGCAACCATGTACATACCAGCTACAAATATCGGGCCATCTGCACTAAAGTGAAACCAGGGGAGGGGTGAAGGCGTTTTTGCCAACGGAGATAAAACCGTTGTGGGGTAGAGGTAGCTTTGCTCTAAAAGCATCGTGTCTTTAAGCCCGAAGCGTTCCAGTGCGAGGCGTAAACGATTGTCCCGGTGTTTTTTTAGTACGCAATACGAAGCGCCCCAGCACGAGGCATAAACGAGTGTCCCGGTGTTTTAGTACCGTGACTACATGAGACGACGGTTACGACGATGACATGAGACGCCAACAGCCCGAGCCCCTAAGGGGCTTCGCCCCTAAAAAGATAACACAAAATGGCGTGCAGTAGTGGAGGGCTCTGGATTAAATTTGGCCACCTGGGGATCTTTAACGTGCGTCGAGATTTCGGCGCACGTAAAATGTTTCCAGGTGGTCAGAATTAATCCGGAGCCGTCCACTACGGCGCGCCTCATAGCCCAGGTGTAGCTTCGGCGAATTAAACCCCAAAAGTTGAATTTTGAAGATGAACAGATGAGGCACGACACAGCAAACGTTTCCACAATGTCGGCTCTGTGCGCGTACTCCACTTGTAGGCGTACCCCAAATACTGACGCAGAGCCAATGACGATGACAATGAGAGGACACATTCGGAAATTGAACACTAAGTCTTCCGCATTCACGGCATCATAAGGAGCGCTCAAGTGTCCTCGTAACGTTTTTAAGCGTGTATATAACAAGCAAATTGGACTCCCTTACAGATTTTTAGCGCCGCCTTTGCCAACCGATCCTTCTCAATACTTCCTGGTATTCACACCTGCTTGCGGTCAATATGGTGAATTTACGGAAATTTTTAAAAGTGGATACACAGAACTTTTTCCCCTCCTTTCCGTGATGACGCTCGCTACTCCCCGATCATGATGATTATGATGATGACGAAGTTTCATTGTGGACGCAAAGAAAACACGGAGTAAGGGGTTCGGAGTCCCAGTGTGTACGCGTGGCGTTACCGTATACGAACGCTTTCCTTCAGCAGCCTTCCCATCGCCGTCACAATCATGACCAATTCATCGCTACTGTGAGGGGCAGAATTAGGGGCGGGGTCACAATCCTGCTGATTCTACCCCTTCGTATAGGAGACAGTGGCATGTCACCCCGCAGCAATATTTCGGGGGGCTGGCTTGCCGTTTACAATCATCAGCATTGGAGGACCGCAAATCGCTTAGAAGGCATCATCAGCACTACCAGCCCTGCACACCTTGACCTATGTCTTCAACACTCATCATCAGGGGCGTAGCCAGGGGAGGGGGGGGGGAACACACCGGGCCCGTGCCCCCCCCCCCGAAATTTTTCATGTCAGGTTGGCTGCGTATGAAGTCGCCCGAAGAACCTCCTGAAGTCGCCTGCAGGCGCGAAACCAGCTTTACAGACATGTTCGTACATGCACAGCGCAAAAGAAAGCCAACATCTGATCCCCGTGGCCGCTTCAAAACTGTGCATGTAAACAAATACGCGCGTCGCCCGGCTCCGAAAAGCTCCTCTTGCACGACATCACACTATGGGTGCCCAGCGGTAGTGATGCCATGATCGAAGAGACCCTCAATCAAGGAGCCTCTATCGTAAACCAGGATGCTATGCTCCAGATTCACGCTGACATCCTCGCCCAGCCACCTAAATCTGACAACGCCGCCATCCTCGCACTTGAGCTACATAAAGCTTTCGATCATGTCTCCCACCACGCCATCCTCGACTCCGTCAACCACCACAATCTTGGCAGTCGCACACACACCTACATAACAAACTTCCTTTCTAACCGCACCGTTACACTGCGCCTCGGCTCACTCCACACCACAACTTTCCCTATGCCCTCTCGCGGCACGCCCCAGGGCGCCGTCCTTTCTCCGCTGCTCTTTAACCTAGCTATGACGCCTCTCGCTCGCGCACTTGAGCACACCCCCAACCTCCGATCTGCGATCTATGCTGACGACATCACACTATGGGTGCCCAGCGGTAGTGATGCCATGATCGAAGAGACCCTCAGTCAGGGAGCCTCTATCGTACACCAGCATGCCCAAGCTGCCGGTCTCTCCTACTCTGTCTCCAAATCACAATTACTTATATTACCTCCACGGCGATCCCGGTCCACCTCCCTACACGGTGCCTCTGAATCCATCCAGGTCTCGCTCGATGGCACAATTATTCCCCATGTCTCACAAGACCGCATCCTTGGCTTTATCATACACTCTACTCGCAGCAGCACACACACCATCGCCTGCAGCTTCGCACTTACACCACGCAGATCATTGCCCTCATTAAACGCATCACGACCCGTAAAAATGGCCTCGTTGAATCTGAGCGCCTTCGCCTCCTTCATAGATTCGTCATCTCTCGCTTCTGCTACCACCTACCGTACGCCACCCTCACCCTCACTCAGAAGCAGTCCTTGGACGCTCTTTTAAGACGTGCCTATCGTGCAGCGCTTCTCTTGCCTACACACGCCCCTACCGAACGACTTCTAGCCCTAGGTCTACACAACACGGTGACGGAGCTACTCGAAGCGCACCGCACTGCCCAAATCACTCGTCTATCCCAAACGCCCACCGGCCGCTGCATTCTTGAACGAGCGCATCTCGACCCACCCATTCTACTCGATCCTATGGCTACCATCCCTCTCTCAATCCGCTCCAGCATCCACACCAAACCCCTTAATCGCAATATGAATCCCGCCTTCCACATTGGTCGCCGTCATGGATATGGTCGCCGTTTAGCCCGTGCCCGGGATCATCTCAGACGCTACTCCCCTTCCCCGAGCGTCGTATATGTAGACGCGGCTGAGTATCCGAGCAAGCCCGCTTTTGGTATTGCGGTCATAGGAACACCTGGCGCCGACCCGCAAGCTTCAGCCACGGTGCTCACCTCGACTTCAGCCTAGCCGCAATTTGACTAGGCGAAAAGCAAAAACGCCTGTGTGTACGAGATTTCGGCGCAGTATGAAGATCTCCAGGTGGTCAAAATCAATCCGGAGCCCTCCACTACGGCGCGTTAAACCCTACAATAAATCAATCAATTCACAATTTTACTGAAACAATACCTGTTCGACTAAACAGCTGGAAATACAATGAAATTTAAAACACGTGCAACAAGGTCTACAGGAGTGCAATAAGGGGCTCCGACGATTGTACATAGTGGTGTTACGAGCACAGAAGACTAATAAAAGGCGATTTCTTGAGGAAGAAGGTGCACGTTTTCTTGCTTCACTGCCATATTATACGAATGGGCCGCAAGTACAGCTCAGCGCAATTTGTTTATCGCGGGAGGGCCTACAAAGAACAGCAATAGCGCCACGGCCAAGAATCCTCTTTCGTGGGGAGGGAAGTATCAGGCCAGCTCCTCTCATTCTTTATGTCGTTCCTTAGGCTGCGCTCACTCCCCCTTTATGTGCGATGTTTATATTTTATGCAACTTAGCAACTCGTCCAAATAAAGCAGGCGGGACACCAGCTTAGCAGATCTTTCCTGCCAATTTTGTTATCGTCGGCGTAAAGGCAACAAAGAGTGATCACAACGAATGTAAAGCCCAAAATAGAAGAGGTTACAAGTTGGTCGTACGCGCCATTGTTGTCGCATGGAAGAGGCAACGGGAGAGAGAAAAATGTTAAATTTTGACTTGTTGTTCCGAAACGAACCGCTAGGCCCTGGGCGCGCTTGGCTGGTCGATGCTGGCGCGATAACCTCAAAATCGTGCTCGACTGTACTTCATAGCTAGTTAGAAAACGACGCGCAAGAAGCCTTGCCCATCTCCTCCCCACCCCCCGACCTTTAGTGGAGCGCCCCCCCCCCCCTCCCCCCCGAAAATAATTTCTGGCTACGCCACTGTCATCATCCCTCCTGGGGCAGCAGGACAACGACGGTTAAAAGGAGGTACTTCTGGACATTGTTCACCGGTACAATATTTGCCTTGTCAACACTGGAGGGCCCACCTTCTACCGGAGAAGTATGTCAAGCATCCTCGACGTCACTTTTGTTTCGTCACCACTCCTCCCTAGGAATAGTTCGGCAGCGGACATTGAGCTGCATGGCAGCGATTACGCACCGACTTACGTTGTAGTCGATGGTCTCCCAGGCTCTCGTCCAGAGGGCGTAATTCGCTCTTCTGACTGAGGCATTCAGAACTGTGATGGAGGAAGCCGTGGACTCGGTGAGCTCATATCAATCGTTCGTGGACACGATGTCAAGAGCTCGAAAGTCAAGCACCAAAGTCCCGAGGCATAGATACACCGCCGCCGACTCGGAGTTTGAGAGGCTTCGCGCAGTGCGTCGAGCAGCAGAAAAACGAGCACGCCGTCGACAAGCGCCTGTCCGAGCTTCGAGGTGGGCGCAGAAGGCGGTTCAGTGGCATATGACCAAGCGTGAGTGGGAAACTTCTGCTCCAAGCTCCAAGCTGGGCCCCCGGAAACCGCTCTCCAGAATATGGCACCTGCTCCAAAGTTTGAGGGCCGCACAAACTAGACTGCACCCGTTCAAATTCACCTCACTGAGCACGAACACTGACCTCCAAGTCGTTGACGCCTTCTGCAGGAAAATTGCTGCAGCGCCATACGCTCTTTTTCCGCCGCGCTCTCCCCCCAGCGCTGTCACCAATGGACGAGCCATTCTCCATGGCAGAGATGCTTGCTGAATTGGCTTTTTTAAAGAAATCTATAGCTGCCCAGGCCCGGATGATATCACCTACACAACCCTCTCGCACCTAGGTTAAAAGGGAAAAGTTGCCTCCTGCATGCCTTCAATCTTTCGTGGGAAAACCGGCCGCCTAGAGCCAAAGTGGAATCACGCTCGCCTTGTCCCAGTCGTCAACCCAGGCAAAGTTCCCACCGCCATCGAGTCCACGTATACCTATTGCACTCTTGAGTTGTGTCGGGAAACTGATGGAAAAAATGGTGCTGTACCGCTTGGATTGGTATTTGACCATCCGAAATATATACTCGGCACATATGTCTGGCTTCCGCAAGGGTCACAGGAGCCTCGACAACGTCCTCGCACTGGCGAATAGCATTAGAAAAGCGAAGTGTCAGCTGAGCTTGACTTTTGCCGTGATCCATGACATGAAGTCAGCATACGACTGCGTGGAGCATGAAGATATCCGCTCGGCGATGGAGTCTTCCGGCATCAGGGGCACATGTACGCATGGTTATCGGACTACCTCTCCGATGGGTATATGTACATGTCTGCAGACAGCGCGCCTCATCGTTACGCAAGGTAACCCGAGGTCTTCCCCAGGGTGGGGTGCTGAGCCTTACACTGTTCAACATCGCCATATAGGCCTGGACACATGCGTGCCACAGTCGGTATAAATCGCTCTGTATGCTGACGTCATTTGCATATGGAGTTCTGGCAGCAATAGGCGAGTGTTACGGTCGAGACTGCAGCGGGCAACTGATTCTATTGCGGCACTCCTGGCAACACGAGGTTTATAAATCTTAGGGAACGGATGTGCTGCGATCGTCTTTACAGCGTGACCTTACGCGCTGCGGCTTCACTGTTGGAGGGACCGCAATTCCATACGTCCCGACCTACAAGTTCTTGGGTATGCCATTTGTTAGAAATCTCACGTAGTCACCCCTTGTTCACCACATCACGGACACGATTACATCATTTACCCCGCACATTCCGCATGCTCTCTACCAACACCGGCGGTTGTTCAGTCAAATCTCTTCTCCAGCTGTACAAAGCGCTTTGCGTTGGCCTGATGCGCTACAGTATCCCTGCTTTGGTCCCTCTCTCAAAAGGAACTGTCAAATCTCTAAAATGAATGCAAGCGCAAATCTGCGGGTTTGCATTGGCGTTCCAAAGACAACCTCTACCATCGGAACGCTGACAGAATGCAGGTGGCTCTCACCCCTGGCTCTAGGCACGCATGCAGGAATTACTTCGTGCACGGCATGCGGGTTGTGGCAATACAGCGCGGCCATGCCTTAGCTACAAGCTGGGCAATAGAAGTGCGCGACCTGCTACCACAGCTCTGTTAACAGCCTGCTTATTTTGAGTACCCGATGTTCCTGCCCATACCAACACGACCACTGTGCCCGGCATAACGAGAAAATAGCACGTTTCGGTTCCCGCCCTGATGTTTTCGCCCTGGACTATATTTCACGAAAATAAAAAGACCACACTCATCTGTACACTGATGGGTCGGTGTCACCCATATCATCCACTATTGGGGTGTGGATACCGTCATAATGCACCACCATCAGTGCCATGCTCAGCCACAGAACGTCAACTACGGCTACAGAACTCGCATCTCTGCGGGTAGCTTTGGCTATAATCATCAAGCAGCCCGCACGAGAGTGGGCTATCTTCACGGATTCCAAGGCTGCACATCAACGTCTCATTCCCAAAAATTCCCCGCATTTCCCCGAGGGGAAGAATGTGAAAGTGCGAATGCACGAGTTGAATTTGCGCGGTTCGGTAATGTTCGCGAAAGAGAGATCACACACACACACACAACTACAAAGAAAGAAAGATGCATTTATTCACAGACACCTATTTGTGTTGTCGTTGTACTTGATTGCTAGAGCGGATCTCAGCTTTGAAATTTCGTGTCAGTACTCCTTTAAGCAGGTGCATTAGCCCTTCTCACGCCCGATTCTTGGCCAATCCCCCACGTGGGTATGTGCCATGTCAGCGGCCAGGCAGCGCGCGCCCATCTCCCCCCGTTGCACCCCGTTGCCAAGGAAGACGAGGAGATTCCTGGCCAATCCCCCACGTGGGTATGTGCCATGTCAGCGGCCAGGCAGCGCGCGCCCATCTCCCCCCGTTGCCAAGGAAGACGAGGAGATTTCTGGCCAATCCCCCACGTGGGTATGTGCCATGTCAGCGGCCAGGCACGAGCATTCGCACGAGCGCGGACATCTCCGGTGGACGCAGGTTCAGGGTCGCTTAAGAAGTGCATTCGCACTTAAAAGATCAGCTTGTGTTTTAAATACATGAAATGCATTTCCAAACTATACAAGCGCACCATCGCATAGCAGTCCCGTATATATTCATGCCTATTGTGGGGTAACTGGCAATGGGAAGGCGGGCGTTGCTGCATCCGTCGCTCATTGACCATCGAGAACCGGAAATATCGATACCATTCTCCAGGAAATATGCTTTTGTTCTTGCATCAATCTTGTAGCATGGAACATGCAGCTTTCAACCTGGGCTGACGTATCGCGTCATTACGAGCCGCTATATTCTATCGATCCACACTGCAAATTCAAGATGCCACCTCTACTCTCCAAGCGGGAAAAAGCAATTCTACATCGCATGCCGGGCTGAATGCCGCATACACGGGCAACTATATACTTCTCTAAGTTGAGACGGACCACGTCGCCACGCTGCCCACACCGCGATGTGTACAAAAACCTGTAGTACCTGCTCTGCGAATCATCATCCGCGTGGCGCAAGAAGTGCCTTACTGGGAATATTTTGAGCGTGACACGAGGCATTTTTGTGATTTCTCGCACTTAATCTTCTTTTAAATTCCTGCAGCGACTGCAAAAAGACTATAGGTCTGAAAAAGAAGACGATGTTACGCCTTAAGCGAAATCTCGTTTCAAAACGCGCGCACGCGGTGACATCCAGGTCCGTCACTTCAGCGGAGTGGTACACTACGTGAGGTATTGCCGTTCTTAACTTGTACCTTGTAGTACAGTGGAACACGGATGTATCGAAGTTCAAGGGGTTCCCGAAATAGTTCGATATATCGATAATCCAAAACATAAAATATGCCTGTCGGAAGATTATCTGACAACTCTGCGCACTACAGAGCTTTCTGAGATTGTGACAAGCAGTAGCTTACAGATTTGTTCCTCACAGCACGAAAAATTCGAACCACAGCGCGACGACCACCGCTGTTTACTTAATATGAAAAGTCAGTGAGATTCGCTTGCTTCTTCTTCTGCGTCAAGTTCCCCACATTGTCTTCAAGCTTATGAACGCCTTCCAAATGAGAAAATCCGGCGTTGTACACTGTGCCACAACAGTGGCGAATCTGAACACTAACGTAAGCTTGACTGCAGTAGGCCGTTGGGAACGTTGTCAGGGCCACTAGTAGCTAGGGTCCGCTTCGACGTCAGGGAAGTCCGCCACAGCCTGGTGTGCGTGGTGTGCCGTTGTACGTGTCATTCAAAATGGCGCATGGGGATTGACAGCTCTCAAAATTCACTGTCGAGGCACTTAGCGCCGTCGTCTTCGGTATCCGAACACTTCTCGTGTGGAGCCGCGCACCAAAGCCGCTTGCACACAACACGCTCCGGATCGGCCCGGCCGAGACCGAGCCGGCCGAGCTGCCTTCGTCTACCCGCCAGGTGCATGGAGGAAAGAAATGGTCAGGTGCGCAGGTTTGATGGGAAGTATCGCGCCCAAAAATGCTGCGAAAAATTTCGAACATTGCTGCAGCCAACATCTTAAAGGGGTCCTGAAATGCCTTCCGCCGATGCATGGATGTACATGTAACCAAATAAAGCAATGTATTAGCAATCTCCTCCTGCAAGAATTTTGTTAAAGCGATGAGTATTAGCTGAGAAATGGTAAATCAAAAACCGCGAATTATCGTCGCGCCGTATTTCCTCCTCCTTTCAACTGTTTCTTCGCTGTTGGCCTCCCCTCCCGTGATGCTCCGCTCCTCAGCGGTGACGTACTTCCGCTATTGCGCTCCCACAGACTGCCGTCTGCTACGGGCCAGCTCTTTCGGCTTTTTCATCTCTGTAGACACCATGGACACAGGCTGGAAAAGCGAACGAATGACCTGGCCGCATTTGTGCGGCCTGGCCTTGCCCTTTCGCGGTGAACGTAGCTGCAGTTGGTATCGGCGGCGAACTCGCAGCCGCGTGGGGAGAATCGTGCGCTCGTTCCCTTTGGTGCACCGCGCACTGTTTATCCAAAAAGCGCGGTCTCAGATGTGGCCCCGCTGGTGCCGGGTGTTATTTTGCGGTGGTTGTAATTCCTACTACCGACGGCATGTGAAAAAAGACATTTTCAACCGACACAGAACCCGTGCACAAAACGCGCCGGATCGGATCGCTTTATCAGCGGCGATGAACGTGAAGGCGAAGAGCAAACCAACGCTGCACTCGATCAGCGAGAACCCGTGTTCTGACAAGCTGCACCCATGTGTTGCATTCAACACTGACGGGAAAGCGTTTGTTTGCACTTGTTTGGATAGTCGTAAAATGTCCAAACACTCCGGCACTCCGCTAGCAGATCAGCCGGCGAGACATTTCGGAAAACATTTGACAGATGGCGCCGTATGCATTAGTGTGTCGCTACGCAAAATTGATGAGACGCTCTACTAAAACTCCCATCGCGGTGTCGCGTAGCGGGACGCAAAAATTTAGCGTTTAGCGTATGCAAAGGCCACAAACGCTGTACTAAAACTCTATTAGCAACAAAATAGCGTGCGTATGTGAAACCGCTTGCGTTTACAAAGCTGCACGCCGAGCGCGTACGTTTCAAACCTAGTGACATCGTTTAAATACACTGGCAAGCACAGTGTAACGTAGTCAGATATCAACCGTATTTCCTCCATGCTCAGGCGACAAGCAAGAGCTTGTTTTATGTGGGGCGGAGAGTGCGCATAAAGGCCCGTTCGCACTTGCGACGAAAGCGAGTGAGAGCGGCAGGAATTCCGTCGCTTTGTCGCGCGACGATCGTTTTTGTCGAATGGTCGGCACAAATTTTGGTTGCGCGACAGAATTCCCGTCGCTTTCGCTCGCTTTCGTCGCAAGCGGGAATGGAAAGTTCTGCCGCTGCCGTCTGCTACGCAGCTCGGAGGTAACCGCGCGATCTGCTCGGGCCGGATGAACGCGCACACTCCCGCACGGCAGCGCCCCAAGCGGCAGACGGCCGCGTACATCGCTCCCGGCCCCCGCCTGGAGCCCGCCCTCGGCACACTAGCCAGTATATTTCAGGCACTATAATGGAGGAAAGATTTTTTGCTTCCGATGAACCTAGTTCTTTGCCCCTGTGTTTTTAAATACGTGAAGTGGCTAGCACGTTGTCCTCACGCAGCTCTGTATCGTCGTAGCATCGCTGATTGTCCGAACGAAGCTTGCAGCTAAGCCAATGCAGCGACCGAAGCTGTGTGTGTGTGTGTGCATCGCCTCCTGTGTGTTGTGGACGCGTTCGTTTCGCGATGAAATGCGACATTGTACTTCTGCGGGTGGATAATGCTTCCCATGGTCTGGATTATCTTTCTCGAACGACGTACCACTCAACCTCGCATGGGGTATGTGCAGTGTGCCTGGCTAAAAGCCTTCTCGCTTGCGCGCCAGAGTTGTGACTTGCTGCTCGTCCCCGCAAACCGGGTGTGAGGTGAGTGCCGAATTTACGACGGGCAGGAGGAGGCAACTCATCGTCTGTCAATCGCGGTTCAGACTTGCAACGCATGTTGTGACGTTGCGTTCGTTCGAAACGCATCTCTGGATTGTTTTGAAGTTGAATAAAATGTACGCGTCAAACCCGGGCATTCGGCTGAGGGCGTTCTCTGCGATTGCACCAAAGAAGTGCCACGGGACTTTCTTTATGGTACGTACTCACGTAAGATAAAATCCACGTCGTGTTATGGCCGTGTTGCATTCAATACAAACGGTTAAGCGTTTGTTTACACTTGTTTCGTTTGTCGTAAAATGTCAAAGCACTCCGGCACTCCGCTGGCAGATCAGCCGGCGAGCCGCGCGACGCTGAGCAGACGACTCATCTCTTTGCCGGAAGTGCGTGAAAAAGCCGCCCAATAGCAGGATGTCTAGCTCATGACGAACATCTGGGAATCGATGATGTAGACATGTGAAGATGGCGGCGTCCAAAAACACGAAGGAAAGGGTGAGAAAAAAGCGACAAACTTTGCAACAAAAGTGTGAGCTTTCCGCTGCGCGTAAAAGAGTAATACTTGGCACAGGTGACGTTGGCGACCCAATCTAGCGATTGCGCTAGTTCATTTAGTGTCCTCAAAATGCCTTTCAGGGCCCCTTTAATATCACCGGCCTGTACCCCTCGAACAATGTCCGCTTTCACCACTAAATCCAAATTCTTCCGTTTTCTCGTGACCATAGCCCCGGATACATGGACCCGACGAGAAAGGGTCGAGTCGACTGGCGGGTTCACCAAACGTTGGGTTCAGCTACCTCGATCCCTCTCGTGTTTATATGAACCCTGTTCAAAGAATCGAGGTAAGGTGAGCGGAAGGGTTTCCGAAAAAAAAGTTACCGTATTTTCACGATTCTAATGTGCACCCTCTTTTGCTAAAAGGTAGCCTAAATATTTGTGTGCGCGTTAAAATCGGGCTCAAAACGAAAATAGACTTTAAAGCGGGCAGCAACATTGCCATGAAGAAGGGCTTGCGTTCGGGCTAGCTGGGGCCCTATTCTCGACTGCACAAATTGCCGGCATTTCGCCCATGTTTTTTCGCGTAAGCACGACGTAAGCAATCAGTGACGTACTGCACCTATAGCTATGACGACATGGAGTGTAATTTGACGAGTCACTCATAAAGATCGCTACCATGGTATCAAATATTGTGCAAGAAAGATATAAAAACACTTGGCATGTACTATAAAAATTAAGACGGTAGCTGAGGCTGACAAGAAAAACACATTTCTGGAGGTCAAATTTGGCGCCAACACCACGAGGCGATCGAGTAACGTTGATCCAAAAGCGAGCGAAAGGCGGATGTCGAGCTAAAGAACATCACACAATTTTTTTACCGTATCTATTTATTTCTTTCAATCGCTTTTATTAACATAGCTGGGCTCTCTGCTTCAATGCAAGCTTTGTTGCGTTATCACCTTCCCTGCCGCCACCGCCGCCACGCCATCGTCTGCTGCTACGTTACAAGTTTATGGCGTGATCACAGAAAAACACGGCCGCGACCATCGCTTCTATGACACATAAGAGCAGCGAAGCGCTACGCCTGATAACCGCAGAGCGCACCGATGTCGCCGATTCACTCATTCGTCAAGCTCGACTGCAATCAGCGCTGTAATGAACTAAATAGTCACTTTTCATTGTTATTTTTCTCTTGAGTTCGATCATGTGACCCAACAGCTTACTAGGACAAGTATGGACAAATGCCATGCATTGGGTTCTCTTTGCCATGGAGAGGCTTGTACTGCCCTCTTATGTTGCGGTTACGCCAAACAAATAATTTTTATTTCATTGCCAAACATAAAAGCAAAATACTGCATGTTATTTGTATGTTCCATGATCACTGACTTGGAAGCAGTTGAAACTATAATTTGTTTCGGTAGGAAACATGCTTTAAGCAGCGCACATGCGAAACTGCGCCTGCTGCAAATTGCCGCACATTTCGCGGCGCCGTAAGCCGGGGCAATATTGTGCCCTATTTTGCTTGTATTTTGCGACAAAAACAGCCGCCATTTTCAAGCTGTTACGTAGCACTACGTCACTTTTACGCAGGCTGAAGTTGCCAATGCATGACGTAATCGTTCCCGCCAACTGTTTAAATTACGTCACGCCTTGTCAGCCAATCACAGAGGGGGTGTGTATTACAAGCAGTATTGTTGTTGAATAGCAAAGACAGGCTTACGTTGTCATGTCCGCTGCATTTAGTCTGGTTTTTCATTGCCGGCCAAGAATTATGCGCCTTTAGTAACTAGAAATAAGGCAAACTTTAGAACTGGTGTCCGTAGACGACATGAAACGTCAAAATGACGACAGCACACACAACCGCTTTGTCAACCGGAAGCACGTGACCAAAATTGAAAGCCAATCGGAAAAGACTTCCGGAAAATTGCCTGAATTGCCGGCAATTTGTGCAGTCGAGAATAGGGCCCCTGGTGTTCCATAACTACTTCTTAAGCGCCAAAAACTACAGGGACATAGATAGCGCGTGTCCCTGTCTCATTCTATGTCCCTGTAGTTTTTGGCGCTTAAGAAGTAGTTAACATTGCCATGCGGTGGACACGAAGTCCCCCCATAATCCAACTCAATCCAATAAAAACAATCCGTCAAAGCCACGTGAATGAATTTCGGCGCACTAATTCCTCAATGGAATGCCGCGTACCTTGGTCAGCTGTTGCACTTTTTTTTGTACTTCTGAAATTAGCCCGTAACACCTAGAATTAAAAAGATCAAAACACTCGAAATCGCAAAGAGCTTCAATGCTCCCCGGTATAACTTTATTTCCAGCAGGAGCTCCATGACTCATGAGCGGTCTTATGAAGCACACTCATTTTTGGCTTCCACAGCTGCATACGCCAAATATAATCTCCCTCTTCCAGGTACGTGGTGTCATGTCTTTTTCATCTGCGCAGTACCGTCAGTGTCAAATTATTTTTTTTTAATTTTCCTTCGCGAACGTATTTTTTTTTAATTTTCCTTCCGATCTGCTATAACTCTCTTCTAGAGAGTTATAGCAGCTCGGAAAAACGGTTCCGGTACGGTACACGGTAGCCGCTACGGGACCGTACCGGGAAGGCTCGTTTTTAGAGTTATTACAGTGCCTAGAGCAGACCGTAACTACCGGCCACGCTACCGTGACTGGGAGCGACTTGTGTTGTACGTCGTTTGGCAATTTTTCGTGAGTCTGTGGCGCTTCCTGTGCTGAAATATTAGTTTTCAGTTCTCAAAAGCGCTAAAGACAGTATTAGAAAAAAAAAAAAAACATCCAACGCCCCCACGGAGATTCGAACTGCGACTGCGTGAACATGGAGCGGCATTTTAACTCTACGCCATTTCAATAGATGGCGCCAGTAGGTCAAGCTCAGTACATACGGCTGGCTGTTTCTAGTTTTTCGTTTTATTTGAGAGTCCCTCGCACTGATACCGCCTGTTCGCCACTCGCCGATTTGTAGACGGGCGCCATGTTGCTGTTAATACTAGTTATGTAACCGTATCGCCTTTATTTAACCTAAAAGAAGCTATCGGACATGCGTCGTTCGACGACACAAGCCGCGGCAGTTTTGCCGGGACCGTGTTTCGCTTGCTGCTTGAGCTGTCAGAATCGCGTGGATTTCACTTGTTGCAACCTCATTTTTCTTAAACGATCTCATATTTACAATCCGTTCGACTAGGCGTGAGCCAATCGAACGTATCCTAAACTCTTCCAAAGCGGCCGCCCGCTTTCGAACGACGGACACGGTATGTCTCGGTACCGCGCGGCCAAGGTTCTGCGCATGCGCGGTGGCGTCCAGACGGTAGACGTTACCGTACCAGAACCGTTTTTCCGATCTGCTATAAATACGGTATTCTGCTCCCCGCGGCCCGTCGACTCAGCCCGACGAAGGAGCCAACCCACCCCCTGCCTCCGGGTCGACTGGACTCGCCACGACGGCTCTCCGAGCCAACCAGTCCGCTAATACATGGGGGTGTCGAGTCAGAAAACCTGTTTATTTCGACTCAACGCGCCCTCGTCGGGTAAGCGGGGCTCATGGCTCCGAAACGCGTGCCGCGGACCACGCCCTTGCGCGAGCCACCATTGGTAACCGCTCAAACACGCTGAAAAAAATGCAGAAGCCCAGCGCTACCGGCCCTTCCGGTCGGCTTCCCCTCCCCCTTTATTGCCTTTGGCACCCAATCACTCCCCGCGTTCTCACTGCCATGCGGCTGCCCGCCGCACCCCCTCCATGCTAGCTTGAGAGCAACAGGTGTTGAAGGCCAGCGACGCGACGCCGCCCCCCTTCTCATCGAGCGCGGCAGCGCTAGGGTGGCTAGAATGGGAAGTCATCGTCATCATCGCATACATACCGTCAGGAGAAGCTTACTTGCAGGGGCACTTTCAGCACAGAGTTCGATATATCGAATGTGCCCGCGATCGGGAGTTCGATACACGCGTACAACAGCGCTATACTTTTGCATGGGATTTCCGCGGGAATGTTGAGACTGTTCGATATGCATAATAATTCGATGTATCCGTGTTCCATATCCATGTTCGACTGTATTTGTCTTGATGGCGCCTGTAAGACCAAAGGGAAAATGCCTCTTGCTTTCCATGACAGTTTTCTTTAGGTCACGGTGTGACAGCCACGCCACAGGTCACCCGGCTACAACTGAGAGAAAAAAGTGGCCGCGTATCTGCTCACTTCGCTGCAAATTACGTCGAAAGACGATGGCCTTGTACGTGCCACCGCTGCACGTAGTAAATGCCCCTCTTCTTTCCTTCGCCCATTTCTCACGCTGTTACCTTCCCCTCCTGTCTCGTTCCTCCCACGATGAACACGGTGGAGGTCAATTCAATGTTCCCGTGCTCCACTGCTTGCGCGCCATCCACTCGAACCTTTCGTTAATGTGGGGCTTCTTGGAATGGCGCCCCGAGGTCTAGGCTCGGGCTCAACCGCTTTTCGTATTTTTGGGTGAGAACATTGTTTTCAACGCGTATTTTTAAAATTTCCTATCACGATAATCAAGCATGCAGTCATGTATATTTATTGAAATGAACACTGAATTGTGTTTTGCCTCAAATATGCCTAATGTTCTCGCTTTGTTTAACAGTACGTGTTTACAAATATGAAGTGTGTTTCCAGACTTAGTGGTTTGGAAAAGTTCTGTCTGTATGAACCTCTCTTTCAACTTTTGGCCGGAATTGGCCGAATCGAGAGACAGAGACATACCAAAATTTTCTGGTTTAAGTAGCCCAAGAAAGACTATCGTCTTTAAAATTGCAGTCCACTCCTCCATGCTAGAGTCACTGTACAGTACCGTTGCTCCTGCTACTGTGACGCTCGTTTAATAGGTTAGTCACAAAGTCATATTAAGGTGGGTCCACGCAGAGCTTGGAGGAAAGGAGACACACTGAGGCGGGTGGAAAACATTAACAATTAGTTTAATGGGGTGCCTCAGTGGTGCCGGCCTCCTCACCAGGTTGGGCGGAATCGTTCGGGTTGCAGGGGGGTCAATCGTCGACGGGACACCGACGGGCCAAGTGGGTCTCGGGGCCAGGAGATGGAGGCAGTGCGGGGCCGGTGGCTCGGTCTGCGCGGCGAACCCGAGGGCAGGAACGAGAGGCTGCGCAGGACCGGTAGCTCGGCGGGCTCGAGGTGAAGACCGGGGCAGCAAACGCTGGCAGCGAGCGGGCTCCTGGGAACCTGTTGTTGTTGTTGAACACGTTTATTTCACATTTTGAAGCCAATTTAAGGCTGCTGTGAAAGAAAAAAAAATGAGAGAAAAAAAGAGGTAAACGTTTCGTCGTTTGATCACTGGCTTCGGTCGTGACGGGCTGTGGTTCTGGCAGTGTGTCCGAGCCGGGAACCGGTGGCAGGAGCTTCTGCATCATCCATAAACTGGTTTAGCGACCGCCAAAGTTCGTTGGCGACCGCTGCAGTTGTACACGGGGGTGGTGCAGCCCAGCTCTGAAGGGAGTTCGGCCTTATGTCACTCGGGAGTGAGGCCAGGGCCCGAGCTCTGGGAGCCGAGTACAGCGGGCAGAACCACAGGAGGTGTTCCAGGTCAGCCCGGGTTCCACATGGGCTGCACATTCCAGTGTTGGGTTGGTCGAGGGAACGGCTGCTTTCCTTGCTTCGGAAGCGCTGCAAAAGGTAGGGGGTAAGGAGGGTGCCAGTCTGTACCCGCCGGAGCATAACTTGCTGCCAGCGGGTAGCAGCCTTGCGAGGAAGTGGAGGGATATTAAGTGGATTGCAGGCGCTGCGTAGAAAGCTGCGTCGGTGCTGCTTGGCAAAAGAAACCGTTATGGCGGGATCTAGCCACTGATTGTGTGTCTCCACGTAATCGGCTAACCGGCTGGAAAATCGCTCGGGTGGTTTCGACTGCGCGGATAGAAGTAAAGCGCGCGCTAGTCGGTGGGCCCGGTCGTTTCCTGGAATTCCGGAGTGTCCTGGGATCCAGTGTACGTGAAAGTCGTGTCCCAGAGCACGGAGGGAGCTAACGTGGAGACGAAGTTTCTTGACAACGACGGTAGTAGTGCGAGTGTTTTGGCAGGCACGATAGGCTTCCTGCGAGTCCGTGTAGACTCGGTAGTGATGGGCGCAATCTTCCCCCGTTTGGTGTTGTGCCAAACTGACGTGCTCGGCAAAATCTACAATGGCGCACAGTTCTGCAAGGGAGCTGCTGACGGCTTCACGGGTGAGGTGGAGTTTGTTTCCTCGCGTTGTTGCATCATGGCTTGTCCATGCCGTGGTGAACATTGGCTGCTGCTCGTGCTCACCGATTGCTGCATCTACATAGATGACATGGGTCTTGCGAGTAAGGTCGTTGCCATCGATGAGTTGCCTTGCTTGGGTGCCGTGTCTTCTTGCGAAAGCTTGTCTCCTTGCCGTTTGTTCTTGTCCCATGTTCTGGGGTAGCGGCTTGGAGTCTACGATGTCGACGTGCTCCCAGGGGGGAGATATTTCTGGGAGCGGTGGTAATGTCGAGATTTCAAAACCAACTTTTTTCAGAGTGAATCTGCCTGCTTCGGTGGACTTTAATCGCGCAATATGCGTGAGCTCATGAGTAGACATTAGGTCCGCTATATCGCTCAACGCGCTGCAGCTTTTGAGAGCCGGAAGGGGCGTATGTTTCGGAAGCCCAGTTATCACCCTCCTGGCTTCATTATTTAGGCGCTCAAGAAGGCTTAGCTGCGTGCGCGTGATCGGATGGAACGGTGCTCCGTATATGATACGGGAGTGTACAAATGCACGTACAAAATGTCGCAGTTCGTTCTCTTTGACTCCTCTCGTGCGGCTGGCGATCCTGCGTAGGACTTGGATGACTTGTTTAGTGACACGAACTGTCCGGCCAAACCAGGTAGATGCTATGCACTGCTCGTCGATAAACATCCCGAGTATACGTATGGAGCGTTTTCTAAGGATAGGCCTTTCCCCAATTGTGAGGTAGACGCTAGCCTTCTCCTCATCCTTGGATGGGGTTTTCCTGCCACCGTGGATGACCACAAACTCTGTCTTCTCGGGTGCCAGCGTTAGCCCTATCTGCTGTGTGTAGCTTTCGACAGTATCCAGGGCCGCTTGTAGTGCCTGCTCTTGTGTACCTAAAGAACCTTGTTTGGTCCAGAGCGTCACATCGTCTGCGTAAATTGCATGTTCGACGTTTTCGATGTTGGCCAGTCTTCCAGGAAGCGCCGCAAGTGCTACGTTGAATAACGTAGGAGCGATGACAGAGCCTTGAGGGACTCCTACCCGGTTGTGATGAAAGCGACTGAGGGAACTTCCAACTTTGACCTGGAAAGTTCGATCCCGAAGGAAGGCGGCAATGAAATTGTGCATGTATCCCTTGATGCCAAGATCTCTTACGGCTTGCATGATCGAGGTGTGAGGAAGGCCATCAAAGGCCTTCCTAATGTCAACACCTACGACCATACGGGGACATGTAGACAACGGGTCAAGAACGTCCTCCTTGAGGCGTAACATGATATCTTGCGTCGTCAGACCGGAGCGGAACCCGTATTGTGTGGGAGCAAGAAGGCTACGCTCCTCCAGCCACCATACAAGGCGAGCGTTAACCATGCTCTCCAAAAGCTTAAACAAGCATGACGTAAGGGATACCGGTCGCAAGTTCCCCAGGCAGTTAGGTTCTTTGCCTGGCTTCGGTATTGGTTTTACAATTGAGTGCCGCCAGTCGTCGGGAATGGAGCCTTCTTGCCAGACGCGATTAAATTCCGCAAGGAGAGTCACCTTGCATTCTTCTGGGAGGTTCTTGATGTGCGATCCAGTGATACCGTCTGCGCCTGGCGCGCCATGCGTGTTAATTCTGCGTAGAGCATCTTCGAGCTCTGCCATTGTGAAAGGTTGGTTAAGTTCGTCCTCCCCAGCTGGAGTGTCGTCCTTCTCGTAGGTTAGGGAGTTGGGACTCGATGCTTGTGGAAATAAGACCTCAGCCGCTTTCTCTGCGAACGCTTCAGAGCCAATGCCCTCTTTGAGAGCCACGCGGGCTGCCCCATCTGCAGTCCTACGTTGCCCCAGAAGGGACCTAAGTATGCCCCAAGCTCGACGAGAGCTTATTGAACCGTTGATTTTTTCGCACATTCGAGCCCACTGTATAGACGCCAGTTCAGCGGTATACTGCTCGATTTCTCTTTGGACTGCTTTCAGTTTTGCTTTTAGTGTTTTAGGACGCCCCCTGGCTCGGAAGGTCGACTGTATTCGTAGTCTTCTGTTCCATAAATGAAGAAGGTGTCGATCGGGATCTGGATCGTCAAAAGAGACGCGAAGTGTTTTGGTGGATTGGCGTTTGGCATTGGCCATGGCTTCTTTAAGCGCATCTATGCTCTGTATGGAGTCACATTCCCTCAGGAGTGCTCTATATTTGTCCCAATGAGTGACCTTGCATTCCCTTTTAAGCCTATTAGACCCTCGCGTGGACGTGGTATCTTTCTTAACAGTTATTGCTATGGGGAGATGATCACTACCCAGCGGATCCTCAAGAAGGCTCCATCGAAAGTGACTTGGTCGCGAGGCCCACGTCAGGTCCGGAGTAGTGTCAGCTTGGCGTCGGTCCTGTCCAAGTCTAGTATGAGCTTGTGGTAAATTCAGAAGCGTGAGTCCGTAGTGGTCGAGATCGCCTAGAATGCGCCTTCCACGTGGGCTACACTTGGTGTAGTTCCAGGCTATGTGCTGGGCATTAAAATCGCCGCAAACAAGCACTTCGTCACTACGGTAGACCTTCTGGAAGTGTGGTATGAAGCTGAGGTCTGCCGGACAGCGCTTAGACTTGTTTCTGGTATTTTCTGGATTGAGGTATACCGAGAAAACGACCATTGTTCTTTTTGACGCGAGTTGAAGTCTACATCCAGTGACGCTGGCGCTGCTTGAGCACCAAGGATCAGTATCCAGCCTAGTGTGTGTCAGGGTTCTATCTACATACATGGCCGTACGTGTTGGTGTGCCCGGATCTTCTGGAAAACCATAGCCTTCGTAGCCTGGAAGACGTGGAATGGGTCCGTTTACCTCTTGTAAACACAGCACAGCAGGTTTGCGCCCGTTGTGTGACAGTCCCCATCGTAATATCATGTCCGCTTTCTTTTTCCTTAGGGAACGGCAGTTCCACTGAATCACGGTCGGGATGTCTCCCCCTGCATCCCGACCACGACCTGAGGCGCTACTTTGAGACTGAGAGCAAGCCATGGTTCACGTTGAAGGGTTGACTGGGAGAATTGGCATTCGCAGGAAAAAGGGAGTTTCCGTTCGTTGGTGGGGTGGCCATGGAGCCCCCAAAAGGGAGCGTTCCAGTGAACATGAGACGCTCCATGACAGTGCGAACACATGTTTCAACTGCGCGTTCAATCATAGTCTGAACCCGTGTCATGATGTTGCTCTCTAGTTGTGATAGGCGTGCTGAGAATACCGCCTCATAATCAGGCTGGGGTTGTGGCTGCTGAGAAGTTTGCAGGACGTGGTTAGTACTTTCACTGGATGTTGCACTGCGTGGGGATTGATGGGCTTCCTTGTGAGAGGGAGCAGTGGGCTGAGTTGTTGCTGATGTAGTGGGCGCAAGCGGGGGCGATTGTTCCGGGGGTGCGCGACTTAAAGATATTTCTTGGCCGCGCTTTTTCCGGTTAGTGCACTTGACTGCGTCCGCAAAACTAAGCGTGCCCTCTTCGCGATCTACAAGCTTCCCTAGAGATTTTCCGGAGGGTGTTGAATGCGCGCTGCTTGGAGCTTTATCGGCACTGCGCCTGACGGCCACCATTTTTGAACGTCCTTCAAGCGATGGCGAAAGTGGGCCTTGGTCTGTTTTCGGTCCTGGGCGTTGGTTTCGCTTAGCGTCGGCTGGCGATTTCCGCGTGGTTAGTTTTTTGTTGACCTCTACGCGCTTGGGACAGTTTCGGGCCGTAGCTAGATGGCTCCCACCACAGTTCCTGCATTTCGGTGTGTTGTTGGGACATTCTCCACTGCTGCCATGCTGCTTGTCGCCGCACTTTGGACAACGTGGTTTGTCTGCATTGGGACATTGTTCTTTCCCATGTCCCAACTTGTGACAGGTCTGACAAGCATAGACTGTTGGCTTGAAAGGGAAAACTCGAATCGTAAACGATTTGAGTCCGATCTTGAAAGGGAGGTTCCTTCCCTGAAAGGTTACCAGCGCCGTGCCTTTTTCGCCAATAGGGCGAGCGCTGATGATTTCGCACTTTCGACAGTGTAGGTTCGCCTTAAGCTCAGTAGCTGTCATTCCGCCCGCGTTGTGGATGATGCCCCGTATCTGGTTTCTCGTTATGGCTTCGTAAGCTTGAAACGGTGTGGGTTTTCCATTGATAGGAAGTTGCGTTATGGTTAGAAGGGCATCTCGCACTCCGCAGTCGTCCGTATCCACGGCTATTTGGTTGCTTCTGTCGAGATACCGGATCAGAATGCGCGGATCGCTTGTCCGTTCTGGCGTTGAGGAAGTCTTCACGTGCTTCGAAATTGCCGCGTCGAGTAGAATGAACTTCTCGTCCATAATTCTGCACGGCTCTTGAGGTTTTAGAATAACAGTACACCCGCCGGTCGCGCGGCGTTCTTCGACTAGGCCAGGTTGACTGCGCGCCGGTTTACGGCGTTGGTAAGTGACTGTCTGCCACCCTTCTTCGTTTTGGTCTAGTGGATTTGCTGGATCTGAATCCGAATCGTATGAGTTGTAGTCAGCTGTCTCGTTATGACAATTAGGGCCGCGGCGGACCACGTTAGGTTGTTGTCCACGCCCGATTCGGGCGCCGCCGTGCCGATCGAAAGGTTTAGGCCTAAACGCGGACCCCGCGTTCAGTGAGGAAAGCGTCCCCCGGGAGCGTTTCTGGCCGTGCGCTGCAGTTGGCACAATGCGTACGTTAGAAGTGAGTGAAACATCGCACTTGCCTTCGCTGTCTTGCGGGGGCGCAGTAGCGGAGAGAGGAGCGAAAGGGTTCTCGTGAATGCGCAGTGGTGCGCGCATGACAGCGACTGAATCTGCCGCTGGAACGACCGCGGCCAGTGCCGTACTTGTCGGTAAGCCTATCATGGCGTCTTCGTCGGTCGAGGTACTGGGAAGCTGCAGATCCATGTCCTCCGAGGTTGGGGCGTTGGATACAACTTCGGCGGGATCCATGGTTGTAGGAGGTTCGACGGAGACCGGGTATGCGGGCCCGGGGCCCACAAGTCCGGTTAAATTTACCGTAGTCGACGGAGCTTGGGTGGGATGCGTCGGCTTCGCTCGGCCACCTAGTGGCGAGTCTCCCTGGGAACCTGGGACGCGTTTTCGGATTGCTCCTACGGCTGCGTCCGAATGGCAAGACGGTCGCCCCAAGTCTAACCTCGATCCCCTCCGTTCGCTCCTCTTTATCTATTCTAGTCTCTTCTTCCACCGTGCCTCCTCCTACGTCCGAGCAGCGGCGGGGAAAAGGGGGAGAAGGGCCGGCTTCAAGCGGCGGTGGACGACGCGGCTGTCTGCCCACCCGCCACGGACGCGTCGAGCGGAGGGAAGCCTGGCTCACCCCGAGGCAAAGAGGAACCATAGCCCCGGATACATGGACCCGACGAGGGAGGGTCGAGTCGACTGGCGGGAACGCGCGGGTTTCCCGGCGTTCCCGCGGGAAAACTTCCTGCGGCCAAAGTTCTTCCATCTGGTTCGGAGTAGTCCGGGCGCAAACACGACCGTCACACTACGCTGTTTCTATAGTCCTACACTTATCGCAATTAGAGTGAACTAGAACACTCTATCGCAATACTATCTATAGTTGTCCTGCATGCACAGAGGAAGCTCGACGGCAGACTAATGAGGCGGACAACTAAATCGTGGTCTTCTAAAATACAGACCAAGAACAAGCACCGGGAATCTGCATAATATTAAAATATTTCACAACAAAATAAAGACTGGGCTTACCTCCGCAAACGTAAACCGAAAAAAAAAAATCAGAATCTTGGCTGATCGATCAGTAAAGTTTACACAATTCAGGGCCTCCTGATTTTTTATATCACGTTGCGTCACGGCGCCCGTGCTAACGCACGTACGACTCAATTTTACAAACACACACGCACGCACGCACGCACACGCACACACCTAGACTCCTCTAGACCCAGTCACGCCAGAAATATATATGGTCCCTAGAAAAACTTTCTAGGGACCATACCCACAGGGAGCCCCGCGCGGTGTGCCCAGGGTGGGGAAATGGAAGGCGCTGTGAATAGTCTCCATGTGTCAGGCAAGCAAGCCAGGCAAGCGAGAAGCGACGCTCGGCAGTCCACGGTGGGCAGTCTTCCGACGTCCCCGACCGGTTCGCCAGGCGGACTTTCGTTTCCGTTTTCTCTTGGTATGGTGTCGCCATCTAACGAGCGCTGTAAGAAAACGGTGGAGTTATAACCAACACAGCGTTGCTAGGATGCGATTTCTCGAGGGAACAGCGCGAGAAAGCTTCGCCAAGCTTGTTGTGCCGTTCGCGATGTGAACATCGCCATGAACAGTGCTTATCTTCATTGTACTGTGAACTGCCATCCTTCAACGTGGGCTACACTTTTTTCTTCCGTGATTACTAGAACTATGGTGTCATTTTTCTAGTTTAATTGAACTTGACGACGCCGGTTGACTTCACCGCAATTCTTCGCTGCCAAAACAATGGTGATGAGATGAGCACCGATGGCTGTTGTAACGGCCGAGTTTCTTACTGCATGCTACATTATTGGCTGGAAAGACTGAATTATTCAAGGTGGACGAACTATATATGCGGAATTTTTCTGGGCGTAGCTGTCTGATCACAATGTAAAGCACCAGTGCAAAGTGTGCGTTTCCTTAGCGCCATCGTCTGGCTTTCAATTTCTCTTTGTACTGTATACAAGGGCGGTCATGGAAACCCGCGTTTTCATAAACATTGACGTCGAACCGTTCTGTGCAAATCTTATTTTTCCCGCGGGAGTCCCAGCGGCCGGCTATGTGCGGATTATTTTTGGAGATTTTTCCAAGACTTGCTCGAAGTATAGAGCTGCAAGCGAAAAGGCTCCGAGTAGCGAAAGTGATGCGGAGGCGGCTGTCAGTGATAAAGTGTTTGTACAGTCACCGTCTGTGGACGGAGAGCCAGTGTGCACGCTGAAAAGCGCTACTTTGCCCGATGATTTGAATGACGATTCTGACGATGCTGCTGATCAGCCCAACGAAGAAAACGAAAGTGCATCTCAGGTGCCTGAGCTGGAGGAGCCAAATGAACCCGCAGAGCCGGCAGAAGCCAACTTAAGTGCTGCACCGACATACGAACTATCCAGCGACCGGCGGAAGCAAAAAAATCCCATGAAAATTCGGTTAAAGACTGTGCCCGTGCCACCCGATTCTATACGCAGGTCGAGCCGAACACGCAATGCAGCCGCCGTTCGATACGTAAGCAGTAGTAGTTCGGACGATGATTTCAACCGTGACAGCGCGGACTCCAACTGGAGTGGGTCTGACGAGTCGTACGAAAAGCCTCCGAAAGTCAAGCGAACGAGGAGAGCCTCGGTCCCCATATGGAGGGCTTCAGCTGTTGGAAGGAAAGCAGCTTCTGCAAGGAAGTCATTGCCAGTCAGGAAAGAAAGAACCTCTGCAAAGAAAACACCCGCACCTGTGCGGAAAGCTACAGCTACGCTGAAAAAAACAGCTTCTGTTGGAAAAGTTGTGAATTCTGCGGCGACTGAAACTCCCACTCCCAAGGTGGCTCCTCTGAACATCAAGGCTCTAAAACAGCAGTCGAAGGAGAGGCAAGCCTTAAAAGCAATCGGCAAAGCCAAGTCTGGGGAAACGTTTACGTGTGAAGAATGTGCCCAGACATTCAACTCGAGATTAAAGTACAAGAAGCATTCGTGGACTCACAAGCCCAAGAGTGAGCACCCCCACAGGTGTGACGTGTGCGACAAACTTTTCGCCACAGCCTTCACACTTGAGCGACATCAGGCGGCCCACTGCAAGGGCATGCCCAACTGCTGTGAGAAGTGCCGGAAAGGGTTCGCCACCCCTGAGGACCTGGCCAAGCACGAGGAGAGCCACAAGGACTACCGGTGCGAGTGCTGCTCACAGCTTTACCTCAACTATCGGGGCCTCCGCAAGCACTACACGCAGTTCCACAAGAACGAGATGCTGCTCAAGCAGCAGAGTGCCGCAACCGAGGATGGTGCAACCGAGGGTGAACTTGAGAACAGTGCCAGGCAAAAAGAACTCAAGTGTGCAACGTGTGGTGCCAGTTGTGAGAGTGATGACGCATTGGCAGCTCACTACGTGGAGGTCCATCCAGATCAGCAGGTTTTCCCCTGCGAAACCTGCCGCAAAGTGTTCACAGACCGTGATATGCTTCAGACACACCTGCGCAAGCACATGCAAATCAAAACTGGGGAGAACTCTAGTGAGCAGACCTACCTTTGCAACATTTGCGACAAAGAGCTGAAGTCCCTGTCTACTCTTCGCGTCCATGTGCAGTCTCACAACAAGGTCAGTGGTGTTGTCCCTAAGGTTCCTTTTCATTCATATGTATTTCTGGCGCTATGTACCGGCAGTGGTGCGCTTTGTGGCTCAAATGAGAGCTTTGAAATGTTGAAAAACTGCAACAGTTGTAAACAAGCAGGCCAGTTCACTATTAGCAGTGCTGCTGGTATAGAATTGAAAATATTTGGAAGGTCACCCCATAGGTTGACGTGCAAGCTGATGTAATTTTGGTGAGGTCATTTTACATCAATACTGATTGTAAAAAACTGCATGCACACGCACACAAAACGCAGAAAGAAAGAATCCCAGTTTTTCAAGGTGAGCTTATACCAACTAGCTCAGGTTACTGTTCTTCTAAGCCATAAATACTGAGTTGCATGTTTTATGCAAAATGAACATTCAAGAAGGTAAAGAAAGGGGTCCAGAGTAGTTTCTGGATAGCCAGGTATCGCAGATATGTACTACCCCCATTCACTGTCTTGTGGCTTTGACTTGATGCCTCCTCTTCACCGCCTTGTTCTTTGCAACGGTCTATTGGCGGTGAGATGTTTGAGTGGCGCCCCCTGGCTCTGACGTCAGCTTAGGGACTCGCGCCGCTGTCGTCTGCTACACTTGCGCCGCTGCTACACTCGCTCCGCTGTTGTCCGCTTGTGAGAGGCAGCAACGCCTAAGCGAAAAATCACCATCTTTGATTTTCTAGGGCATTAGAAAGCATATTTCCAGTAATTCAGTTATTTTTCCAGCTTCTGACAACTCTTAATAACTATAAGCTGTGTACTGCACAAGTTTGCAACGAACGAGAGAGAGACCAACTTTATTCAGAGCATCGGTCGATAATCGTGCGTAACTCGTCCTTTCTAGCTTATTTGCGAGGTTCAGTGCTCGGAGCTCCTCGATAAGTATGCAAAATGCGTAGGCTCCCCTAAAGTATTTTCGAGATGCTCTTATGAAGACCCAACAGTGTAA
Source organism: Haemaphysalis longicornis (assembly GCF_048455015.1). Lineage (NCBI taxonomy): Eukaryota > Metazoa > Arthropoda > Arachnida > Ixodida > Ixodidae > Haemaphysalis > Haemaphysalis longicornis. Next base: position 440,029,057 of record NW_027526203.1, on the reverse strand, counting down.
TGCTACGCACCAAGCAGCGCGTCCTTACACGCGCATCGCAAAGCTGGAAACAAAGCGGTTGTCTTCTATTTCTTTCGTTGTTGTTGACTTGTATCAGGTGAATGTTTTTTGTGTGTCCGACGCATTAATTTTTCTGCACCGCCACACACGTCTTATTAGGAGGTTTGGGGATGTTTGAGAGGCGCACGTAGTTCGTGTGGATATTTTCTTCAGGCTGTAAGGCATACATTCCCTTCTTCACACATTGGCTTTCGTTATGTCCGCGTACAAGAATGGGCATGTCCGCAGCGTGCGTTGTTTATTCACATGCAAATGCAATGAGAAGGTTTGTGGTACGCCACCGCGAAACGGCGCAGACGACGTTGTCCAGAGTACTTGAAGGCGACTTTTCCGCCCCGAATTGCTATCGTAACTAACGAACTGAATCTCAACCCAAACAGTTATGACATGATTACAGTGTTGAAGGCTTGATATACTCGCTAAAAACGCAAGAAACAGTGTACGTGCCGGTTTTCAGTATTATGAAGAATCATGACTGATGAATATCTTCAAGCAACTATTTGTGGTTTTCCAACCCCTTCAGGCGTAAAGAACAAATCCTGGCCTACTCGGGATGATCTTCCACGAACTGAGGAAAATATCTCTTACTTTCTGTCTTTAGAATGAGGAACCTGCCCACTAACCAGCTCGGTTTTACTGCTAAAGTTTTCTCCTCCTCCTCCTCGTCCTCGTACTTTTGAGTGCAGTGTTACTATAACGCATATCTGAATATTGGGAAGGCATGGCTGTCGGAAATGTACCGAAATGTCCCTCAAGGTCTGAAGAAACATACCGTTACTGTATTTTACCGTGCATGTTACCCGTTTTGTTCAATAAGCCTCCATACTTGTTAGAAGCCTGCACCGGCACGCGCCTACACATACCGTGGGTTATTTGGAACTCAACCTACGTTTTCTCTGCGCCCCACAGTGCATGTCGGCACATTGTCATGCTATGACAACGTAAAGTGATGTGATACAATACTTTCGAGCGTTCGGCAAGGTGGCACAAACTGTTTTACCTTACATACGATTACCAGGAATCTTAGTGCCTTCTGCCAAAGCCGAGAGCCTCGAAGGCCTGGAATTTGTTTTGGTCTTGCATTGTCGCTGTTGTTGGTTTTTAGACTCTTGATGTTCCCTTTGTTCGAAAGATTTCTGAATGCAAAAGCTAACGCCTGGCTCCAACTCTCCGCACAGGACCGGCTTCACAGGAATGGGGCCACGCCGGCAATGTTTCTTCCGAAGCGGTGTCGAAAACTTTCTGTAAATCACGACTTGAGCTAGTGTATGCGATTTTAGGTATTTTATTAGGATAAAAAGTTGCGCACACGCGAAGGCAGGTGCGGTCGAACATCAAACGTCAACGGAGCGCAAAGAAACAGCAGGTAGAGCGAGCCCGAGTGAAGCAGACGACAAATGGGAGAATCCCTAAGCCGACGTCACGAAGACGCCCTTCGCAGCGCCGCCCGTGGTCGCGCTCACCGCCAATAAGCTGATAGCATTTGTTAAGGGAAAGAGACATAGGGCAGATGAGACTAGCTCCCCTCCTCCTTCATTCATGTTGTGCGGAAACCATCTCTAACACGAGACCCCTCATCGCAATTGTTCATTACAGTTGTGTATGTGTGGTGGAGGACGACAGGTGTCCTTTTGGTCTTCATTTAATCTCCACTGTCATTAAGCGAAATAAATCCCTGACCATTTTGCAACATTTGGGAGTGCTCCACCACACATGTATGCAGCTAGAACTTGTACTTTGGTATTGCTAAAAAAATGGGGAAAGTTTGTGAGCTGGTTTACAGAGCGCAGGGAAATGTGAACGCAGGGTATAAATTCTTGTTTTCTTGCTTGACTCAGAAGTAGGGAAAGAATGTGCAAGGCTGCACTATCTGAACTGATATGTCCGTATCCAGTTGTCATGTCAACCTGTAGACACGTTCTCACACCACCCACCAGGTTGCGCCACTAGACTGTAAAGCAGCTCAGAGTCGAGGAATACAGGAACCCAGAGTCGCAAAGTACAAATTACAGATACGAAATATCCATAGTCAAGGAATACAAATATTCAGGAGTGTGGATAAATGAGGTGAAAAACTACAGAAGAACTCATGAGCAACAATTTAAAATTAAAGAAAAGTGGGACGCAGCTGTGATTATACTTGGAGCTCTGGGGGGGCATAACAAATATAAAGTAGTGCGAGGAATTTGGAAAGGTGTAATGGTTCCGGGCCTCACCTTTGCAAATGCAGTACTCTGCTTAAAATCAGATGTATCACGCCTAGAAGTAAACCAGAGAATGGTAGACCGTTTGGCTTTAGGTGCACATAGTAAAACAACTAATGAAGCATGCAGGGAAATATGGATTGGGTGTCGTTTGAAGTTCAAGAAGCTTAGAGTAAAATAGGTTTTGACGAAAGTTTAAGAACAATGGATCCACATAAGTGGATCCGTCGCTTAGGTGCCTCGAAAGTATACTGATGTCTCTACATGAAAATCATGGACATGCAGTGGATAAAAACCACTAGAAGGCTAATATTTAAGAAGGCTAATATGTAATGTTCAGTGGAGAAGCAAAGACAGCCAAGATAACCATAACAGAGGTAGAGCAGACAGAAATGAATAAATGGATGGAAAAAATGGAATCGAAAACCTTGTAAGAGATGTACATGGCAGGTAAATTTATTATCAGTAAGAAAAATCTCTATGATAACTTCAAGGGTAGTGCTTTGCATTTTGAGGGTAGAGCAAGTTGCTTGAGAACAAAGAGCTTTGTGGGGAAGTATACCCAAATCGACGAGCCATGTGTGGCCTGCAGAAAGGAAATAGAAACGATTCTGCACATTGTATTCGAATGTGATCATATCAATCCAAATGCATATGTGAGAAACTTTACCTTTCATCCCTAGGGCTTCCTTAAGCCCTAGGGTTGAAAGGTAGAACAGAAAAGTAAGCTACAAGGCTGTAGAGGCAACTAAAAGAGGATTTGAATACTAATGGGAGAAAAGCAGAGAGGGTAATATAACGTTGGGAAACTACCACCTGTACTAAGCAAAATTTAAATAGTAGTATAACGCAAGTACACATCTGCTCCTTTGGTGTGATGACACACGTCATCACCCCAATATAAAGGGGATACCATTATCAACCAATCGATCAAAGCAGCCCACCAACATTGGCATTACGGGACACTTGCTAAGATGGAGGGACATAGTGGATGCCATGACGAGCTGTCTTGGAACTTGTACATGTCTGTGTAGTAGAACTTACTACTGTAAAGTTCCAAAAGAACGCCCACCCATACAGTGATATCAAGTGAAAGATGCAGGATGGGCGATCTTTCGGGTCAGGTGCGAAAAACTGCAAAAAAGTGGCCGCACCACCACTCAAAACTGCGGAGATATGAAGAAAAAAATACGAGATGGGCAAACTTTTGGGTCAAGTAAGCAAAGGACAAATAAGTGACCGCATCAACACATGAATAGAGGATTCACGTTTATTTTGTTCACTTATCGCTGCTAAAGCCATCGGTTTGAGGTGGTAGGCGATGTTTAGGGTCTTTTAGTAAATTGAATATTTCACCCCTACAGGGGGGTGGGCGATGTTTCGGGAGTGGGCATTCTCTCGGAACTTTACGCTAAGTTGGAACTGCAGAATATGCGACAACGTGGAACCCTGCCACCGTGATTATGTGTACCCGACAGCTGAGCATTGCACTCCACAGAGGCTAAGAATGAAGCAGAAATAGATGCACTTCCATTGCTGGAAGTGTGCCTCCATTTAAAAAATACAAAAAAAGTGTGGGGGAGGGCGATGTAGAAGGGCTTCCATGCCAGCCACCAGGCAGCGCCACCAGCCCGTGAAGAAACCTGCCAACATAAGGCATGACGAGCGGTCATAGAGCCTTGTACATGTCTGTTTATTAAAGCTTAGTTGGAACTGCAGAGTATGCAACAAGCTTGCGTGGGGAGCAAAATAACGATGCAGTTGTATAGTGCTGCTATACCCGAATGCCATCTTTAGCACCATTCCCTTAAATGAAATGCACTGTGTTTATCTGATCACTATGAAGCTCTTGAGAGCTCTGCATACCTTGAGGGAGCACACATCCTTGCTGGAGAAGTTTCATATGCAGTGCATATGCAGGCAGGGACATTCTCGTGTAAGCGTGTCCACTTCATAAGTGGTGTCCTGAGAGCCAGAAATTTTCTGGTAAGCCAGGCTGTGTGTGTTGGCTTCTCTGGGCTGTATCTCTCACCCGTCTTCTATTGACGTATGGGCTTCACCACTTAACGTGCGCACGCACCTGACTACATGGCCAAGCAGTCAGTTCCTTGTGGTCCATTCTGGCCTCTGAACAAGGCCATCAAGGCAACTTTCAAAAACAAGGCACAAGGAGGGAGGTATGGGAATAAGCAGTTTGAAATCTTGGGCATGCCTTGTCCCCGTCAGGTCACAAAAGTTAATACAGTAAACTCCCCTTAAGATAAACTTGAAATGGTCGTGCAAATTTGTCCGTATTATCAGAAATTCGTCTTAAGTAGATGTTTTTTGCATTGTGCATGTTACAAGAGAGGAAAAGTGTTGTTTGTCTTAACCAAGTCTTCTGTATCTGTGAAACCAATTTGTGAGAAGGTAGGTAATTGACAATGTTCCCTTCCAAGTCCTTCCTGTATACTACCGTAAAATATTGAGCAAGCGCCCCCCTGAAAGTGCAGATAGTTCAGGGAATTTCGGGGAGGGGGCCCTTGTTAGGAACTGCCCTATAATTCAAAATGGCGGTGTGTAAATGTTGTCCAACCTTACCTACCCCCCTCCCTCCTGAAAAAGAAAAAAAAATAGTGCAGTTCGTTAAGGAGAAAAAGCCCCTCTTGGCACAACCAGTGTTAGCAGTTCATACGGTGTTCCCGTAAACCACGTTGTTGGTCCTTTTAGCCAGAGAATCCATTCTTGCCTCTTGCCATCATCTCTCCATTTTTGAGATGTTGAACAAGGTGTACTTATGATGTGTTCGGAGGGCGTTCACGGTGGAGCGAAAGGGCCTAGGTGCCTCTCAGAAATCTGCAAGTGTCTTCTGGCTTTCGTTACGAATACTTGTCATGAACCACCGTTGTCAGAGTCACAAGCACATTCGGCTATATCAGGTGACAGCAAAATGGCGAGTGTGTACGGAATTAACGGCTACCCTGTGTTCTTGGACAGGATTCTGGTTTAGCCAAGAGGCCAAGAGCGCAGTCAGAAGTGTTCCTGGGCGGTTTCAGTTTCATTGGTTTGGGCCATCAATGGTGGTTGGGGCAAGGGGGGGGGGGGGGGGGGCGCTTGTTCGGTAATGCGTGAAAACTCCTCAAAATGCTCAGATAACGAGAGGGGGGCGCTTGCATGGGTGAGGGCGCTTGATCGGTATTTCACGGTACAGTGTGCTAGCCGTCAACAGAAGCACACTTTGAGGTAAATGTGCGTTACTGTGAACGTCTCTCTTGTGACGCAGGTGCGTTCATTCAAGTGCGACATCTGCCAAGAGAAGTATACGACAGCCAGCAATCTACGCAAGCACCGCAAGATTCATAATACGACACGGATGTACAAGTGCCCCCATTGTCCGAAGGAATTCACCACTAACAACTATAAGCTGAAGCATGTCAAGCGTGTCCACACACGGGACTTCCAATATGGCTGCAGGTTTGTAAAATCATGGTCTGGTTTTTCTCCTGTCACTTATCGTGAGGAGTAGTTAGTGCAAATACTGCCCTTTTTTTCTTTAGTGTTTGGCAAAATCCTTGCCACTGGGATCAGTGTTGTAAATTGTTAGGTAGACACTGCTTTAATTAACTATATTTTAATTATACAACTTTGTCAAATTCAGAGGCCAGTGGTAGAACTGCTGCGCCCATTGCTCCAAGCTGTGCCAAGAGGCTCATCCTGCTTCATGCTGTTCCAAAAGCGTGTTAATTTGAATAATTGCTCCATGTCTGCTCTGAAACAGTTGCAGGGTTATGGTGGTTTCTCCCAGGAACGAAAACAAAATTGAATGCAATACTGCCATTTTCCGTGAGGTAATGCAGCCTCTGCTCTTTTTCCACTAATGTTTGCAGACCTGCAGATTGTCAAGAACGTCTAGCGTGGCAGAAAGAAAGTTTCTTACATAGTATCTGATGGATTGGGCCCTTATTTCAAGGGCATTGTAGTCCAGGAATTGAATACACCTGGAGTCTTTTTCACAATCCAAATTGACAAGCCAGCAATTTTGGAACAGCGCTCCTAACAGCTTGATGTGCTTGTGGGATACTGTTCTGAGCAACAAAAAGAGTTGTTGAACATTTGCAATCATTCCACTGGGATTAGCAAGAGCAGACGTTCTCCTCAATGCTGTGAAGGAAGCATTACAAGACCCTCCGAGAGACAACCTGTTGTGTTTTTACAGCGACGGGCTGTAGCCTAAAAAGACAGCTGAAAAAACATGTCAGCCCTGCCCTTCTCGATATTGGGGAGTGTTTGTTGCACAAAGGGCACAATGCCTTGGGCATTCACTAGCTCCATTGGGCATTGATGTAGAAGTGGAACTTGTGAACACTTATTGCTTCTTCAGAAACTATGCATCACAAAGTGAGCGTCTGAAAGCCAGCCAGAATGCCCTCAACCTACCCGAGAATGTATCTCTTCGACACGTGAGCTCGCGTTGGCTGACACTTGGCCTGGCTCTTGACTGCCTCATTCAACAGCTGCCTGCAGTGAAAGGGGGCGCTGTCCAGTCGAAATGCTCGTGGTGGTGTGCTCTATAACCGCCTGAATCTACCTCTCACAGATGAAGCTTTTCTTGCGGAACTGTACTAATTTGTTTGTCAGGTTTTTGACCCTGTTTCAAGAAACAGAGCCACTGCTACACATCTCTTTTCTGAGATGGAAGTTCTGATCAAGGAGGTCCTTGGACGTTTTTTGCACCGAGAATTCTACCAGAAAAAGTCCTGAGAACTTCTTGAAATTGATCTACCATCTAACTGAAAGGAGCACGTTGAAATGGCGCAGATAACCAAGCTGCCTTCGCTGACTGTGCGCCGCATGAAAAGAAACAGTTCTGAGTAGGAGAAAGGAGTTTCTACGTAAAGGCCGCTCGATACCTGCTCTCCAGGCTTCCACTTCGAAAATCTGTGCTGAGGGATCTCAGCTGCACCAGCAAGCCTTTTGAGTGCAGAAGGTTCTGCTGAATCCATGTCCATGAGGTACTTGGCTAAAATCTTCCCCAATAATCGCACCTCACCAGGTGTCCTCTTAATGGACGAGTTCAGCCTTGTTACGACAGAAAACATTGACTATAGCCCTTTTGATTGGCTGAACGAGTTCTGGCAAAAGATCTTTGAGCTAAAGCTAGGTGATGGGGCCCTGAGGTACCCATTACTGGCAGCACGTGTAAAAGCGCTGTTAGGCCTCTCGCATGGAAATGCAGATGCAGAGAGAGGCTTCAGTGAAACTAGGCGTATGCTTTGGGATTGAACTAGTTTCTCCATATCAAGTGTCCACGGCCTTCAGTCAGTAATGTTGTTCTCAGAAAGATTTGGCCGCAATGCAGCAGCAGTGCCCCTGAGTGGAGAGCTCATCAGAGCTGTGAAGGGCTCTCGGAAATGTCAGATGCAGTGACTTGAAGGCCAAGCATTGGAAGAACCACGCAAAAAGAAATCAAAGCGAGGTGATTAAGCGTAGCTTATTTAGTGGTTCTAATTCCATTGATACAAGTAAGGCTGGCAAACGGCAAGAATTGCAGGCCGAAATCGATTAAGCTAAGATGTTGAGCAATGCTGATCTCATCTCTAGAGGCATGAGAAAAATGCTTCGCTGATGTGCAAAGTGGCCAGAGTCTTCCGCAGGAAGCTCTGGAAGCTTTGTCAAACTTGCACTCTTTGCAGAAAGAGAAGTCCTACACCTATAATGCAGATAATGAGGCTTACGTTTTGCTTCTACAGTGTTTGTTCTCTTAATTAAACTGGTGTTTTCATGCTTGAAAGAATTTTTCGGAAAAACCAGCTAGAAGCTTCTTCTGGTGCTTTTAATCAAATAAAATCAAATATATTTATTTCCAGAATGAATTCTGGACGGTTCCCTGACTAAAAGCTGTGTCTGTGGTTCTGTGTGGTTCTCTTTTTTATTGCAGTCTTATTGCATGTTGAGGAATGGCATGGCTCTGAGTAGTAGTCCTTACAAGACAGTTAAAGTGGTCCAAAACAACCTTCTCTGAAAGCTTGAAAGTGTGCTCCCAATCCTCATTTTTGGCGCTTTAAGCATTGCTCCAAGTAGCCAATCTTCTGTTCCACTACTGAGAGACTCAACTTGTGTTTTAGTCAAAGGCAAGGCATTAAAGTCTCCAGCATTTAATGGTGCAGATTTTGTTGTAGCCAATGGGGTTTTAGATAAGACACCAGCTTAGATTTTGTGGGCATGTGCATGTATGTGTGTGTGTGTGTGTGAGAGAGAAGAGATATTTATATTTGGGGGGAACTTTCAATCTCTAATCTATTGTGGTCACTGTTCTTTTTTTGGGGGGTGGGAAGGGGGGGTTAAGATATATTTCAGTTTGTAATGCAGTGCATGAAAACAGCTGAATGAACGCTTTCAACTCAGCTAGTCATGCAAAAGGCTTATGTGTGAAATGTATAAAAAATTAAAAAAAAAAACACAATTTTTGGAAACCAATGGTTCCCAAAAATTTTCTTGTTTTTTTTTTTTTAGGTGGGGGGGTTGCAGTAGTCAACGCTACAAATTTGATATAATGACATTGAGATTGTGAAATATGAGAATGAACCATCAAAATGCGCGAGCAAGCAAACAAGCCAGCATTCACAGCATGTGGCATATGACAGCATGTGACACGCACTCACCCCTGGGTGAGTGCGTGTCGTGAGTATGTGGGTTGGGTTCTGGGCAGAGGCATGTTTCCTGTATTAGTGAAATTTACAAGCCATGATAAATTCTTCCACCTCCTCACATTATAACGCGCCACAAGACATTTGCAGTTATATCTTATGAGCAAAGAAACATCACTGAATGAGTGAATGAATGGAACTTTATCTGCCATGAAATGGGAGCAAGGACCTCAGTCCAGGTTCCTGTGATGTAGCCCATCATATCGCAGTTTCAGCATAGGTAGTGAGGGCTGTCTATCTTTCGGCAGTTGGGTCGGCCAACCGGTCGTTCCAAAAGAAAGGTAGGGAGGGCAGTCCCATACCGTGCACAGGACATCTTGGTTCCCACCGCAATGTATGCAGCAAGCCATTCTGGGATTCTTGAGGAACTTATGCATGAGGTGCGGCGTCGCTAGAGAATTGGCCTTCATGGGACATACGATGGCTGCCTGGTGCCTGGAGCGGTTGGCGTGAAGGTGAGGGAAAGAGCGCTGGGACTGTCGTGCATCTAAGAGAAGTTCTCGGAGGGAGTGTGTTGGGAGCCCGGAAGGCTATGATCTCGGGCCAGAGCAGTGGCTGCATGCTCCTTAATTCCACAGATTCATGTCTTGGGAGTCCAAACAATGTAATCAAGGTGCCGTGCATAGTTTTCATCAAGGTGCTGAGGACAATTCGACGAAGGTTGTGTCTATTGTGCAGGTAAAGTCTGCAGGTGTGCTGCAAGTCTGTGTAAATAATCGTCAGGTGGTCTGAGTGGGCATATTCGTGTCATAATACATTGCTACTGTGGTGGCACGAGCCTCTAGATGGGACTGCTGACATGTGTTGGGCTACTGGTTCAGGTTGCACATTTGTCACAGCAGTGGTTCCCATGTTTTGCTGAATATTGATAGTTCCATCTTTGTAATATATTTGTTGCAACATTGGTGCTGTGTTCCCGTTTTTCTTTTTTTTCAGTGCGTTTGCATAGAGCTGACGTCTTGCGGCATTGTACTCTGAACTTGTGTGGACGGTAGTTAGTGCTATGTGGGTACAATTGCGCCGTGTGAGTGCCCTGTCATTGTGAAGCACGTGTCAACCTTCGGTTTGGTACCCCAGCTTGGTGAGGACGTTTCGACCCTGTGAATTGTCGCTTAGGTGCAGAATTTAGTTAACCTGATGCATGTTGATGCAGTATCTGCGGGTGTTGTGGGTTTCATGATCCCAAGTAGTTGTGGTCCCGGTTTTGAAGCATTGGAACTGGGTTTGATACCCAAAACTTGAAAACTGCCAGAAGCATTCTATTTTTTGGATCTGTGCTAAATGTGTCTAGCATGCATTCACACTCAAAAACCCCGACAAAACACAAGTTTGGTTCATTCGGAAGATTGCCTCGTTAAAATCATACTGACCCAACTTTTAACGTAAACTTTGCTCAAATAAGCTACATAATTAGGAAAAAAGGGAATGGCCACGCAACCCACTAGCTCATTTCCTGCACTAGAACGCGTGAAGTCATATGCACAGCCGTGCGATTGGCTAGGGCCTACAAAAGCAAATGCAAGTTAGGCAGGGCTTATAAGCTTCCAGAACGAGGTATTTTCACTTAAATGCAATGCATATTCATTTGATAGCAGTAGGAATGGTGGGGTAAACAATGGAAGCTACGAAAGTATACGTAAACATAAAAGCACCTGTGCGTACTGCTGTTTGTATTGCGCACACTATGCTTGTTATAGCTGCACAGCAGTCAGCCGCTTCGGGGTCGTCTCACATGACATTGCTTGATTGACGTAAGCGTCATTTTCTTACGTGACCCTGTTTGTCGAGCATACCCACTGTTTCAAAAAACAATGACTCCAACCACAACACAAACAAGCCAGGTGCAAATACAGTCAGAAACAAAGCGAGTGCCGACAGCGGCCCTGCGCAGTATGGTGGCGCCACCCAAGGGGTCTGATGGTAACCAAGGCATTCTGGAGACTGCTGCAGGATAAACGGCGCACTAACGTCCGCTTGAAGGTCTATCCTTGTCGTGTCATCGCAAATGTCACGCAACACGATTTGGTGGGAGAATCAAAATCTTAACTTATATCGATTAATTTCTCAGTGAATAAAGCATTGTTTGCTGCCGGACAAACACTGGAGGCACTATAAAACACCAGATATTTTAAATAAAACAAACTTGTATTTTGTCTGCATGGCCCCTTTAAGATACTGCTGAAGGCACTTCATGCCCAAGGTCGAACAATTGTAGACCCAGCATGTATATGTATATAGTCAAACTTGAGTATGACTTAATTCCATGTTTAGCATGAAAAATTTTTTTGATTGATATTCGTGCAAAATAAACCTCCTACAATAAAATAAAAATATATGTCAAACTCAGAGCGCTTGCAACCATGAAAGTTGAGGCTTTGACTTGCATAGAACTTGTTTGGCTTCACTGCAATCTTGATAGTGGTAGGTAGCAGCAGGTAGCAGCAGGGCTATTTATCCTTTTTGCCCAGCAGGGCCAAAAGAAGAAGGGAGTAAGTCTTGCCACATGGATTTTTGGGGCCTTTCCTTGTTCTTATCACCAAAACAGTCGTTCATCTTCATTATCATGAGCCACACCGGGAGTTATCACTTGCTGTGAACGCAAGCGAATGAAGACAGCATTGTAAAGCCGGTGTGTGTGTGGAGTAGGCTGACCTATGCTGGCAGCAGTACTCCATTAAGAGCAACTGAATTTGTGCTAACAGTGAGACCATCGGCAGCATGGTGCACACCTGACTATGCATCCTCAATTCAAGATGACAATGTAGTAGCGGGAATGCTTGCTGCTATCCGACAGCATTGAAAAGATCTGTAATTACCTTCAAGATTGCAAGGAGCACGCTAAGCATCCCCTTCAAAAAATGGGTGTACAATCAAAAACAAAGCCCCTGAACATTTCCTCTCCAATGAAAGGTGTGTCGGAAAGCCAGCTTATGAGGAAGGGAAAAATTTGAATGACGATTACAATACTACCTAATGTGAAATTTGTGTGCAGGGCGAACTGCAGTTTTCCAGGTAACAGCACATACCTGCTGCATCTCACGAAGTGATAACTGCTTCAGCAAAAAATGCATGAAGGCACAGGATATACTCTGGCATTGTCTTGTAGTGCATTGCCGCTGGGTACAATGTCTTGCCCCTTTCGCCATACTCTCATTCTCCACTTTCCTGCTCACTCTATCTTTGATGGCCTCTTTGTTCTCTTGGTTATCTCGTAGTGCATCGCTGCCGGAGAGAATGTCTCGCGCCGTCTCGACATGCCACCCTCCCCCTCACACTTTCGCCATACTTTCCTCCCCCGCTTTCCTGTTTGTTCTATCTTGTTTCTCTTTGGTGTCCCCTTCGTTTGCTCGGTTACGAGGGATGACAGTGCCACGAAACTACAGGAGCAGGCGCTTAAATGATGTGCACTAAAATGCTGAGGCTTTGTGGACATTAACAAGTTTCTTAGGATTCAGTAAGTTTCCCTGAGATTGGGGGATATCGTCTGTAGCTTGCAATGTTTTGTGATTCCACTGTACGGGAGGAGGGCATGTTATTTTTTCTTCCAGTGAGTTTCGGCTAAGGAGTTCTCGAGCAAAGGTTCGGGCTCTATGGAGAGAGGAGTGGGCCGGGTCCCAGATCGTTATTTTTCAGCAGGGTGACTGTTGAAGGACGGCAAAGATCATGGATATGATTCCTGCCTCATAATTTATGCATGCTGCTCGGGAGTCCCATAGTGATGCTGGAATTTATGTGATTGCCGTCCGTCTCCTTTGCTTGTAGTGTCGTGCCCTTGCATGGTGTGATGGTGGTGAGGGGGGAGTAGCACATAGCTGTTGCTGTAATATTAACTTTATATCTGGCATAGTCCGTGGCATCGTTGCATATCGCATCCTTAGATTGTCCACATTCGTGGTCAGGAACTAGTGCTTTGGCTGTTCTTTGTGTTGGTGTTTCTGGGTAAAGTGTGAAGCTTGAGTTTTGTCCTAGCTTCTGCAGTGGCCGTGGCAGTGTCTCGTCACTTGTCAGAAATCTCCAGTGGTCTATTCCACTAAGCCCAGGTGTAGCTTGGCTACCTGAAATCGCCGTTTGAGTTTGGATGCTGAGACAAATGCAAACGGGGAGAATTTGACAAGTAATTTCAAAAGCAAGACAGAAGAGACTTGTGTTTAGCGTGGTTTATGCTACCGGTACCACCTTATGTTGACTTTGCGTGCTCACAGGCCAGGTGTGGATCTATTCTGGCTCCACCCGGACAGCTCAGACGGGTGCTTTTGTTTTGTTACAGTTTGTCAGTTTCAGAACACCTGTCAGGTGAAAGTAAAAGTTCCTCCAAGTTGCAAAAGTAATTACTTTTGCTTTGTCGTGGCTGTTGTTCCATTGACGGCTTTTCTCTTTCGCAGCCACTGTCCAAAGAAGTTCCTGGAGAAGAAGCGGTTCCAGCAGCACATGGTGCTCATGCACGCCAGCATGCTGACTGAGGACGACTACGCCACCATGACCCTGGTGAAGAAGCTGCACTGTAGCCTGTGCCCGTATGTGACCTACAGCAGCAAGAGCTTCAGGCAGCACGAAGTGACCCACACGGGGAAGTACCCCCACATGTGCAGTGAGTGCAACAAGGGCTTCACATTCCGCTTTGAACTGACCAAGCACGTGCGCTGTGTGCACCAGGCCCAGTTTTTCCGCTGCGAGAACTGCAAGCGAACCTTTACGGCTGAAGAAACCTACAAGGTGGGTCACAGCTAGCATAGAAATTGAGAAGAGGGGTGCCGGGTACATTTACTGCCAAGTTCTAGCATAAGAGGGCAGGGCAAAGCATACAAAAGGAAAAGTTCTGGGTGAACACTTCTGTATGTTATGGACTTTCTAGCATTTTCAGCCTTGAAACTGCTCCCTCTTCCTTCTATAAAACTCTAACTTTTCTTGTGTCGGGAGGCCTTTTTTTTTTATGCCTGTTTTATTTCCTTCATTTGCTGCTAATGTTGTACCATATTTACTCGAATCTAATGCGCCCACAATCCTAATGCATACCTTATTTTCACAACCGGGAAAAAGGAAAGGCACAATAGTTCTCTTCCCAAACAATCCTTTTATGGGTGCAAAAACTTCACTTATTATTGGGCTAGGTCGGCTCCGGTCACCCTCCCTCCAGTGGGAATATACTACCGTATGGTAAACCAAACCTAAGGGCCGCCTTTCTAAAGCAAAGTCGTTAAAACTCTGAGAAATGTAAAAAGAAAAATGTTTAGCAGTCCCCTGTAGAAGAAGGCACATTGCACGTTACTACACACATTCGTACATTTGCTGTTCTTTTCCCTTTGGCTTGGCAAAAAACAGAAAAGCCTGGGCTTGCTATCTTGCTACCTGCTAGTTTATTTGTATGTCTTCTCCACTTGAGAAGCACTTGCAAGGGCCAGGGGAGCCCCTGACAGCTGCTGCACGTGACCTTTGCTCCTGGCAGATAACATGCCCTTCACCCAACCACCCACCCATGGGTCTCTCATGCATGCGCATTTTTTTGTGCTTGTGTGCGTGTTGCTGTCATGTGTAATACCTTGCATGCAGTAACTGCCTTTGTTCTGTGCAGAGAGAGATACCTCGTTTGGATTTTTTTGTGTTGTTTTGGTGTTACTGTGGGCCGTGCAATCTTCAATACTTTGCGCACCGAAACTTGTGGTTATGGTTGCACTGCCATGTTGATAATGATAAGCAACTGCTGTAGCTTTTTTGTCTGGTACTTGATTTTAACACACACATAATTTTGAGACATATTTTCCGGAAAAAAAAAAGGGTGCGCGTTAGACTCAAGCAAGTATGGTATGTAAGCGGGGCTGATTCCTTTGGATGTGTTTTTAGGTGGGAGCATGGGCAGCGGCAGTGGGTGCAAAAGGGGCACTTGCCTCCCCCCCCCACACGCACACACCCTCCCTCTCTCCTCGTGATGCAATGGGTTTGCCCCCCTCGAGACAAAGTCCTGCCAACGCCCATGGATCTATAATGTTGCTATTAACACGTCGGTTTGTCCGATGCAGATTCACAAGGACCACCACGAGCAAGGGCTGGGCTTCACGTGCACCGAGTGTGGCAACATGTACGAAACACAGGGTCACTACGAGCAGCACATGCAGGCACATTCCAAGGACCTGCCGTACGAATGCTCCACTTGCCACAAGCGCTTTGCCCTGACCCGGTCCCTGAACCTGCACCGCCTGTCGCACGACAAGCAGCGGACTCCCCGGCCTCGGCCGTACAGCGGCAACCGCAGCTGGGAGTACTACTGCGAACTGTGCAATGTGTTTTACAAGTACGGTTCCAGCCTGGTTGCACACCGCGTGTGTGTGCACGGCAATGGGCCCACCACCACCTGTCCCTACTGTGAAAAGAAGTTCAACAGCCGCCTGACTCTCTCCATGCACATACGCATGCATACTCGGGAGCGGCCGATGCACTGTAGCTACTGCGGCAAGACTTTCCGTGTCTGGAACAGCCTCAAGCGCCACGTTGTCACGAGCCACACGAAGGACTTCAAGCTCTTCTGTCCACTATGCAACAAGGGCTTTGTCTCCCGGTCCTACCTCAAGGTGCACCTGAAGAGCGCGCACAAAGCTGTTATGTCAGGGCCAGGAAAACGCAGGCGGTTGACTGATGCCCCTGCTACAGCACAACACCCGCCGGCACGCACAGCAACGGTACAAAAGCCGCCTGTCATCATACCCATGCCAGCCAAGCTCGACCGCTCCACCCTGGTGCCACAGGCTAGGAGGCCCCGTCACCACCCCGCAAAGGCAGCCACTGTGCCGTCTGCCCCCACTGCCACCCAGCCAGCGGTGGTGCCACCGGCCCCACAGGTGGATGCCACGCAGCCGCAGCTACCACAGCCGCAGCGGCCGCTGCAGCCCCCCGTGCAGCGGCCTGAGCTGCCTCCCCAGCAGGCTCCGCTGCAGCAGCCTCCCGTGCCGCAGCGGCCAGAGCTGCCGCAGCAGGCTCAGCTGCAGCAGCTGCACTTGCAGCAGCTGCAGTTGCAGCCATCACAGATGCACCCCCAGCATCTGCAGCCAGCACGACCACAGACTCAGCAGCAGCAGCAGCAGCGGGATCTGTTTGAAATGCAGCAGATCCCCCACCTGGAAACTGACACATACTCGCTCATGTTACTGTGAAAAGCCATCGTTCCTGACACAGAAGAGTCATAGACTGCTATCAAAGACTATTTTGTGCATGACTGGGCCAAAATGGTGTGAATTTGGATGCCCACCAAGTACATTTTGAGCACAAGGTGTAAACTATGCTGAGATGCGATGGATGTGAAGGCCTGTTTTAATATAGCTGAAGTGGGCATTTGTTACCGTAGGGTGCACCCGAGTGAGGCATTTCTCTGTCTCCTTGGTCTTATTGGCCATTAAGCGCTAAACATCACCATCTTATGCAAGTTACCATTAGCGTGTCGTACAATAGTGTGTCCTAAAAATGTATGCTGTCACAATGCTGCAGCGTGTATAACGGGCTTTGTACAGAGTGTAAGCATTTTTTTTTTTTTTTCAAAGCCAAAATAACTTATGCACAATTGTGGTTTAAAGGGGCCATGAAGACAAAACGCAATCTTCTAGGCTTGGGTAACTCACTCAGCTCCATTCCAGCCATGAAGTATATTTTTTTAAACCAACCAATAAAACACAAGAAATATTCGAACATTAAGGGGGATGCTTGGAACCTGCTAAGAATGTGAAGGTCTGAATTGACATTCTATTGATCTGCTGTTGAACTTTCAGTTGGAATTTTATGTTGCTCTCGTCAGGCTGCTGCTGCTGCAGCATCATCCATAGCTGCTTCCTCCCCCTAGCGGTTACAGTGAGTGGCATTTTGCTGAGCTGCTCAAGCCTCTTCCATGATGGTGTACTTTCCCGGTCTTCCCCGTCCATGACTAGGGCCTGATGCATCATCACCTATAGCTATGTAAAATGAAGCTCTGAGTCCATATGGCGACATATACTACGTCCAGAACATTCTACGGTTCGTCGCCCCTTCTCAGAACCTTCCTTCGGCACTGCTGTTTCCCGTTTCTAGTGTGCACTCCGATTTTCTGCACCTCATAACGCAACCTTGAAACATGGAGATCTAAGGCTTTCACCTTAAAAATCATGAGCCATTCCACTCTGTGAAGGTGGATGACTAGTGAAGCTGAGGTGACAGAATTTTTAACGAAGGTACGAACTCTTTACGGAAGTTGTGGTGCAATTAGCCATTCCTCGACGTCATTCAGTCTCGTTAGATTGTAGGGTTGCCACCTCCCCAGTTCTTGGCTGGACTGACCGGTTTTGTAGGTACCGGGCCGGCTGCCGGTATGTACCTAAAACCAGCCGTCATTGGCTGTTTTTTTTTTGGCCATCGTGCCGCGGTTATTTCTTTTGTGGGTATTATAAGCGTCAATTCAACAACTACAACGATAAATATGTGTTGACAAGCTGCGAATATACGCGCGAGCTGAGGAAATACAGGGGCCAGCGCTCTTCCCGAGATGGAGAGGACTGAGGGAAGAAACAACACAACGAAATGCCGCCGCCGCGGTTCAAATGCAAAGAGGTTCTATTGGACAAAGTATGTGCGGCTACTTTTCAGTTCAGCACATTCAGAGCAATAACCAAAACCTGTCACTTTCAGTCCAAACAATATGTTGATTTCTCTCAAAAAAACGCTACAATAACTGGAATTGCATGTAAAAAAAACGTTTTTTTTTTTTTTTTTTTTTTCAACGCAAATTCAACATTTTATACCCCCCGGGCTGTGTTCTTTTTTTTTCCTCTCTGGGGGAAGGTGGCAACCCTACTAGATGGTCTAAAATTTGGGGGTAGATGTGTTCATGTCTGGTGGAGAATTGGGGTGTCAGAGTGAGGCCGGTTTTAGTAAGGACTTGTCTTGGAAAGAGATTAAACTGTTTAATGACAGGAAAACTTATTACATTGCGTTATAGGATCGGGAGATAGCACTGAGAACGTCCGTCGCGTTGCGCAGCGGTGGGGCGACTCTCTGCGCACCAAGTTCACCCTCACAAGAGAGAGTCCGAAATCCGAGCCACATGCACACAACACGTATAAATGCTGGCGCCGTCTCGGGGCCGCGTGATGGTACGTATAAACACTGGCGGGGTCTCGGGGAGGCAGTTGGCGTAATTTAAGGTCTCACCACGAGGCACCGTGGTCTTGCAAACGTTTCTGCGCTTGCTCCGGGCGTAAGTTGTGGTGGTGTCGTATACGCTGCAGGGCCGTCTTCTCCGCTTTCCGTTCGTACTTTTCCTTTCGTTCGTCGGCCCCCAGCGAATTCTTCGTAGCCCCTGACACGGCCTCCCTTTAGAAGGATCTGTCCCCAGGTCCTTCACCCAGTTGGCGCCCGATGGAGCTATCCGCGAGCTCTGTGGGGTAATTGATGCACTCGTAATATGGATGCAACTGTTCCACGTTGACAGTTTTATCACTTGGGCCTCCGAGGTTTCCGATTCTCTTGATGTGCACCAGGTTTTTGCCAGCAAGGTCCGTGATTTCGTAGGGACCGTCATATCGTGGGTCGAGTGTCCACTTTCGGGCTCTAATAGAACACAAAACCTTGTCTCCTACGTTGAAATTCGGAGGATCCCTTCTTGCGTCATATCGTCTCGTAGAGTATGCTTGGCTCTTCTGTAAGTTTTCTTTAGCTTCTTTGCGTTTCTTTAGCTTCTTTGAGTGCCATCGCAAGCTCGTGAAGACATACCGAGTCTTCAGTGTCATTTCTGACGGAGCCAATGTTCAGCGCACCGGGTAGTCTCGGCTGGTATCCATGCATAAGCAAGAATGCGCTGTACCCTGACTGCTGTGTCTTTGCAACGTTGATGGCAAACACTGCGTCTGCAAGCATACGATCCCAGTCGCGCGTCTCGAGCCAATGTTCAGCTCACCGGGTAGTCTCGGCTGGTATCCGTGCATAAGCCAGAATGCGCAGTACCCTGACTGCTGTGTCTTTGCAACGTTAATGGCAAACACTGCGTCTGCAAGCATACGATCCCAGTCACGCGTCTCATTGAGCAGCTTTCTGAGAACTTACTTTAATGTTGCCACCATTCTTTCGACGAGACCGTTGGCCTGAGGCCAGTAAGGTGGCGTGTTGACGTGTTCGATGCCGAGTTGTTTGTGAAGCGAAGCGGTCTTCCTGTTCACAAATCCTCTGGCTTGGTCGGTGATGATTACCTCGAAACGTGGAATCCATCTGTTGAGTAGATAATCTATGTAGTATGTCGATGCCGTACTTGGCACTGCTATTGCATCCATATAGCGTGTCGCGTCATCGATGCATACCAAGACGTAACCCTCGTCTTCGCTGTCATTAATTGGACCCAGGTGATCCAAGGAGATAACAGTGTTCGGGTCGTTCGGAATTTCTCGTGGGTGGAGGCAGCCTTAATTTCGTTCTGTTCTTGCGTTTATAGTCTGGCAGGTATGGCAGGACTGCACGTATGTCTCGACATCCTTTGACATGGAAGGCCACCAATATTTGCGTTCGATGAGGTCCTTCGTTTTCGTTGCGCCGAGATGTCCGTTACTGTTGTGGAAAATCTTCAGGACAGTGTCGCGCAGAGCTCCCGGTACAATAATTTTCTTCGATGAACGCCCCTTGTTGACGATTTCGTTGGTCAGAATGACGTCGTCTATCTTGAAAGCGCTGTCTCGTCTCTGGCTGTCCTCCGTGAACCTGCGGCAGTCCGCGTCGAAAGCTTGGAATTTCCGCAGCGTCTCGTGATTACCGGTGATGACGGATTGAAGTACGTAGCCTCTCGCACCCTCCGTTTCGAGAATGCCTCCTGACATTCTTTCCGTTTCTGTCTGGCGTGATAAGGCATCTGCGGCGGTGTTGAGTCGGCGATCCGCTGGAGAGCATCTGTAGGGTCGTGAAGCAACCGGTATGTTGTCTCGTAGTTCGATAGAGTGCGTCAGCAGGCGTAACGTGCCGTGGAGTATCAAGGGTTGACTCATATTGTTCGTGGATGCGCTCGGTATCAACTTGGTCGTCGTGGCGTTGACCAACTTGTTCCGAAGGGCGCTCGTTGGCTGTTGCCATGAGGACCTGAAGCTGAGACTTCAAAGCGTCGACATCAGCTTGCAGCTTTTCGTTGGTAGCTGCCAGGCTCTCCATGCTTGCCAGCCATTCGTTGCTGGTGTTGCGTAGCATCGTCAGGGAGTCGAGGGTACCGTCAGCTCATCGCCATGCGTTGTCTTCGAAGAAGCCTTCTCACTAGTTGACTCTTGTTGCCCGTGTGACGCAAAAGGCGAAACTTGAGTTCGTCCGTCAGCTCTTTCTTTGTGAACAATTCCAGGGAACTGGCGTCTTCCGATGAAAGGAGGTCAGACCCCATAGTCGGGCGTGTCCGAGTTGAGTCAGCGTCATGGGATCCTTGCGTCGAGTGCTCCGCCATTCTCCGTCCGCTTCAATTTAGGTTAGGTTGCCGATAATTTCGGGTAACGGGGCTTCAATTGTCGCCGTAAAGTTTTGAGTCGGCTGCGCCATGTCAGAGTGAGGCCGGTTTTAGTAAGGACTTGTCTTGGAAAGAGATTAAACTGTTTAATGACAGGAAAACTTATTACATTGCGTTATAGGATCGGGAGATAGCACTGAACGCCCGTTGCGTTGCGCGGCGGTGGGGCGACTTTCTGCGCACGAAGTTCATCCTCACAAGAGAGAGAGTCCGAAATCCGAGCCACACGCACACAACACATATAAACGCTGGCGCCGTCTCGGGGCCGCGTGATGGTACGTATAAACACTGGCGGCGTCTCGTCTCGTCTCGGGGGAGGCAGTTGGCGTAATTTAAGGTCTCGCCACGAGGCGCTGTGGTCTTGCAAACATTTCTGCGCTTGCTCCGGGCGTAAGTTGCGGCGGTGTCGTATATGCTGCAGGGCCGTCTTCTCCGCTTTCCGTTCGTACTTCTTTTCCTTTCATTCGTTGGCCCCCAGCGAATTCTTTGTAGCCCCTGACAGGGGTCGGCACCTTTAAGCATGTCCCACGCACTTAGTAATTCTCGACGTCGTCCGGTAGTCCAGACGCATTACGACAGAAGAAAAGTGAAATTAAGAATTGAGAATGGCAATTTGTTGGGTTAATGCAAATGTGGAGAGCCAAATAAAAGCAAGCAAGCACACAAACGAACGCACATACACAAACACTTCATGCTATGGCTTCAAAGACGAACGCACCCACACGAATGCACCGCACTGTGGAATGACTCGTGCTTTTGCATAAAATTTGGGAGCTGAGTTTTTGCACATCCAGATTTGTTCAAAGGTGCGAAAAATCCATGAAACCCTAGCCGTAAACAGCTTTGGAGTAAAACTTAAATTTTGCACTACATGATGTCAGCAGCGATGCAGTGAAGGGTATAATGAAAACATACATGTTTGAACTGCATGTTAGCATTCAAAGTGGTATGATCAAATGGAACTAGAGGCTCCACTGCTATCGCACAGTCGTTTCTTGGGGTGGCTTTGGTTGGCGGCTGCCGGTCGTACAAACAAGATCCTGTGCCGTCATAGAGACCCTGCCCAGGAGTGGCTGGGAAGTCGCCGCTGCTTCATCTGTTTTCTTTAATATCTAGATTATTTGTTTGAAGCTTGCAACAAAATTGGTATCATTGTTATCAGGGCGAAGCAGTCTTTTTAATCAACGAAACTTGCGCTTTGTCTTCATGGCCCCTTTAAGGTTGGCTGTGCCACACCTGTTTATATTGGAAAAGCTGCTGTATGCTTCCGAAAGACAAGCATATTTTAGCACAAAATATGGAATCAAAGTAGCCCCGTGCAGTATGTGTTGTCACATGTAAAGGTCTTCTGAGCCTGTGTAGCCTGTATGTACAGATTCATTTACTTTTTCTTGAAAGACTGAGTTGAATTAAGTTCCGCCTAGAGTTTGTATTTGCCTACAAAACACACTATGCCTGCTGGAGCGTGTCACTTATGCCATGTGTCAACAAAATGCAGAACACCTGAAATGTAGGGTTCCTGCAAACCTGCAAGTTGGGTTCTTATTTTCAAGGTGTCATCTTCTGCAAATCTTTTTGTGTAAAGCTTTGATGCTAAAATACTCACTTGGGGCAGCTTTCATGTCTACAGAGTGCACAGGAGTGTTTGAAAAATTGAAAGGGCACTGATTATTGCAAGGGAATCCCACAGCAAGTGCCAGGTATGAGTGCCTGAACTTTTTTCATGTCCTCAGCACTTCGGTTGCAGCATCAGCATTATGTGTTCTTAGTTGTGTCTTCATTCTGTTTATTTTTGTGGCTGTGTGCAACTTTTATTAAGTTATTCCTGTACATTGTGTTTTTATCGTTGCATACATCTACTGTCACAACTGAGCCATGGATGCAAGCACAAGATTCCAATGGAAATGTTCCCCCACCTACTGCATGAGACAATTTTGCCACCTGTATCCCAGAATGTTCAAGCAAACAATATAAAACAGCACACCCAACCAAGAATCCTTTATTTCCCTTTACTAGCAGAGCCTTGATTTGAGCCACATCCTTTGCAGCCCATAAAGCTTGAGGCCTGGCTAATTAGTCTCTTGCGCGTGTTTACTGAACGGTCAACATCCTGGCAGCCTCGTAGCCGACATAGGCAATGACCCGCAAGATGCGCAAGTTTTTGCTCGTGTAAAGGCTTTCCCGGATCCACTTGCAGCCATTCCACTTGTATGGGCAGAAGCACCAAGCCAGGAAAAGTGTGCGCCAAAGGTGGTACTGTGGAATAACCTGCGGGGGAAGGGCACCATGCATATTAGAGCGCCAGGACCAGCTACTAACCCCCACTGCATATAGTTACCCCATCCCATGGTATTCGCTTTTAATTATTACTGTAAAATTCCCAACACGCGCCCCCACCCGTGCAAGGGCCCCCCTAAATCCACTGCTAATTTTAAATTTCCACGCCGTTCCGGCAAAGTGCCCCCCGCCCCCTTCGTTTTGCACCCTGAGATCCACTGCGCCCAGGCAACACTGGTGTGCCACGGCCAGCCTATAATCCAGTCTAACCCAGTCCTGGTTAGCAGCCCGAAAGGCTGATCCCTGCGCCCCATTTCTTGTGTTTCTTTTGGCTTTGTCAGTCGACCGTGCATTCCTACAGATGAATGCCTACACAACATTTTTTTGGGAGTGGCTCAGAGGAGTTTTTTGATGGTTTTGAGAGCGATGACTAATATTCTTTGTGAAAATGTCAGATCCATGTGTATTTTTTTTTTTTTTCTTAATGCGGGTCTTTGTTGCCGCCATATTGAATTTCGGTGCCGTTCCAGGATAGCACCCTTCCCCAGTTTGCCGGTGATATCAGCTTGTACAGGGGTGTGCTTGCTCGCAATTTTACGGTAGTGGCCTTCAGTAGTGAGGTACCGGAGGGAACACGATGAAAGGGGACAAATACAATCTGGACTAAAACTATAAAAAGAAGATACAAACACAAAGTAGTGTTAGTGCCTTTTACCTTTCCTGTTGGTAATCTTAATGTTTGTGTTCAATCGTTCTGCCATTACACTTTTGCTGAACCTCAACATTGGCGAGAAGGGGCAGGAATGAACATTTTGTGTCCGCTAAAACCTTTAAACAGGCCCAAATCAACTTTGGCACATGATAAGTTCACCAGTTGTTGATTCACTCATGCAGTTTTTCCTCATTTAAAAAGCATTTGTTAAAAAATAGTTTTCCACAATTCCCTCCTGATTTTTATTTTATTTGGTGATAACACTTTCTGGAATATTTACGTGTAGCCTCTAAAGTTGGGTTTTTGAAAAATCTTATTTTTAGAATTTCTGTAAAGGAGGCAAAAATTAACTTTAGAAAGAAATTCAGAGCTTTGAATAATTTCCATTTATCTATTCAGCACACTCCTGGTTGGTATTGATGGCAAGGCAACCACCGTGAATTCAAGCCTTGGTGCAGGAGGCAGATTTTCTCTCGCTGTTACGCTTCAAGAAAGCTAGATTTAAAACGCGCTAAGTTTAAAAGCCAGATTTAAATCCAGTATTGAAATGTGGGGTATGCAACACAGTCATGTGCTCCTTTGGGAGTGTTTACTTAAATAGCCACTCGAGCTCAAAATGTCATGAAAAGTGAGAAAACCTTGGTATATAAGCCTTTCAAGTTTCCTTATCTGATTCCGTACACAAAAGTGGCGCACTATATACGTATTTTGGCATTTTTTGTAAATTGCAATGATTTGTGATGAATAGCAGTGAAGTGCTTCGCAACTGAAGACTGACCTATGCAAGATGTTTTCTAAGGAAGTACGTGAACTGTCCAGTGACAGATCCAACATGGTAGTACGTGCCATTCATCCCACCTTCTGTCCATGTCCCAGTTAAGGAATGTAGCCTCATTCGTCCCCTGAAAGCAGTCTTGGGCAGTAACTAGTTATACTAGTAACGTGTTACCGGTAACTAGTTACTTTTTTCAGTAACTTGTAACTAACTAGCTGCAAGTTAGAGGAACTTGAAACTGTAACATTGTTACTTTTTCACACAGTAACTAGTAGGAAATACCGTTGCAGTTACTTTTTTTTAATAAAAAAACTTATCCAGCAGCAACGCGTGTTAAAGGCTGACATGCCACTCAGGCTTTGCACTTTTTTGGACTTCCTTCTTTGCATATCCTCTCCCCTTTTCACCTTTTCATAGCATGACTCCCTCGCATTTTTGGAGAGGAGGTTGCTAGGAGTTTATCTTCCTTGCAGAAGACCGACGTTGGAGGTCAGTCTTAAGGTGATTTCTTAAAAATGTTTCCTTCGTCTTGAGTTAGCGGAAGCAAAAAAAAAAAACGCATTTAGGCCTCCGCCGATGAGGAAGCTTGCCTGCCCTTCTAAGAAAGACTACCGCACAGGAGCACACTGAGAACGGGAATGTCACCAAGGGTGCATCAACAAAAAGTTGATGCAACAAAATGAGACACACATAACGATTGTTAGAATTGGGCTTGAGTATGCCCCTTTTAGGTTCCCTCTGTCTAGGATTTTGTCATGTGCAATTTTGACCAGCTGCGTGAAAGTGACGGAAAAGTAACGGCATTACTTTTTTCATAGTAACTGTAACTGTAACAAGCTACTTTTGGAAACTCTGTAATACCCCTGTCATACGGCAAATCTAGTGTCATTCAAAGTGAATGACATTAGCTGTAAATGACATTCGGTTCGGCTGTGTGGGTCTACACGGTGAAGCAAATGTTATTTGATTGTGATAGCGGTGACGATTAGTGAGCTCGCAAAATTATATTTCAAGTGCATCTAGAATGTTTTGACAAATTTTTTTAAAAACATAACAAAGGATTATTTTTTAAAATAAAAATAAGAGAATCGCTGGTTTAGGTTACATCAGTAGGCATCACAAGTCGAGACAAGTCTGCAAAATATCCGTATTAGAGTAGCGCGCGCACTGGAGATGAGATTTTCGTTTTGTTAGTACTTGTTTGTCTTTAATTTAAACAACAACATGAAGAGGAAAATATAAGTATACTGACAGTTTTTAGAAACAGTGTTGTTTGGTTTTTTACTGAATTTTCTTGTCTAGTGACATGCCACTGCTGTCGAGGGTACTTATTTGGCCGCTAACTGGGGTCCGGGGTGAGAAACTGTATGGGTGCGGGACCTCAGTTCATGACCGGCTAGCCGGTCGTGCCTCAGTTAGCTGCGAAATTTCATTCGCCTCAAATGTCATTAAATATTCTCGTGTACCGCCGAATTAATGACATTTAGAGTGAATGACATTTGCTCTGTCATTAGATCTGCCGTGTGACAGGGGTATAACTAACTGAAACAGAGGTATACTTATTCGGCTTAGGTAGCTGTAACTGTAACATTGTTTCTTTTTCCTGGCAACGTGCCCATGACTTCCTGAAAGCCTTCGAGTTGGTCAGTGACATTTGCAAACTGGAAACTACAGTACTTCTCGCAAGCTGCATGCTCTTGAATGACAAAAAATCAGCTGGGCCAACGGGCAAATGTGTGATGTGTTCTGGCTCCACTCTCTCTCCTGACGTAGCCGAGTAGGCAGAGCATTGGTACATGTTGCTAGCCAGTAACGGTAGTAACGGTACAGGTTTAACGGTACAGGCCAGTAACGGTGCAGTATAGGTTTATCAGTACTGTCACAGATTGTGCCTCTTCCTCAGTGTTTCCAGAAAAGATGCTAAATTGCTTTCAACGGTAAAAGCCGAACAGATAAGATCTCTCTACTCTATAATGTGCGGTGAAACATTAAATCAGATTAAAACAAGATTATCCTGCTGATGTATTGAAGAAAAAACCCAGGGCACTATGTCCTACTGTGCAACGGAAATACCCATGTGAGTCTTGGTAGTTACACGTGGCTTGACGCAAGATGGACTCTAAGCAGGGCACATCAGTTGATTTGCTCTTAAAATGGCAAACTGTCCCAACGAAACGCGCGATGCCAGTTGGTGGGAGGGTGCTGAAAAATTTCTTTTCACAGTTGGTCGTTTATTAGGATGATCGCGCAATTTCCATTAGAATGGTTGTGGACTGCAACAAAATAATCTACCATCGATCGAACCTTATCGCGTGTTTCGTTTTGAATGAACCAAGTTGTGGTGGCTACCAAGTGGTGCCGCCATTTTAAGGTGGTCATTTTTCCAATATGGCCGCCCGATCGTCCATAGGCAAAAATAGTTTTTTTTAGAATTCTAAATAACCAAACAAGCACTGTCGCCGTTCTTGGTGTTAAACAAAATAGCCCACAACATGCGACCTTCATGTAAAGATTGAGTGTGAGCGACCTAGTGGTTTCCTCAGTAAAAAATTTGTAGCACGCTATTTATTGTTGAAACACAGTGCGGCCCTTCGAAATCCATTTGTGTCCTGTTTTAAATTTGCTTTTGTATACATGGGGAGAGGAGCAAAACACGTACTAAATTTCTTTTCCCTGTGGAAATCATAATTGCATTTATGGCAGCAACCATATAGAGTTTCATACTTGTGGCAGCAAGAAGGCACTTACCCTGCATACGAATGGACAGAGCATATCAACAAGGTTGACGAAGCCAAATACCATCCAGTACGTTATCCACTTCACGTAACGCTGGGGAATGTTGCTGTCCACGGAAATGAGGGACACGACTGCTGGGTATGGCACGCAGACAAGGTTGCTCATGTGACGTCCAAACGCCCCGATCAGGAATGACACGAGCATCATCAGCAGCAGGACATACAGCATGAACTCTCTGAAAAGGTAAAAGGGTTTCCTCAGAAAAGTTATTCGTTGGGGCAGCAACTCTAACAGGCGAAACTATGCTTGCCAAATATAATTGCAGCTGTAAGCGTTACTTTGCTGCCCATCGATGGGGCCACGTAGGCTTATTGGAAGCGATCGCTTTTCTCAGGAAAATACTGCATGCAATCAAGTGCGATGAGGATAAGCACGTGCTTAGTTTTGATCCATGCGCATTAAATGTCTACTAAGTGGGCCTCTAGCGCACCCGAAGCACCAAGCTTATTTGATCCTCACAGAGCGCAAAATGCTAATCGCGATATGCAACAATGGCAAGAGGCAACCCGGTTTCCTAGCCGCGTGATTCCTCGCGCTGTGTCACATATGACCCAGCACGTGGACTTGAGTGCCCCTCTGAAACGCACGGTTGCCCGGGTCGAATCTCTTTTGAAGCAACAAATGTAAGAGCTAAGCAGCATGTCTCCCATAATGAAGACAGTTAAAATTCGACTGAAATGCGCATGCCAATTCGTGAATCATAGTTACTAACCGCATCCAATCCCCCATCCTCACGCTCTAAGGAATTGTGACACAATCCGGCACTCGTTTCTCACAAGGCCCGTTCGAGGTGGGACCATGTCAGCTCGCCGAATGGCGGTGATTGATAAATCAAAATATCCGTGCTTTGAGAAGGTCCCCATACCTTCTGATATTTGTGACTCCCTGCAGGCTCGCTGTAGACCTACCCACGATGGTATCCGAGTAAAGATAAGATTTCATGCCGCAGTGAAGCCGGTAAATCACTCGGCACGCCAGCGGCCACTGCTTCTTGGGGCGCTGGGGCGCGTCGGAAGAAGTGCCATCTCTGGCCGACGTCTCCTCGGGGGCCGCACCAGTGGCCGCCGTGCTGCTGCCCCGAGAGAACATGCCGTCGCTAGGTCATGGCTGGCAGCGGAGATGGCCACCCACAGAGCTCTTTCTTTTCATTCTCTACGCACTCGCGCGCATTCAACGCCCCCACACATCCGGCCTATTTTATTACCGCTCTGCGCAGAAGCAAGCAACACCTCCAGGGCTCGGGGATCCGTCCTGGGAGGCCCCATACCTCCCGCAGTGGATATGGGGCCCCCAGCACCGGTCTCTTCTCGCATTTCTGCGCGAAACATGTGCCGTGGGACAATCTCTTGCAAAAAGCGCACGTTTTCTTTATCGCACCAAATTTACACAGAAAGGAAACAGTCAGACGTGTGCATATCGGCGCACTATGCTAAGTTCTGTGAAGGGATATGGTTGCAATGGTGCACCATAAATAATAAGCGTGGTAAACAGGACAATCCCGCCACCCGAGGAGTGGATCATCGCGCGCGCTGCTTCCATAATCCCCTGGTTCACTTCTCCCGACAACCCAGTCTACATCCTCACAGGCTAGACGTATGGCATGAAAGAACAAGACACGGCTCGTCCAAGCGTTTATCATCTCACGCCTCGCATACGTAACCCGGGCCCCTATACGGTCCTCCAAGCATCGGACAAACAAAAGCTCAACACCCTCGTTAGAAAAGCACGCTAACAGAGGCCCTCCCACCGACAACGTCCTCGGAACGCATTGCAGCACTGCAGGATACATAGCGTCATAGAAGAAATTGTCGAAGCCCATATGTCACGGCACAGCAAGTCCGACTCGGCCTTACGAGCACCGGTCGATCAGTTCTAGCCTCTGTAAATCTCAACCCCTCTCACGAAGGCGGAAGACTCCGACATGGTCCCCCTAGAAATCATGGCAAGACTGAACTTAGCACGGTGTAAGAATATTATTCCTACACCGTGCCCCTTATATACCGACATACATGCACCCCGACCAACATCAAGCACGAAGAACGGCTAGGGCGGAGGCTCAGAAAGTGGTATATGCTCGTCGTTTGATGAGCGACGAAGAATGCGAGCACACCGATCGGTTACTGGGACTCAACTGTTTATTAAGCTAAACGAAAAACCCCTTCCCGATGGAACGGGGCAGGCGCCAAACACGATAAGCCATACATCCGCCGGCACGAATAACCCGAACCTAAAGCGGTATTCATACGACGGAGCCCTCACCTTCAGCTTGGGCACACGGAGGTGCGCTGTGAAGTGCGCCTCCACTGGCTATAGCTCTAGCGCTAGCGCAAACAGATGCCTCCACTGTGTTTACGGATTCTCAAGGGGCTTGCCAAAGTTTCACGTCGGGTCTAGTGGCACCGGAAGCAGTTCGTATCCTGCAAAGCAAACCCCCGAACTGTAAAGTAGAGATTGTCTGGACCCCGGTCCACTCCTCCATGAAAGGCAACGAGTTCGCCCATTTCACGGCCCGAGCCCCCGGCGACCGGGCCACGGAGGTAGAACCGGAGCCCACCCACTAACGACCTACCATGAAATCACGTAACACTACAAGCTAAGCAGTGAAACTGCACCAGCTAGCCCCGCACCCACAGCTGACAAAAGAGCAGTAAACCACTCTCAGGTTGCTTCAAATGAATACTTTCCCACACCACACTCGAATGAATTTACTATTTCCCACCCAGTACGATCCACAATGTGAATTCTGTAGACAACCAGGCACACTCCCTCACATAATCTGGGAGTGCAAGGACAACCCAGATCTATCACCCCCGCCCCCCCCCCCCCCTCCTCCTGGGTGGGGGGTGGTACGGGTTTACTGGGGCTCAAATGTTTATTAAGTGAAACGAAAAACCTCTTCCCGATAAACGGCGCAGGCGCCGAACACGATAAGCCATACATCCGCCGGTTCGGGTAAACCGAACCTATAGCCGTCGAGCGCGCCTGTGGGAAAGTCACCTTCAGCTTGCGCTCATGGAGGTGAGCTAAGAAGTGCGCGTCCAATACAGTATACACTGACACCGAAGACTATGCACGGTTAAAATGGGAACTCAGGACTGCCTTTTGCTGCTACGCCGCATCAACAACAGTTCCCCTTACGAACGCGGACTTCCCGACTGCGTCCGAACTGTGGACCGAAAGGCATTCGACAGAGTCAATCAGACCACAATTCTGAATGAACTAGCTCCCTTTCCCGGCAAAAAAGAGCAAATATGGATCCGCAACTTTCTTCACAACCGCCCCTCCAACTCAAAGCAGCTCCCCGGATGGACACCTAACACCCATTACAACGACAAGGGAGTGCCGCGAGTGCCTCTTCAACAAATATAGTCGTAGAGAAATTGGCTAAAAGTCTTGAACAAGGAACGTCGGCCAGATTTGCTATATACGCCGATGACGTCACAATATGGTGCGAGGGCAGACTCAACGACAACAGACATGCCGTACGTGCCCACACTGCGGCACGTACAGGCCGCAGTAAACACCTTAGAGGCGTGACTACCACAACCAGGTCTTGAACTGGCCGCTGAAAAGACTGAACTGCTCATGGTTTCAAGCACGAACAAAACTACCCCACAGGAGATTACCTGCTCTACATAGGAGACACGGAGACACCAATGAAACGTGCACGTACGGCTATTCGGCCTACCGCTGGCCAGCTGCAACAGCCCCAAGATATGGATTACAGGATTGAGACGAAAATGGAAGCCAATGCTGAAATTAATAAAGCGCCTCTCCAACAAATACGGAGGGGCTAGTCAAAAAGCCTGCCTAACAATGACACGTGCAATCGCGATTGGCACTCTAGCATACGGAGCCCCTGACTACGAGTTGAATAAGACCAACACCAAACACATTCAGGTGCTCCACAGAGCCACAATGCGTACCATAACGGGCCTCCCAATACTCAAAAAAGGCAGCCCTTGAGCAGGCAGTGGCACTAGCTTCCATCGTTACCGTTATGAAAGAGACAAAAGACCAAGCAGACTGCAAACGAGGTCTCACCCGCCAATAACTGCACCTCACGGCATGGGATGAACAAAAAAAAAAAAAAAAAAACGCACGCACCAACAATTGAGCTCCCCATCCCCATTGCACCGTGGTCGATATCAGACAACCTCGAAAGCCACCTCAGCAAGTCAATCCCACTGGCTCTTCCAGATCCCAACGTATTCACTACCTGATGGCGTCCAAACTGCCAAATGAAACTGACATATTCACCGATACAAGCGTGACTCCCACACAGATCAGTGCAGCGTGGGCATGTCCCGAAAACCCATCTTTTAACGGCCAAATACAGTAATACCTCGTTAACTCGAACTCGCATATCTCGAAAAAAATCGGCTACGTCGAAATTTTCCGCGGCACCGAACTATTTCTTATACGTCCCATGTATTTGTTGCCCTTTAATAAATTTCGAAGTATTTTTGGGCTATACTGCGGATATCTCGAAATCTTGACTGAGAGTGGAACTAAAATTTCGCCGCCGCGGAGGAGGAGGAGGAGAAAACTTTATTGGACAGATCCATCGAGCTTGTAAGTGGGCGGGGTCCTCAGTCCAGGACTCCGTTGGTGTGGCCTGCCGTCTTCGCCCTTTCAGCAAGCCAGAGCTGCTTACTTGGGTCCGAGCTGGCAAGTTCACTCTCCCACTGCTCGTATGTAGGACTGGGAATTGGTGCAAGGTCTGGGTTTGAAGGGCATGCCCAAACCATATGGAAGAGCGTTGCTGGGTTGCTGCAGTGCCGGCACAGGGGGTAGTATATTGTGGGGTGAATGGCGTGTAGCCGTGTGGGATGTGGAAATGTATTTGTTTGAAGTTGTCGGAGGGTGACTTGTTGTTCTTTTGTTAATTTTTCTGCCGGTGGCGGGAAGGTGCGTCGTGTGAGCATGTAGTGTTGGGTGATGTCGTTGTATGTAATAAGTGAGTGTCTGGTCCTCTCATCGTCCTCTTGCGGTGCCCGGCGAGCAAGATCTCGGGCGTGAGCGTGAGCCGCTGCATTGCCGCGAAGGGAAGAGTGGGCAGGCGTCCACTGTTCTTCCAGGGGGGTTTTGGACTAGGATCCGTAGGGCTTTTGTGGAAATCCTTCCGGCTATGCACTTCCGACACGCCGCTTGCGAGTCTGTAATAATAATCTTGGCTTTGGTCTGGGTTATTGCTAATGCGAGCGCCGCTTCTTCCGCTTCGAGGATGGTAGCCTGGCGAAGGGTGACACTAGTAATAAGATCAGTGGGGGTGGCAACAACCGCTGTTTTAGTATTTGCACGTGCGTAGTCCGCTGCGTCTGTGTATACTGTTGTTTTTGAGTGACAGTACAGCCGTTCAAGGGTTTGTGCCCTGGCTGTTCTTCTGCCTTCATGGTGCTGAGGGGTCATATTTCTTGGCAGGGGAGCAATTTTTAGCTTCGACCTAATTTCCGGTGGAATGTCTTCGGCATTCTCCATTTCCATTAAAGGGGAGTATCCCAGGTTCAAAAGTACTTGCCGGCCTGTCGGGGTAGTGCTTAGTCACGCTTTCTGGGCGTTCAGGTGCGCCTCTGTAAGCTCATCTATGGTATTGTGCACCCCTAGCGCCATCAAACGAGACGAAGAAGTGCTTGCCGGAAGTCCGAGGGCTTGTTTAAAGGCCTTTCGTATAATGGTATCGATCTTCCGCCTTTCTGCGGCCAGGAGGGTGGCGTAGGGGGGACGTACGTAATTCGTGATATTACAAAAGCTTGAACAAGATACAGCATGTCCTGTTCCTTCATTCCGTGTTTTTGGCTGGCAATGCGGCGGAGCATCCTGACGATCTGAGCGGTTGACGAGTCCAATTTCCGTATTAGTTGCGTATTTTTACAATTTCCCTGGTAGGTCATTCCCAAAATCTTGATGTTTCGAGTTGGGGAAATCATGATGCCATCCAACATGACGTGAATGTCCGTGGTGGGATCCCGGTGGCGTTTTTGAACCAAGAGAAGCTCCGATTTCTGAGGCGCGCAGGTGAGGCCGCATTGCTTTGCGTACGCATGGACAGCGTCTGCGGCCTGTTGGAGGCGGTCGCTGCGCGGACGTTTCTCAAGATTCGCGCGATGCTGCCGCGCATAAGTCCCTGGATTTTTTTTTTCTGTTTTAGCCGCGCCTACCACAAAGCAGTGGTATTAACTCTATGCCACAAAGCCGATGTTTTCCCGAACTTGAAGTCTGAGCCTAGGGGCATATCAACTTCGTCAAGCAACCCTGTGGCATGTCATGTGACAGTAGAGACATGCGCAGAGGTACAGTGTGCTAGAATATAGAGGCATAGTGCCTAGAATATTCTAGGCACTATAATATCGTGAGGGGAAAAACCCAATGGAGAGCGCCTGTCCCTTTTACGATGGAAAAAAATTGTATGGAGCGCGGTCTAAATAAGGTTGAGTTTAGCGGCGGGGAAGATCGGCTCATACAATGCGTCAAGCAGACAGAGAACTCCTTACTAGGCCTGAGTGCGACCGCAAAGCAGACTAGCCGCTAAGTAAAATTGCAGTGCCACATAACCCATCCAATGAACGTCTCTTGTATGTTTTTTTTTTTTTCAAACCGTTATGAAAAGCTTAAGATTGGAAGTTGCTGTTGAAGAGCTGGTAAGATAGTAGCTCTATTTTTTCAAAGAACTCGATATTTCGTGGCAATTCGGGTAGCATTTCGGTTGGCGTACCCGCAAATCTTCCCGCCATTTTTTTTGCGGGGCTACCATGGTTGCCAGACCAGGACTGCCCTCTGTTGATTAGCTCGCATCATCCATAAAGGCCGCGGATCTGTGAGCCCGCTCTGGTTACAAATCCCTGCGCGCTCGCCGCGCGGGCTCGGGCTTGAGCCCGGGTTTATTTTTTTGCTTCGTCCCCACGGGAGGTACTACAAACGTATGGGGCCCGTAAAGGCAGTCCGTAAAGGAAAGGGCAGTAATGGTCTGGTAACCATGGGGACAAAGCGAAAAAAACCCGGGCTCGAGCCCGAGCCCACGGCGCGAGCGCGCAGGGGTTTGTATACCCAGAGCGGGCTGACAGATCCGCGGCCTTTACGGATGATGCGAGCTAATCAACAGAGGGCAGTCCTGGTCTGGCAACCATGGCAGCCCGCAAAAAAAAATGGCGGGAAGATTTGCGGGTACGCCAGCCGAAATGCTACCGCAATTCGCCCAACTTTGCTTATCTCGAAAATCCGCTTATCTCGAAATATTTCCCGGTTTTCACTACTTCAAGTTAACGAGGTATTACTGTATCTCAAACAAAACGATGGACCGCATTAGAAGGAGAACTACATGTCATCAACAGCGCGATTAGCCACATCTGCTACGAACTCGACTTTAAACCACCGCCCAACGTGCGCATCTTGACAGATAGATTCATTCGCAGCAATCCAAGAGCTACGAGAACCACTTTCACTCAACCCACTTGTTAACTCGATATTATTGCATAAAGAACTACTCAAGAGCAGGGCCGGATTAACAGTGCTGAGGGTCCAGTTAAAAAAAAAACAAGGGCACCCTTCCCTTCCCCTCCCGCCTTTCCCTGTGGTTATTCTTGAGACTTCACGCTTTTTAGAATTCGCTCCAATGAACACATGTCGTATTTACTCGAAGAATCTGTCTATGAACATCGCCTGGGCGTCTACTTTCTCGCACAGCACGTGGAGAGATTGTCACCGGAATTACACCGGGAGACGAAGAGACGTAGACAGCATTAAGGTTTGTCGGGCTAGTTGGCTTATACTGAAACAAGGGTAAACCGGCGGGAAGTTAAGACGAAAGTTCCGACGAAGTTCCGACGTTAGTTCCGACGAAAGTTCCGACGTTAAGACGAAAGTTCCATCAATGGCGATGGGGTATTGGACCATTGACTTTCTGGTGAAGGGAAGAACAGCGGATTTTGCTGAAGACAAGCTCAAGCCTTGACGGCGCAAGTACCGAGATGTTATCGTTGCAGCTCGCTGTAGACGCGCTCGCAACTGTGGACGAGTTACACCAGAAGCCCAGATGCATATTGTCAGAGCACATAGTTACTCTAACAGTTTTAGGGCTTTCGCCCACGAAGCCGATGAGCACAATGTTAATCCACCCTGCGAAACACCACGTCGAGTCTTGTGGCGCCTGTCTCGCGAGAAGTCGTGGACATGAAGATTGTGTGGCCAGTGAGGTAACTCGAGATCCACGTGTAGAGTCGGCTGCCCACACCCATGGTTTCTAGAGCATCCGTAATAGCGTCGTGGGCAACATTGTCATATGCGCCTTTGATGTCGAAAAACAGTGCACCCACAATCCGGTGACGGTGTCTTTCTTGCTCTACAGATGACACCAGCTTGATAACACTGTCTATGGAGGATCGGCCCCTTCAGAAACCTGTCATAATATCTGGATAAATGTTATTTTTCTCCAGAAACCATTCCAGTCAGGCCAGCACCTTTCTCTCCATTACCTTTCCAATGCAGCTTGCCAATGCAACCGGCCTGTATGAGGAGAGCTCCAAGGGGGGTTTTCCTGGCTTCAGTAAGGCAACTACACGACTGCATTTCCAGTGTCTTGGAACACAGCCAGAGGTCCACGTTGCGTTGAACCACGGCCGCTCGATGGACCTAGTTTCCATCGAGCGGCCGTGGTTGAACCATGATAGGAGGGCTTTTCGGCCTTCTTTGCCAAGGCTTCGCAAAACGCAGTACAGGACGCCATCACGTCCTGCAGCAGATGAACGGCAAGAGGATGAAAGAGCGGCATCAATCTCCTGCATCTTAAAAGCGACGTTTAGACGGTTGTCTGTTGTCTGCGGCGTGTGCCTTTCACTGGTGACCACGGCGTAGGATGCATCAACAAGCATTGTACAGTATGCCTCGGCTACTTCCACTTCACTTTGGCCGAGATGGAGAGCCAAAGCCCGAAATGGGTAAAATTGTTTCGGGTGATGCTGAAGACTTCGCCCCACTTGCCAGATCCTTGAAAGGGGCTTGCACGACGAGCAAAACCGCCGCCAACGATATTCCCAGTTTTTATAAATAATCTCGTATTTTCCGCTGGGTGCGGCGACATTCTGATAGATCTGCTGCAGCTTGCAATTGGGTCCTTCTGTACTTCCTCTCTGCGCGGCGTCGGATGGCCCGTAGTCGTTCGTACAAGGCATCAACGGGCGTTCGATGATTGCAAGTGCTGACATACTTAGTGCTGGCTCCCATTGTAGACGATATTACGTCTTCTACATTTGACGCCGTCGTAATATTTGCGCGTAAATCCTCAACTTTTAGCGTGAAGTTCGGCCAGTCAGTGCAACGGACCCTAGGGGCATCAGACTGGCGGAACCATTGAAGTTGAACGTGAGTTGGTATGTGGTCGCTTCCATGTGATTCAACATCAGAGCACCGACAGATGGCGACGGACTCCTTGATACCACTGCTAGGTCCTAACAACTGCTGTATGAGAGTCCACGAAGAAAAGTAGGCAGGCACATGCAGTCGATGTCCGCGTGGGGAGGAATGTAAGTGCCAATGACCGAAACGACCCAACGCAGCGCTTGTGCGTTTAAGACACACAGATATATTCATTAGAGGCATGCGCGGAAATCGTATGTCTGACGTAGGGTATGTCCCGACGTCCGACGTACGCACATTAGTACCTTGCTGGTATAGTCCGTCTATCTGCGACAATAGCTGAACATTACCGGAGAGATGAAACGCGGAAGAAATATTTGGCTTACATATCACGACAACAGGGAATTGGCATACGCTGCCGAAAATCAGACATCTTCCTTCGTAGCCCTTTTGCGTTCCACTGCATCACAAAAGAATTGCGAAGCCTCTCCTTAAATAATTGTGCACTTGTTTGAATTGCAACATGAGAACTCACTGAAGTACATCAATGAGCGGCTCCAATGCATCTAGCACCTGCAGGACAATTCTGGCGGGTGGGCTTTTCATCAATCTTCGCATAGCGTGCGCTGCCGAATTAATGAAGCAGATAGACGAAGCTATTTTTCACGAATGCGCTGATCTTGATTTTCGAGGGAAGATGTTGTTTTTTGAATGAGGGTAAAGTGCGCTAAAGGTTAAGACGAATGAAAAAAAAAAAAAAAACATACGACACTTAGATCCTGTCGCCCTCTCTATCTATGTATGCTCTTTCCCCCCTTCCCCATCTCCACACAGAGTAGCAAGTCAGAGACTATACGATCAGGCTGACCTCTCTGTGTTTTCCTTCCATTCAATAAATTACTCTCTCTCTCTCTCTCTGTTGGTTGCCTGCGTGTGAGCACTGCCAAAGTAGACAGGTGGGCCTTTTTAAGAAACTATTCGCACATCCTTACAGGGAATACGCTACCAATAGTCTTGCTATTTTGTGATTTCATCCAGCAACAGCAATTTAAGCTTTCCCAAGACAGCGTTTCCATACAGTGATAGTATGTATATTGTGGGGTATGCCGACTGAGCGCGACAAATGATTTAAATGATTTATTATTCAAATGTTTTCACGATGCGGTGAGCTGAATCTTTTATAAAAGGTGGTGCCTATAGAAAACGAGATCGATATCGAACTTTCACAAAATGTTTTTAAAACTCTCGAGTAAACAATCGCACAGACTTGGTTGCAAAAAGTTGCGTTTTTTTATTATTGTCGATTATGTGGTGTTGGGCGGTACGTAAGAAACAGGCAATTAAAAAAGCGAGCGAGCGAACGAGCGCGTGGCCGCCGCTCTCCGCAAAGCGTCGCCTCTTCAGAAGGCAGGAGCAGCGAGAGCGAGTCTGCCATTTTTTACAGCCCTCAGGGGGGCCCCTAAACCCGGGGGCCCGGTTCATTTGAACCCTTTGAACCACGAATAATCACATTCGAATCAACTGGACACCGGGCCATGCAGCGGCCAGCCCAGGAAACCAGGCGGCGCGAGAGAGTGTTGACGCTACACCTCCGCTGGTTCATACCTCGGCCACTTCACCTGCCCTACTCGCCCAGCGACTCAAGAAGCGCAAGAGATGCCGATACCAACAAGTGACACCACCTGGCTATCTCGCTAACGTGCCCTCATTAACAAAAGTGAGAGGCATTCATTAACAAGCTTTGCGCAATGGCAGCTTACATTCCACACATCATTCAGAAGGGAACAAAGGGCCCCCAACATCCACACACTCCCACATTGCCCCTACTGTAACACGAACACCAAGGCAGACCTTCACCACTCAATATGTCTATGCGCATTCTACAGTGAACATCGTCCAGACAACATCCGACACATTGATCCAAACACCCCACACCAAGAAGCACATGCATTTTGCATTAGACAAGTCTTTATTACACGAAATAGGAAAATTTGTAGCCAAAAGTTGTCTGTCGCGAGTAGTGCGACGAAGGACGACCCCGGCGGAGACTCCGAACTGTCAGTGAATAGAAAGAATGCTTGGAGTTGAAGTAACCCGTGTAATCCCCTCCTTCATTACCCCTTTTCCCCACCAAGTGGTTTTACAGCCATCCCTTCCTCAAATAAAAGTTTTACTACTGCTACTCTCGCGTGCTGTTCTCCTCGCCAGTTTAAGTGTGTTTGCGCCTGATGCCGAGTTGGCGCTACAGACGCCTAGTTCTAGCGCTTACTAACGCAGTCCACCTTGGGAGATGTGAAAGGCTGCGGCGCTGCGGACAAAACGATCCGGGCCTGCTAGTGATGGAGAACTTTCAGCAGCATTTTGGATTGGAAAAAAAAAAAAAAAAAAAAAACACTTATTGATCCTCCAGCAAAACTGCATGCAGACTTCAGACGTGGCCTACGTCGTTTTCTTGACCCCAACCGCGGTCGGAGCCCCGCTAGCCGTTCCCGGCCTGTTAGTTCGTCACTACCTGCCTATAGTCTCTGAGGACTGTTCGGCATCCTGGGTCCACTATGGCCAGCACGATGGCGATCTCTTCTGTCTCCTCCGATTGTTTGCTTGCTATGCTGGCTACCGCTCTCGCCTCCCCCTCGGAGTTGACTGCAACCACCGTGAAGCCGTCTCTACTTGCGTATTCCGTAGCGTCTATGTATCGAGCGTCGTTGTCGTTGCCGCCAACGCTTTGGCCCTTGCTCGCCTTTTGCGACATTATACTCTAAGTGAATGTTCCGCGGGACAGGGTCCACCCGGATTCTGCCGCGTACGCCTTCGGGAATTGGACCCTTGTGGCCCTGTTGCGTGTGATATCCTACTCCCAGCTTCTCCAGGATTTTCTTCCTGCTTTGGTCGTCGACAGTCTCACCAGCTGGGCAATCCTTTGAGCCTAGGCGATTTCGTCGAAATTGTTATGGCTGCTCAGGCTAACTAGTCTGTTCGTGTTGGTGGTCTCGGGTACTCCGATGGCCGTCTTGTACGCCCGTCGGATAATGACGTCGAGCTTATTTTTCTCGCTCTTCCATCGATGAAAAGCTGCCACGTACGTGATGTAGTGCAGCGCGGAGGAGTGCACGAGCCTGGTAAGGTTCTCTTCCCGCATTCCTCCTCTTCTGTTGGACATTCTTCGCAGGAGCCGGATGGCGTTGGTCGCCTTCCCCGCCAGTCGCGTGATCGTGCATCCGTTGTTACCGTGCTTGTCAATCAGCATGCCCAGGACGCGCATGTTCTTTACCTTTGGGATGCTGTTGCCATCGCCAGTGCAAACCTTGATTTCCTCGCGCTTCTTTCTTTCTTTTGCCCGGCGCCCTTTCCTTGGTCTGTAGATCAGGAGCTCGAAATTGGAGCACCGGAGCCCCGTGCCCACCAGGCTTTCCTCGACTCCCTTGGCGTGTCCGATGTGGCGTGTCCGATGGCGTGTCCGATGTCTTCTAGCTCGCTCAGCTTCTTGGCTACTCTGATCATGACGAAGTTGAAAAGAATCGGTGAGATTACCGACCCTTGAGGGGTGCCTAGGCTACCCACTCCTGCTTCCGTTCTGGCTTCCATCTCCGCCATGCGTCCCGTTAGGAAGTCCTTGATATACTCGTAGGATCCCTCTCCCATTTAGGTCCGAGATCTGGTCGAGTATGGCTGCTTGATTGACGTTGTCAAAGGCCCCTTGCAGTCCAGGGTGACGCCTACTATGATATGATGCTTTAGCTGTATCATGGCATCCTGCGTGCTGAGGTGGCGGCGGAAGCCAATCATGGTCTCGGGATACAGATCGCTGTCTTCCAGGTACTCTTGACATCGTGCGAGCAGGACGCGCTCCAGCAACTTGCCACCACATGACGTGAGGGAGATCGGGCGGAGGTTGTCCGTGCTCGGCGGCTTCCCCGGCTTGGGGATGAGGATCATCCTGGGTTTCTATTCCTCCGGCAGGGATCCGGCCCTCTAGCACTCGTTGTAATACGCCGTGCACGATTCCACGGAGCAGTCGTCCAGATTCTTGAGCGCTCTGTTCGATACCCTGTCGGGGTCCGGTGCCGACTTGCTGTTGAGCTCGTGAAGGGCAGTTCTGACCTCTCCTCTTTTACCTCTATGTATCTATCCAGTTTCGCGTTCGGTCTCCCGCGGTGCGGGCCGTGGTTGACCGTCGGCGTGGTGGGGATTTACTTGTCGCGTTTTTTTTTTCACCGCATCTTCGCCGTTTTCCGCGATCTTCTTATGCAGGAGTTGGGCGAGCCTGTCTGGTGCGATTTAGTCTTTGTCTCCCTCTAGCAGGTGTCGGAGCAGGTTCCACGTCTTTCCGTTATGGAGCTGCCCGTCCGACACGTTGCTGAGTTCGTTCCACCGTTGGTTACTGAGCATTCGGCAGTGCTCTTCTATCGCTCGATTAAGTTCCGCAATCCTCTTCCGCAGTCTCCTGTTGAGTCTGTTTCTTCCACCGTCGCAGGGTGGAATGCTTCGCCTCGATGAGGTGGGCTAGTGTGCTGTCCATTCCGTCGGCGGCCTGTACCTTCGTTTCAATTTTCCTGGTCGCGGGCTCGTCGTCGTTCACTATCTCCTTCACCCATTGCCCGATGTCTTCGATGTTTTGAGTATCACTAGCCCCTTCGTTCGTTAGTTTCCTTAACACTTCCCAGTCGACCCAAGTGTGCCTGCGTGAAGGAGCCGACTTGGCTCCCGGCGTTAAAATCTCGATCGCCACGATCATGTGGTCGCTGCCTAGCTCGTCCCCGGTGTTTTTACAGGTGACTTCGTTGTTCTTGGTAAATGTCAGGTCAGGGGTTGTCTCCCCGGACACCGAGTTTCCTATTATCGTGGGATTGGCCGGATCCGTGACGAGTGCGTGACGAGTACCCGATAACCAGTGCGTCCTGTGCCAGGTTTCTACCCTTGGCGTTGCTTCTGACGTGCCCCCACGATTAGTCCATGGCGTTAAAGTCCCCGCACATTAGCAGTTCATCGTTGCCCGCCGCCATACTCGCTTTGTGCGGGATCGTCTTGAACCCTTGAACCACTGCTGGGTCTGCGACGGGTTGCTGTAGACATTAAGGACAACGACGCTTTCTTTCTCGTCTCTGCCGACCACGATTTCAGAAAAAGCGTGCTCTATCTTTACCCTTGTAATTTGGTGCTCCACCATTGTGAGTCCCTTCCTGACAAGGGTACACAGTCCTCGGCCGATCCCGTTCGCATCCTGTAGCCAGGGAGGGACGGCGTCGCTGTGAGGGTTTCT
Source organism: Haemaphysalis longicornis (assembly GCF_048455015.1). Taxonomy (NCBI): domain Eukaryota; kingdom Metazoa; phylum Arthropoda; class Arachnida; order Ixodida; family Ixodidae; genus Haemaphysalis; species Haemaphysalis longicornis. Next base: position 439,987,457 of record NW_027526203.1, on the reverse strand, counting down.
TGTAGTAATATGATGTCGGGCGTGTGTCCGGCATGCTCTGTGTGTTGTAAAAATGCTCGATTCCCTTGAAGACCGCGATAGTTCCACTGCCACACCATTCGGGTTACTGTTGTGGCCATGGTTGATCGGGTCTGGAATTGCCTCCCGCCGCCGCCACTCGGGGGTCCTGTTTCTGTGCAAATATCGAATGGCTCATGATCAACTGGTTGCTTTTTTCCAATGCTGTGTGTGTTGTCAACTTCGGAGAATCTCCTTTCGATGGTGGTCTTGAGTGACGTGAACATCTTTTCGATCTTCCTATCGAGCCGGTCGAGTCTGGGATCGTGCGCCTCTAGCCGAGCGTCGATGTTGGTGATTTCCTTGCTACTGTTGCGAAGTTGTCATCCCACCGCTGGCAACCCGTTGTTGCACTCAGGCAGGCGTTCCCGAGCCGAGCTCCGTCGCCTCCTTCATGCGTGCGGTATGAGCGGCCAGCAAATGCTGCTGCCTTGAAGATGGCGACCAGAAGCCGAAGGCAAACTTTACTAATTTACTGAGTGGCGAGAGATGAGCCGAAGAAATACAGGAACAATGACATTCATGGTGGTCAGCGCGAACGGAAACAACACACAAAGAAGAGAATAGACGACACAGGCGCTGTCTAGCAACTGAAATTTCATTGGAAGAACACATGTTATTTAAGCAACCAAGAAGAGATAAAAAATTGATGAAATCATACACGAGTCACACAACCATATCACGTACACACTTTACACACACGACTTGTCAAGAAAATCTACTTCCTCATCTAATAGTGCGATAGACGGGTGGCTCACGCACGTGTCGCCGCGTTTTATAATTCCGTGCGTTTCCGCAATTTCCCTCGTGCGCTGGCTTCTGCTTCTCATCACCACGACCGTTTTTTCAAAGTCGGGAGCGCAACCGCATTCCTTGCAGTGGCGGGACAGGTGTGAGGACGGCACTCCCTTGAGAGACCCAGCATGTTCTCTCAATCGGACATTTAAGCACCGCCCCCGTCTGGCCTATGTATTGGCCACCGCATGGAAGCAGCGGGATGGAGTACACAACTCCGCAGATGCATTTGGTGAAACGCTTTTCGTGCTTTATCGAGCACTTATCACCACGGGCTGCTCCCCCGTCCTGCACCTTTCTATCAATGCTGGCACACACACTCCCCAGCCTGTTGCCTGCCCGAAAGACGACATTCACGTCGCACTGCCCGGCAATCTTTTTGAGGCGGTGTGAAACAGCATGTAGATAAGGAATTACGGCCAACCGTTTTCTCCTATCTGAAAGCGGTGCTACCGCCTTCTGGCCAGTGTTTCGTTCTCGCTTCAAGCGATGATACAGTCTTTGCGACACAGAAGCAAGAGCCAGGCGCGAGAAACCTGCCGCTTCCAATCTGGCAACTTGGCGCAGAAAAGCTGCTTGCACGACATGCGCACATGACTTCGTTAGGGCTGCGCGGAGACACGACGTGGCCAACCCGTTTTTTACAATTTTTGAGTGTGCGGAATGAAAACTTAACAACGGCTTTACAGATCGGGGGAGATATGACCAGCAAACATGGTCCTTCTGGAACTGCAAGGACAGGTCTAGGAATTGCAACACATCCTTTTTTGGAACTTCAGATCTGAAAGTCAGGCCTTTTCCCCTTTGTTTAAACAGTTTCAATACATCGATCATATTCCGGGTAAAATGCGCACGGGCCACGAACACTAAATAGTCATCCACATATCTGAAGACATGTTGTGCGATCCCCTCAAAGTCTTGTTCCAAGGCTCTGTCAATCCTACCCAGAAAAATGTCACTAAGCACAGGCGTCACTCTGGAGCCGATACAACCCCCCTTCTGCACAAAAAGATTTTTCCCGAAAGCCACAACTGTAGAGCATAAATAAAACCATAACAGCTCTAGGAAGCTTTCCACAGGAATGCCAGACTTGTTTCTGAAAGTCACTTCGTCATTGTCTTCACAAATAGTATCTTTAACACGGGGCAACGAATAGAACAAGTCTTGTATGTCCGCACTGAACGCGTAGCATGTTGCTGGGTTGCGTTCGGTTAGCACAGTCACCACCTCCTCTGAGTTACGCACAAGAAAAGGATCAATAATGGTCAGTGCCTCCAAATGCCTTTGCAAAAAACCCGACACAATATACTGCCAGGAATTTCGCTGTTACTATGGCTCACGGTATTCCAGCCTTGTGAGTCTTCGCTGCAAAAAGACGGTCCTGTGCGGAGCGCGAAGAGTCGGAGCTTGAAATGAACTTTTTTATTAATTGGTCTATGATAATGAAAATCACTGTGCACATGTGTTTTGTTTCCCCCATTTCAAATATGTAAATAGTTTTTATGTGGCATAAGTGTTTTTTGAGTTACAAAGAAAATACTAGAGCCTAATTAAGTAATTTCTTACGGGCCGTTAAGGGACTTTTTATTCAAATTTTTTTAAAATAAATGGTATGGATGTGTAGCTTAAGACCTGTCATGCATGCTGAAGCTATTTATATTCCTGTAAAGATAGTTTCTTGGATAGAATTAGTCTAATTATGCCAAGTAGTTTTCTGCGAACTTAATGAGCTAATTATTACTCGTAACATTTATTTGAGGCACATTGAGCCAATTAAAATAGCATCAGCATGCAGTTCATTTCATCCCGAATTCAACGGTGTAACGTTTATAGAAATCCTTTGAAAATAACAAGCTGAAAACCTCTGTAACGCTATGCACATATGCAAAAAAGGGAAGCTGAGAAAATCGCAGTTCAAGTTTTACTACAAGTGACAGTTTTATCTGTTCAGCATATGAAACAAAAGAAACAATTTAGAATGTAGCTCGCTTTTCGCTCAACACGAGCACCCCAAGTTTGCTGAAATCAGTTGATGGGAAAATTATGAAATCCTCTGTATACAGATGGCATTTGGCAGAAAAACTGAATAAAAGCAAAGTCACAACGTTGCTTCAATTTTTACGCTGTTGGCAGCGCGCAGTCACTCTGGTAGGGCGTTTTTGGAGCAATAAACGTTTGTTGTCGAGTGGGCTCGTTGAAAGTGGAATATTTAGTTCGTCACTCAAACTCCGCGCGCACTCTAAGCAAAAGAAACACCAAAAGCATGCGGACAGGTTCAGACATAGAAGAGGTTCATACACAGCGCCGACGACGGCTGATCGTCACAGGAAATGCCAGAATTTAGCCGCGAAGTTGACCAGCGACAGCCAATGGGAGAGCCAGGACAGCCATGGCCCGATTGACGTCGCAGAGGCCATGCCAGGGGTGCATAATGAGAATTGAAGAGAGCGCGGTTGGTTTTTCCGCGTCTTTCACGGCGATTTGCGCGCTTGCCGCTTCACGTGCACGCGTAATATTTGGCTCGGGTGTTCCTGGAAGTCTAATCTAAACGTCGCGCAGGTTTACTTGCACTGCAAGAAGACGTGTTGCAGGGTCCCTTTAAGCAATCTTTCGAACAAAGGGAACAGCCAACTGCTAGTAGGCGACAACAGCGAAAGTACAAGACCAAAACAAATTCTAGGCGTTCAGGGCTGTCTGCTTTGGCAGAAGGCATTACGATTCCCGGTAATCATATGCAAGGTAAAAGAGTTTTTGCAACCGTGCCGAACGCTCGAAAGTATTGTATCACATCACTTTACGCTGTCATGGCATGCAAGTTTGCCGACATGCACTATGGGCTGCAAAAACTGTAGGTTTAGTTCCAAATTACCCACTGTGTGTATAGGCGCGTGCTGGTTTTATACCAGGCTTCTAAGCAGTATGGAGGTTTATTGCGCAAAACGAGTCACGTCTGGAGGGATATTTCGGTACGTTTCCCACAGCCATATTTTCCCAATATTCGGATATGCGTTATACCAAAACTGCACTCAAGAGGAGGAAAAAACTTTATTTAACAATGAAATCGAGCTCATTGTGGGCCTGGTTCAGGACAAGAGAGTAAAAGTAATTTTCTTCAATTCATAGACGAGTAGAAAAGGATTTGTTCTTGGCGCCTTGAAGGGTTGGAAAGCAATAAAGAGCTGCTTGGAAATATTAATCGGTTTCGATTCTTGCATGTATACCGTTTATTGCGTTAGTTAGCGAGCATATAATGCCTCCAACACCGTAATCATGTGATCATTGTTCGGGTTGAGAGTCAGTTCGTCATGATAACGATGGTTACGATAAAAATTCGGAACACAAAAGCCGCCTTCGAATACTGTGGACGTTGTTTGGAGCGCGATCGCGGAGGCGTAGCACAAGCCTTCTCATTGTATTTGCATGTGAATGAACAAAGCACGCTGCGGACATGCACCTTCTTGCACGCAGCCGTAACGAAAGCCAATTTGTAAAGAATGGATTGTATGTCATACAACCTGAAGAAAATATCCAATATCTTTGTGAGCCTCCCAAACATCCTAAAAAGACGTTTGTGACGGTGCACAAAAATTAATGCGTTGAAAAAAAAACCTTTAATCTGATCTGATACACCACAACAACGAAACAAATAGAAGACAGCCGTTTTGTTTCCTGCTGTGCGATGCGCGTGTACGGGCCCGCTACTTGGTACGTAGCACTAGACTGTTGAGTCTTCATAAGAGCATCTCAAAAATACTGCAGGGAAGCCTATGCAGTTTGAATGCTTATCGAGGAGCTCTGAGCGCTGTAAGCTAGAAAGGACGAGTAACACAGGATCTTCTGACCAATGCTCTGAAGAAAGTTGTTCTCTCATCGTGTGTTGCAAACTTGTGGGGGAAACAGTTTCAAATTATTCAGATGTGTCAAAGCAACTGTAAGGTCCACTTATGAGATTAGCGGCCGGGCGCCCGTGCTGCGCGTGAGAACCCGCCGCTGTGTCTAGCGACGTAGCGCTGCCAACACTGCGCTGCAACCGCCGCCAATTCGTCACGGCGTGCACGGGAGACGGATTGTCTGGCCCACCGCATACCACAAGGATAATCCCCCATTGAGAAAGCAGACCGCGCCGCCGGATTCCGGGAACGTCTGCTAGACGCGCGGAGGTGGAGGGATTACCGGCGTCGGGACGAGCGCGCACCGTGCAAGAAACCATTGTTAAAGCGCCCCCGCCGGCGCAGTGCACTGCGCCAGCGTCTTTCGCGCTCATCCCTCGGGGTCGTACGCGCCTGCTGGCCCGCGGGCGGTCCGTTGACCCAGAGATGGCGGCGACTCATTGAATATTCCGTGGCGTGCTGAGTGACAGCTGTCTACGTGAATTTGGGCACTCCCATACGCGTGTACGAACGCTACAGGGGCATTCCCGAGAGAGTGTGATCTCGAGGCTTTATAAGGCCGAACTTGGCCGTTGGAGATGGTTCTTGTCTGAGCGCTGAGCTGGCAGTTCCCGGAGGGACAAGGAGTCTCGACCGTTAAAGCTAGGTTGGGATTTATGGGCCCCCTAGTCGAGGTTAAGATCGCGTCGGAGGTTTAGCGTGCAGCGCCGTGCCGGGCAACTAGACGGATCTTGCGGCGAGACAGAGTCTCGGCCGTCGTTTCTCGAGCGGTTTGTGTACGCTCCGAGAATAGGAGAGTTAGACGAAGTTGAAGAGCTCGAGTGATTTGTGCGCACTCGGAGCTAGCATCTAGCGGAAGTTTGAAGTTTTTCTTTTTATTACTAATATACTCAGTTATCCTACTGTAAATAGCTGTATATAAACTTCCGTTTCACCTAATCAACCCCAACTCCTCGAGTTCGTCAATTCGACTGCCGCCTCCAAGAACTTCAACACCATCGCCCTGCCAGCCTCCTGCCAAATCAACCGGAGCCCGGGCGATTGGGTTCCTGATCGACACCGGACTTCGGGGAAACGATCTTTACTGCAACTGAATCAGAATTACTAGAAATACGATTTTTAATGCGTTAAAGCAACAAAGCGGGCGAATCCTAGCACAGACACTGCTGCCCCTCGCAAGCGGGGTGTAGCAGACGACAGCGGCGCGAGTCCCTAAGCCGACGTCAGAGCCAGGGGGCGCCACTCAAACATCTCACCGCCAATAGGAGTACTGACACGAAATTTTCGTGTTACGTTTTTTTCGATAAGAGTGCCTGGTCCGTTACTCTTGCTCTTGGTTGACCGCATCGGCCCAGATAAGATATACGGAAATCTTCCGTTCTTCCCGGCGCGAGCGGCAAGTTCGGAAATAAACGTGAGGTGCAACAGCCGGGTCTCCGACGAAGGGATCGAGATGGGCTGCCAGCTCTGCTGTTTCTCCAGCCTTGCACCACTAGTGCAAGTTGCGCCAATTTTTTGTCAACAAATGGTGATGTAAAAGCTGCTAATTAGCAAATGTACACTAATGGCGAATTCCATTGGGCGAACAGGAGCAAGTGGAGCGGGCAGCCACAGCAGCACACGGAAGTAACGGGGACGTGTACTTTCGTTCCGCGAATGAAACATTCGCGCTGCTCCGGGAGCAGTGAAAAGAGGGGGAGGGCGAGATGTCAAGAGTCATGTGACCAAACGTTTCCCGCGCTCGCTTCCCGGAGCATTTCGCGCGCTCGTGATGTCCGCACGCAGTTATTCCTCGCCAGTTTTGCCAGATACGTGCCGGTGGTTTTGTGTCTGCCTTCCGCATGGCGACGAATGAAGAAGCCGAGCGGAAGTTCATGTTCACGATAAAGAGGTCACCATCGTGTCTCCCAAAAATGAGCTGCGAACGATAACAGCGTCTTTTCCAGATACGACTCTACCTTCGGTCGCTGCTCCGGCGGGGTGAACAGGTGCTCGAACATTAACTCATGCAATGTCAAATCGTCGTCGTCGCTGCTGCTGCTGTCCGATGATGAGCTTGCGCTTGAATATGTGGTGCTTTCATCATCTAAAAGTAGCAGCAATTCCTTGTCCAGACGGCCGCGCTTAGCTACTGCCGTACGCACAGAGCGACTACCGCGGCTGCTGGATTCCGCCATTTTTCCTCCGCCACCCGGGGATAAAACCAGAAGTGACGCAAAACAGGTCATGTGACTTCCTCGGCGTTCCCTGTTACTCCGCCGCTGGCGACGGAGCACCGAGAACTGCTCTCGGCGCCAAAAAAGTGCTCCTCATCGACCAATGAAACACAACGCCCCTGCTCCTGCCCGACCACTGGAAGACGCCAGAACTCGCGAGAGCACTTTGGGTGCAGTTAGAAGTGCTCCTGTTCGCCCAATGGAAAGCGCTATAAATAACTGCCAAGCAAGCACATTATAGAGGTATAGGTAGATACAATAAACACTTTCACTTTCAGTAAAAAAATGCCTTAAAATAATTTATACCAGTTGCGCTATAAATAACTGCCAAGCAAGCATATTATAGAGGTATAGGTAGATACAATAAACACTTTCACTTTAAGTAAAAAAATGCCTTAAAATAATTTATACCAGTTCATCACACTATAACATGTAGTTATAGTACAAAACTAGGGAAACATACGGTCTCGAAGAGCGGATATATAATTAAACTGCGAACTAGTCCCGCTCACATTTTGAACAAAGGCAATTTCTGTAGACTGGGGGAAGGAGGGATTCTGGAAGTTTTGGGGGTGTTGGAGGGATGCGCATAAATCCCTGCTCCAAAACCTCAAGCGAGACGCTGCCCTGGTGTGGATTCCTGGACACGCTCCGGGTAACGAGTGCACTCACGTATTGGCCCGAGAACTCACCCAGCGGAGCACCCGAGATGCTGGGGGCTAGCCCACGCTTTTAGAACCCTGGTACGCAGATGTTTGCATCCACGCCCGGCTCTACCGACGGGCATTCTCTTCGGGTCACCATCTCAGACCTCCCCATCGCTGTGAAGGCAATGTGGCAAACAGACTAAATTCCTATTCCCCGCGCCACTGATGAAGGCAATGTGGCACAGATTAATTTCCTATTCCCCGCGTCACAGAAGGGGCACCCCCAGAGTGCCCCTTCTGTGAAGACGCTCCCACCTTTCCGCCAAGGCTGGGCAGAGCAGCTCACACATCGGAACCTGCTACGACTGATCCATGCTTATCCTGGACTGAGGGCGCCACGCGGACTTTACTTAGTTTTATAAAGCAGAGCTTGCTTTGCCTCTAGGGTTGCCACCTTTCCCCGAAAAAAAAAAAAAACCGGCCCTTCGGGGGGCTATATAGAATGTTTAATTTGCGTTGAAAAAAAGCCGTCATGTTTTTTGACATGCAGTGCCATTTATTGTAGTGTTTTCTTAGAGAGAAATCAACATAACGTTTGTACTGAAAGTGATTTCACTGAAAAGTAACCGTGATTGCTGACCGCGGCGGTAGCATTTCGTTTTGTTCCTCCCTTGTCCCCCTCCATCTCAGGCAGCGCGCTCGCCCGCATATTTTCTCTGCTCGCGTGTCTTTGCGCAGCTTGTAGACACATATTCATCGTCTTAGTTGTTGAATTGACGCTTATAAAACGCCAAAACGGACATAATCACGGCACAAGGGCCAAAAAACCGGCAAATGACGGCCGGTTTTAGATATGGACCGGCAACCGGCCCGCAGTTTAAAAAACGGTCGGGCCGGTCCAAAACCGGGCAGGTGGCAACCCTATTTGCCTCCGGCTTTTCGGGCGCTACAGTTGCTGCTGCGTCCTGGCCGGATGCGCGGCTCGGCTAGATGGCACAGCCTCCGCGCGCATATCTTCGCCGCAGCCGCCGCCGCTCGGCAGCAACACATCTCGCATTCCACCTGGTCGCTGCCAGCGATGAAGGAAAAATACTTGAGAGAGAGAGACAAAACTTTATTTGCTCAGAGCCATGGTCGGGCCCTCTAATCCAGGGATTCCGGTGGCCGACGAGTAGCTCTCTCAGCCCGGTCCGTGAGCCATTTTTGGCAAGCTGGATGCGGGTTGAGCAGGGTGGCCTCCCATGTGCTCGGAGTAATGTTCATGTTGAGATATTGTGTGCAGTGCTACATAGTGTGGAATAAATCTCCCGTCTGGTCGCAGTGCGGGCACTGTGGTGTTGGGTACATGTCCGGGTAGTATTTACAGGGGTGAGACAGCTCAATCAGATTTGGGAGCAGTTTTTGGAGCAGCGAAATTTCAATTTTGGAGCAGAAGAATGACATTTATTACCGTAATTACCCAATTCTAACGCGCACCCGATTTTCCTGGCAAAAAAAACCAAAAAAACTTGCACCTCCATTTGTAACGCGCACGGAACTTTGTAAGCAAGAAAAACGAATGCGAGAGAAACGGGCGATTTATTTCTCGAAGTAATCTCACTCCTCGTCGCTCTCCGCTGACCACAACATCTCGTCCTTGGTGCCGTCAAGCGCGTTCGCGATGCCACACTTCATAACGAACGTTCAACCACGGTCGATGGGATCGTGGCCCACGCCTCGCACGCCCATCCTGCAAGCTTCTCGAGAGGCGCACGCTTCAGCCGAACGCTCGTTTTGAACGCGTGAGAGCCGATGCTGCCATTGCTGTTATCAAGCGCGCAGACGGAACGATTTGCCGATTTGTGTGAACGCCGACAGAAAAGCCTAGGCGCTTATTCTTCCTGCGTCCGAAAAATCGTTGCTAAAAGCTTCGGCGCCATCTTGACAGCGACGGGCGGGACGAAATTCCCGTTGTTTCGGCAGTTTCGGTTTCGTATCCGATTCTAACGCGCATGCAATTTTTCAACCTATTTTTCCGAAAAAAAAAAAAAAAAGGTACGCGTTAGAATCGGGTAATTAGTGTCTCACCTCAGGAGCCTAAAAAAATCTAATTTTTGCCAATTCTGGGGGGGAAAGTGCACTTTTTAGTTGGTTTTGAACGTACATAACACTGAAACAGCCTTTCAACAAAGTTTCTTCTACCAGAGTATCACAAGGTATGAACTGCACTACCTTTTTGCACGCCATTTTTAAATTCTTAGGCTTTATGCATAGTATGGTCCCTAGGGACCATATGCATAGGTAGCGTGGAGTCGAATTGAAAAACTAAGCAATCGAAATGCTTAGTTGATGTGAATGCTGATGTGAATGCTGAATGATGTGAATGCTGAAATTAATCTTTTTGAATTCCCACACTCGGCTTTATGCACAAGTATAGCCATGGCAAAAGTTGCACGAAGCGAGGTGACAGTCGTCGCACTCCACCATTTCAATCCCCAAGGTGCACGTTCACTACAATCGTAATTTCAGTAACGTTGGTTTGTTTAGCCACCTCCCCTTGGCATTAAATTTCACTTCAGATAGATGAACCATTATTACTAGCCTGCAATAAGATTAAGAGCCAGTCCCACTATCGGACAGTGCTTGAACATATTGATGTGATGTAGCCTGCGCCGCCACTTCTGCAGCGCCAATCGTCCCATTCCTGCTGCTCGCAAGCTCGCTGTCAAAGGCAGCAATAACTCGGCGTTTTATAACACCGCAATGAGTCCGAAATTTCACTTCAAGCGCGCACCGTGCCTCACAGTCAAGGCCGACACACGGCGAATTCGCGGGCACCACGTTGTTTTTGATGAACTCCCTCCCATCTTTCAAGTCCTGCAACTTCCGGCAACAGATCAAACTAAATACACACCCTGCCACCCCGAAAAACAAAACCATGGTAGAAGTCGGCAAAGAGCACTCTGCTAGGACCATGAGCAACTGCTTCGCCCGGTGGCCATATTTTCCAATCTTCACCACACCAAGATGGCGGCGCGGCGCCCAGTAATGTCGTTCCGGAGATATAATGCTCCCGAAAATTGCCATTTTTTTATCAACTTGCACAAGTAGTTTGTTGCCTCAGTACACAGAAATATTCTTTCTACAGGACTTTGCAATGGTTCTCGACGGGAAAACTTTAAGAACTCAGAAAATATAACGTGCAACCCAACATTTTTACTTTCGAAAAAGCTATCTCGGGGACAATTTTGTTTTTTTTTAATTGTATGATCAATTAATTAAACCTTTAAACAGCATCACCTTGGAGATGCTGGAAAAGTATGCCATCAGTAAGCATCTGTCCCCACTGAAACTGACAGAAGCGTTAAAACCCTTGGCCCTCAGACTGTTTTGGAGCACTTTGGCGCAATTTTTGCAATATTCAAGCTTTTGGAGCAGCCTGGAGCAAGGAAATAAATTTGTATCAAAACTCTACAATATGTGGAGCTGTCTCCCCCTGTATTTATGTAGGGTTGCGGGAATTGGAAGTGTGTTTGTGTGAAGCTGTCGGAGTAACACCTCCAATCTTGTGAGCGAGGGATGAGAGGCTGGAAATCTCCTAATGCCGAGCCTCTATTCAAGCAGTATCTTTCTGTAGGTGGTACGCAGTGAAGGGCGTGAAGGTGATCGGCTGGCTCCCTTGCCTGGGGAGCAACCAGCGGGGGTGAATGCCCGGAATAAGGAATCGCGGGCTAACGCGTGCGCGGCGACATTCCCCCCGGTCTGTCCCTGATGACCCGGGAACCATATGATCTGTGCCCCTTCAGGCGGCTGATTCGCAATTATGCGAAGGGCCTGGCGACATATCCTGCGCCTGAGAAAATTTCGGCAAGCCTCTTGGGAATCGGTTAGTATAATGGCACGAGGATGGGCAGAGATGGCCAGGGCGATGGCGACCTCTTCCACGTGGGTCGGATCCGTCGTTTTGATGGATGTCATTGCAAAGGGGTTACCATTGGACGAGCAGGCTGCTGCTGTGGTTACCCCATTGGTGGGGCCGGCACCGTCCACGTAGATTGTAGCAGGGTGGGAGTCCCACGTTTTGGAGAGGTATTGGGCCTGGAGTGTTCTGCGGGCTTGATCGTGTTCCGCGTACATGTGACTGGGGAGGGGATGGACGTGAATGCGTTCTCTTATTTCTCGGGGGATGTCGAATCTATCTTGCACCGTGGTCGGAGGGGTTATGTCTAGTCTATTTAGGATGGCGCTGCCTGTTTTTGTCCTCGTGAGGCGCACCTGTTGCGCTATTCTCCGATCATCTATGAGCTCTTTCGTGTTATTATGGACCCCCAGAGCCATTAGGCGCTCGTTGGACGTAGATACTGGAGGCCCAAAGATAGTTTGACGCACTTACGAAGAGCCCGGTCTAGTCATGACACGTGACTTTCGCGAGTCTTCTCCCCCGAGACGTGAACGCAGGGACTCCGGAACATTTTTGGGAGTAGGGGGGCAAGTACTGTTGCCTTTGTATGTTGTGTTTGTTTGTTTTAGATGCGACTGCATCTCATTCACTCGCCTTGTCCATGCAGCGTCGGTGTTGTTGTCGTGCGCCCCTCCCCCATTCTCCTCGCCGCGCGAGCTGCGCTCTCCGCCGCTCACCCCCTCTCCTCTCCGATGCCCCTCTCTCGTCCACACCCCTCCCCAACACTATAAAAAAAAATAATAGTTAGCGGCGCCCGATTTCGATCCCACGACCCTGTGGGCGGACGCGAGGTACATGGTGCTCTTCCCACTGCGCCACAAAACCGAAACAGAATGAAATGCTACGAACGCGCCTTATATCCTTGACTCATTCAAACTACGTCAAGAAGCTACTGATACAACGCATGATGGGGCAATGATTAACACTTGCAATAAAAGAAAAGAAGCTCCCACTTACAGCAACAATGATGGAGTAAAGGTCGTTGCGACAGCGAAGCCCCAAGCATACCACTTAGAGAGATTGACCAAGATTGGCCAATAAAACATAATAATAATCATAAAACATAATAATCACACGCGTTCTCGACACATTTCACGCGATTTCAGAATCAATCCAACGGAAACACCAAGTGAACCCCACGATGCGTCGCATCTACACAGGGCTCCCCTCACGGGGAGGTGGCCGCAATTTTTTACAATATTTGCCATTTTTTATTTACTTACATTACAATTTATTGATTTAATAATTTGTATAATTTTAATGGCATCAATTATAAATGTTCTAATGCATTTTGCATCCTCGCTTATTCTGCATTGGTATACCCTATTTACTCGCATAATGATCGCACCCTGGAAGTTTGTCGTCAAAGTTTGATTTTTTTTTTTTAATTTCCCGCGCAATGAACGCACCCTGAACTTGCCGCAGCAGTATGTCATATGTGTGCCAAGTCTAGCTGATAATGATCGTGCTTACCTCTGTTTCCTTCCCTTTCAAAGCAGACATGGCTACGTTATTGCCGTAGACTTGCTGATATTAGTGATATTGGCAAGCGTGCGTTAAATATTGATGAGGAAGAAACTCGTACTAAATGCACATAATGTACCCACAAGACAGAAAAAAATGCGCTCTGCTTGCTGGGTCGGCCCCCATGTCTGTTTTTATGTCCCGCACTGTGACAGCGGCAGCCACTTATTGGTAGCCCGGTTGCCACCTCGCAGCAAACTCGTTCCGGCGCATTCCGTAATTAATCAAAACTCTGCATTTTGCGTCACTTTGCAAAGCGGCTTGCGGCGGTGTGGGGAGTTTTTATTATGTTTTCATTATTTTTATTATGTTCATGAGACCTATCATAAAAATTCTGACCCTCAATTTGCTTGCGTTTTCTGTCCACAAAAATGTTTCCCGAGAAATTGAACCCGCGTTATGAACGCACCTCTAAATTTGCATCAAATTTTCTGGAAAAAAAGTGTGATCATTACGCGAGTAAATACGGTACTTTAAAATTGGAAGTTTCAGAAGTACTGAAAACCTACACAGACCGTGCAAATGGCAAAACAGGCTCGAAAGCTGCGAGCATTCACTTAATATTTCTGCATTGGCTGTCACAGTGAAGCAAATGTGAACAGACACAAGTGCACAAATATGATACAAGTAGACAACAAAGTAGGCTCTAGGTACAAAGCTATTATGGCAGGCTGACGAGCTTCATGGCTGGGATGACAAGAGGGCGTTGGGAAGTTTAGGTTGTCAAATGGATCCGAAGGTTGGTGTTCGTTCTGCTGTTCCAGACACGAACTCTTTTATAACGGCATCCAAGTGCCGTCCCGCAGCTCTCTTCTTGTTCACGTGGAAGAGGGGAAGGTGTGTCCGCTTTCTCTGCGTCATTCAATTGCCCAACAATGTTTTGACTCGCCTCAGAGCACTAAAATATCGCTGTCCTAAAGCAGCTGACGCAGGCACAAAAACAGGGGTTGCAGGTACCGGACAACCTGTTTTATAATACCTTACGCATATCCCCAGACTTCCCCTGCAAAAACTGTAAAATTCGTTTACTTGCGGCCAGACCATCGTCACGCGCAAAAGCGTTGGGAGAAGCACGATTTGCGCTGAAAGTCTTCTGATACAGTAAAAGCTCGTTAATTTGAACTCAAAAGGGACCACAAAATTGTTCGAATTAAGCAAAGTTCTAATAAGCGGACCGGCGCTACAATGAATGGACACTGCGCCACACTGCGTGGGCAGAACACAATTAAGCCACTTCTGGACTTGTTATCACGAATTAGTCGCTACTACAAGATTGTGGGGCCCAGACCAGCGAACGCGGCACAAAGAAAACCTGAAACGGCATGCGCCGGAGCAGTGAGCCGGCGGCGCAGCGCTTGCTGTGGAAGTGAAACAAGCGGTCGCGGCAGCGCAGAGCATGCGTTATGCTGTTTTTAATAGGGTGCCAGCGCCAGCGCCGCCGTACGAACACGCAAAAATCCCGGCACCCTACCTTTTAAAGCAAAGCTGCACTACTTTCGTCCTCGCGGAGGATGCGCAAGTTAACCTTTTGACCAGAGACACCCCCGGCGGCACACCCCTCGAAGCGCATCACGTGATTCGCCGGGCCCGCTTTCGGCACTGCTCACAAGGCCTAGTTTTCAGTCGTTCTGCACGTATGGGCAGCGGCCGACAAGGACTCGTTTTCAGTCGTTCTGCACATATGGCCGCGGTAGTGGCCGATCAGCTGATTGGAAGCTGACCACCCCCGCAGCTCCCCATGCATGCACCGCTGGGTCATCTCGGGCTACGTGACTCGTCTCGCGCCCGGCGAAAAGGAACGGCGCGTTCACCGTGAATGAATGCCGCATTCGCCGCGTTCTATAGCGAGAGCAGGTTTGGGCTGCACAAGATTTGTTCAAAGCTGTTCTGGACCTGGTTGTGGTCAAAGGGACAAATTGACAGGGAATAGAATGTTGTATAACTATAGCTACACCACCAGAGGAGTGAGAACAGTCGTTCCTATCTTTCCTAAACACAGAATAGCGCTTCATAAAGTTTGTTTGTTTCGATTGTAAGTGCGTTTCCTGAAGACATAAGATGGTTGATTGGCCGCACGGGCCAATGGCGGCTGTAGCGGCGTTGTGCGTGTACAGTCGAACACGGATATATCGAATTATTGTCTATATCGAACTCATAAATTATCCCCTTGAAAATTCTGTGTAACACACGTAAGCAAATTGGATCACCATTGGAATACTACCCCTGAACAAAACATACAATGATTGGTGCAAAAAGGATTCATTCACAGGCTTAATTAAATAATTGGAACCAGCACAACACCAGAAGACTACTTGTCTTCAGGCATCCACTTGTCAGTATAAATAGCCGAGCTGTATGTCTTAGAAATCCAATCCTGGATCTGAAAGAAAGGATGAAATCATTAACTTCGGCTAATATTGACACCCGAGTTCACAATAACAGAAAAATTGTACACAGTTCATGTCACTCTTGTTTAAACCAGGGGCAACCTTTCCCACTGACTTGACATACGTCACAACAAGACATATGCTCACTTCAGGCACTCCCAGAAGACAGAAAGAGTTGTAGACAAACAGGCTAGGGACTTAGCCTACTGAGGCATGCAGGCAACTGCTATGGAATCAGATGTCATTTTGGGTACATTAGCATTTCAGAAATTACTGAGACTGGAGGCTGAGATCAGAAAGGGGTAACGGCGTTTATTTTGAGCTGCTTTGTTCTTGCATTATGAGAAACGCTACTCCTGGTTCTTGTACTGGAGAGCGCCAAACTTCTTTACTTGCGAAGGGACCTTTGTCCCTTGCCTTCTTTAAGCATTAGATTCTTGCTTTAAGTATTAGAAAGCAATTAGATTCTGTGCGGTTGGGTACCTTCAAAGGTTCCCCCAGGCCTTGTTTTGCGCTTTGCGTGCGTTTCGACACTCCTCATTCCACCAGGGCCTTCTCGGATTTTGAGGAGTACCGGAGGTTTGAAGGATTGAACTCTTGGCAGCCTCTATAATGTGGGCGGTGACAATTCTACAAGCTTCATCGATATGTAAGTGTTTTATAAACGTGTAGGACAGCTGTGATCTTTGCTTAAAAGCCACCCAGTCTGCCCGGGTTTCTTTAAACCTTTTATGGTAAATAGAACTGTCAGGGAGTGTATCTACACACTTAAGAGTGACAGGGAAGTGGTCACTTCCATAAGGGTTGGAGTCCACATTCCACTCGAACAAAGGGAAGAGGATAGACTAACCTATTGCTAAGTCGATGTGTGAGTAGGTGTTGTGTGTTGTGCTGTAGTATGTTGGTTTCTTTTTATTAAATATACACGCACCAGATGAGAGTAAGAATTTTTCAATTTAAACGGCCCCGGCCATCTTCGCGTTCAGATCCCCAGTTTGCTGTGGGCATTAAAGTCGCCCACCAGTAGGAATGGATCCGGTAGCTGGTTAATGAAGGATTCAAATTCTGGACTGCAAAGGCAAAAGTCAGGGGGAATATATATTGAAGCAATCGTTATTAATTAACCTGTCGGCGATTATTACACGTACAGCAACCACTTCGAGGGTTGTGGTCAAAGGGACAAATTGACAGGAAATAGAATGTTGTATAACTATAGCTACACCACCAGAGGAGTGAGAACAGTCGTTCCTATCTTTCCTAAACACAGAATAGCGCTTCATAAAGTTTGTTTGTTTCGATTGTAAGTGCGTTTCCTGAAGACATAAGATGGTTGATTGGTTTCTATGAAGAATTTCGTATACATCATCCAAGTTTTTCATTAAGCCCCTGCAGTTCCATTGTGTAATGCATTGTACTACCATAAGTGTTTAAAGAGAGAGTGCAGCGTGTATCTGCGCGTTGCAGACGGGTGGTGTTATCTATGTTACTGAGCCTGCATTAGGGCCAGTTATGCGCGGAGCTGGTTTTTTCCCGCGGCTGATGTTGCCACGCTGCTCGTTTGGCTGAACAGCTGACCGAGCTGGCGTGGGTGTTACGTCCATCTCTTCATCCGACGGCAAAGGAGTAAATGCAGGATCTCCCTCCTTTTGCCGTGGACCTTTGGGAGTTGCACTCGTGTTCGCCACACGGGCCAATGGCGGCTGTAGCGGCGTTGTGCGTGTACAGTCGAACACGGATATATCGAATTATTGTCTATATTGAACTCATAAATTATCCCCTTGAAAATTCTCTGTAAAAGTATGGGAATTCGTACGTTTATATCGAACCGTATTTTCCCCGACATTGGGTATATCGAACGCCGCGCGAGTTGGAAGGTGCTCTTCGGCGGTCGCTGCACTCCCGGTTGAGGTTGAGGAGTATGGGGAGGAATGCGCGGGCATGGCGAAGACTGGCTCGCGGAACTAATCCCTTCTACCGGAACGAATTTGCGCTTTCCCAGTCGGGCCCCGCTACCGGCCGCCGTAGCGTTAGCGGACGGAGACCGGCATGCTAAATCTCTCTAGGCACACGAGCCCGAACGCTCGAAAAATATGACAGTGCGAGGTAGGGATGCCCCGACTGCGCACGTCCTTTTTTTTTTTTCGGCTGCGTACGTTCCCCGGCTTGCCGAAAAAGAGTTCTCTCTCTCCGGGTCTGTCTTCCCCCGATGTCATCTCGGGAAAGGGAAGAGGGAATGAAGGCGCTGGCGGCCTCTTCCTTCTTTTGCATTTTGCTGCTGTTGCTGCTGTTTGGCGAGTTGTCCCGCACCTTTCGGAGATCACTGTTTCTCTCGGAGATGACCATCGCGAGCGCTTTGTTGGAGTCCGTTCAGAGAGCCTTGGAATGGTTACCTTCAAAGTTCTTGTGGTACGTGCGCGCTGTTCTTCTTTTGCGCGCGTGTTGTGCATGGTGTGCGAAGGCGCAGCGTGCTGCTGGAATTTTCTAGTTGTGCAGCCTCGAGAATATCGAGACCAGCGTCTTTATTTCATTTTCAGGACGAAGAAGCAGGCCAAGATGAGCGATTTTTTTTTTTCACGGAAATAAAGTGTCCTGTTCCGTCGTGAGTGCGGAATTGTAGTTGTCATTCTTGAATGCGACGATCGGTAAGTGATCGTCCGCCATAGGTGAGGTCTCAGAGCCCATATTTTTTATATCGAATTTTTCATATATCGAACTAATTCGCGATCCCCTTGGAGTTCGATATATCCGTGTTCGACTGTAGATGTGGATGCAAGGCTCCCCACCTCGCTGCCTACTGTGCCCATGGGCTACAGCGCAGCAGGAGCGGAAGGAAAGCCGTCTCCACCTACAGTGCGCGTTGCCACCGCAGCCGCAGTGGAATCCACAGGCTGTGGTACAACATTTTGGCAGCAGAAGCCAACCCAGTGGGGGGCGGGGGTGGTGCCAGGTCAGCGTTGCTGCACTGGGTCGCCACCGAAACCTGACGCCGCCCCACCCCCCGGTGGTTATAGTGGTTATAGTTTATTAACAGGGGTGATCCAGCCATTCGAACTATTGGAGCAATTTTTGGAGCTGAAAAAATGTTATTTTGGAGCACTATTGTATCAGAGCTTGATTTTGGAGCAGCTTGGGAGCAGCACAAAACTTGTGTTCCAACTTCATTTATCTGGAGATAAAGAAGGCTGGCAACCACTCAGGCAACGCCAATTACTTCCCCACAGTTGTAAACTATGAAGCTGGTAACTAAAGCACCAAAAATGTGTGCCCCACAGCCTTTAGACACCGCTGCAAGTGAAGCAGATGACAAGCGTTTCTTTAACTTAGAAAAAAAAACACCAAGAAATCATTACAAAAACTTACTGATACTAAACGGGGGCCCATTTTATTTACAATAAAATTATTTCACTATCTCAAACATATTGCACTGATTTGTTGCTTCTTGCCGTTTCGTTCAGTTCATCCAGCTTGGAGGGTCCGGCTCGACAATATTTAGACAGAAAATATTGCACTTCACACACATCACACCATACTATTGCTTCTTGCTCGCCTTCTTATTAAGTTCATTCAGCTCGGAGAGGGTGTGGCTAAAGGCAGAGTTGCCTTCTGCTAATAAAGCCTGCCCTGATGGAATAATGTTTTCAGCCCTTTTCAGCAACGCACGGCATGAGATCCCCTTTTCTTCCAAATTCCACCTGAGCCGCTTTTCATTGCCGACATCAGCACCACATTCCCGGCCACTCAGGCGGTGCATAAGAGCAATATGAAGGGGCTTTATTTTCAATACCGTCACGCGAAATGAAAAAAAAAAAAAAAAAAAAAAGAAACCCGCTGCGAAAATCCCAAACGGCAAGTTGTTTAAACTTACGCTGATGCAGTTTTGGCTAGCACTACTCCACTGCAGTAGCCCTAAATATAAGGCCGCACAGTACTAAAACGATTCGCCGCGAGCGCAGAATAGAATAGACTCTCCGCTAGTTTTCTACAAGCGATACACATGAAGTAATTCCATTATGCTTGTTTGCAGCAGTGCGGGAAACCACTCCGTTGCGGTCCACGCCACCGGAGTGTATGCATGCCGACTTGCCGAATCACCATCTCTGCTCCGAAGCGGCACCGTGGCTGCACTATTGCTGCACTGTGGCTGCACCATGAGCAGAGCTCGGCTGGAGCAACCGAATAATCGAGCGCATCGCTTCCTCCAAGTTGCCAACCTAGGAACCATCGTGCTGGTTAGCGGCAGAATGATCGTCTCTCGCTTCAGCTGGTTTGAGAAGACAACTCTCGGCCGAAAGCAAGCGATTCGGAGCATTTGGCGCAAGTAAAACACCACTGGGCGCAGCAGGGCGCAGGAGAGTACAATTGTAGCAAAATGGCGCAAATGGCGCAGCTGGATCACCCCTGTTTATAGTGGGAAGTAGGCATGAATTGGAGGCGAACGCTACAAATGGTTTCAAGTGATGGAGATGCTGTGCCATCTCTTGAGTGGTTTTCGCACTGCGTGCTTGCTGTTTCTTTGGAAGGCACTGAGAGTCCAAGTGAGCTGCAGCGTTAGCACGGCTGCAGCGTTACGCACGGCTGCAGCGTTACGCAGTGTAAAATTATTGTATGCTGAAACGCCCTTCTCGGTTAAACTAGGATCTGTCAGAAACTCCCAACTTCATGTTTCTTCTTGGTGGGGGTGCGTCAGAGTACTAGCTGCCGATTTCTGGCTGCTCCCCCGAGTATGCCACAGGCATGGTTCTCCCCACGGTAGGCGGCACTGGAAATGCCGCCCCTTGCTTCCCTTCAGCGCCCACTGCCTTCGGTAGGCCGTCCACAGCTCCGACTGACCTATGAACGTGCACCTCAAAAACTAAAAACAGCCACTGCGTGAGAGCAACGCCATCGGCAGAGGGCTGGACCTCTCGCCATCTGGTTACGTGAAAAGGAGTCTGAACAAGTGGCTTTGAAGTCCCAGATTGCCAGCTGCATGCAAATCTTGCAGTCAATGCTTACGCTTTTCGCTTTCTTATTTTGTTTAAGAACTTCACTTTTCACTACGCTGCAGTACCATGATGCCTGGTATTTGACCAGTTTTTCAAAATTTGAAATTCTTAAGCTTCTTGCACCTCCCCCCTACTCTTATTCTCAAAAATTCCTGGGGAGAACCCTGGCCACAGGGCTTTTACCACACCTATTACGGTGTTAACAAGCGAGAAATTTAAATTCTGCCTCTTTAAACATTAATTACTCAGTGATAGCAGCACTTTCAAATTTCTCAAATAAAGCAAAGTTGTAAATCGTTGTCATGGCGCTCTAAATAGACTTCTACTTTTCTGTTTTAAAGGGTTCCATGAAAGAACCTGCAAAATAACTGTGTGCAGTTCAATTGCGGAAAAAGGCCTACGGGGATGATAAGAACACATACTCACCTACATTAGTTGTAATCGCCACGTCTACAAAGCTCTGAAACAACGAGATACTTGGAGCCAAACTAGTCTTCTTGTAGTCCTCTATGGTTGAGTTGGTAGTGTCCGCAGCTTTGTGCTCCGCATCATAGGCATCAATCTCATTGCAGAGTTCACTAGAGGGGGAAACAAGTGACTTGCCACATTACAAACACACTGTAAAGAGACTGCTTCCACAATGATAATGATAGAGAGAGAGAAGGAGACAATGGACCTTTTTCCAGCACCGATCCTCCTAGCAGCTGCCACGGCGAACTGAAAGTGGCAGTCAGGCACGCCCCCAAGAAAGTCTGGCGGTTGGAAAACTCGTGCACAGAACATTCTCGTCCTTCAGTACCCCCCCCCCAATCACTCGTACCTTTCACACGGATGCCACTGAACTCCCGGGACTAATCTACAGTCGGCGAAGTGCCTTTTTCTTTCGTTTTTTTTTTCCTTTCAGCTTTGTTACTCCTTTTGCTCACAGCTGGCTCAGCCTTAAACGTCTTTACTCCTTTCCTGTGTAAGCCTTTGTTGTGTGCCCGTACGAACTCACCACTAGTTGTCGAAAAAGAAGAAATAAAAACGTGCAGCGCCATAAAGCATAGCCGCTCTACAAGCAGCAAGCTGAGGGTGTCCCCTTTTGTTTATTTTGCCCGAGGTGACTGCCAAGAATGGTGAACTGGCAGCCCGCACATGCGCATATCGCTACTGGAAAAAGGTCCATTACTGCCAAATTGCTCTACACAGTGTGCTGGCACCTGCATACCTACAGCCTAAAAAGCCCGGCGAGTTCGAATAGGCTTGTTGCTACCAGTGCAGAATGATGTGACGCAGAGCAGAAAAGAGACTGTCCAAGCACTGAGCCCTACCTGTGCCAATCTGGCGAGCTTTCCCCCTAATCAACATGATGGTCTTTAAATGAAATAACTAAACTGCTGAGTAGACTAATAACACTGTCACCTATATGTACTCTGCTTTGCCAACTTTGTACAGCGTTGGGAAAGCTCAAGGTTACAGTAGGAATCAGCCAATAGGAAGAGCAGCTGCAGCAGCTCCAACCGGCGAGGGCAGCAGATGCACGGACAAAAACATTGCTCTACAGAAACCAGTCCGACGATGTATGCTCCCATCAAAATAAAGCAGACGATGTCAAATAGATGAGAAGCAATTTTCTCGGCGATGTGAGGGCTATAAAAACTAATACAGTACGACCTTGCTAATATGCTTTTAATCGATACACTTCCTGGCTTCCGAACTCGAAGCTGACTGTCCCTGCTGGAACACACGTCTTTTCAATTCCCGTTTGTTTGCAATGGCACAAAGTACCCGCTATCACTGCTGCACAGAAATAACACTGCCTTAGCATGTTGATGCAGCAGTGTTGTTTCTTACCAACTGCAACAAAAATTTACCGGCCCCATCGGTCACTGCCCAGAGGGTGACACGGAGCCAGTGACACCCAGCGCCAGCACGTTCGTGACTGGGACGTGCTCCCTTCTCGCCACACCCGGTGAATCATATTAGTAGCCCCTTTTATGTTTAAAATATATTGCGCTATTCTACATTAATTCTGCCACACAGTGCAGGAAGATGTATTTTCTCGGTTGAACTCGCGTATGGGATGGAAGGTTGAAACGACTTGGCAAGACGCCAAAAAGGGAAATGCATGCGCGGTATATTTCACGCATTGACTGGCCCGCACAACTTTCTCATGATCTGCAGGTTCTGATTCAAAAGAAACAGTACTTTATTGTTTTTGAGTCCGCTAAAGAGGATGTTTTATTTGCAAATGCGATTTCAGACGCTGCGCGATGTTTCCACGCATTAGCTGGTCCATGTGAGTACACTTGTCGAAATACGTTGTTGACTCATACTTCTTTTCAAGAATTGTACTTCTCTTCAACGGCAAATAAACTTCACTGCAGAGCCACTGACTGAGCAACATGGGCCTGTTGCTCATAGTGGTCTGATTTCAATATGATTTGATTTGAGAGGTCTGATTTGAATTTGAACATAGTGGTCTGATTTGAATATGGTACTTGGCATATGCAACCGTATAAAATTCATGCCCGTTTCTGTGTATGAGAAGTGACATTAATGAATGGAATGCACCATCGATTACGATGTCTCGAGAGCTGAAAACCCAATGAGGAGTTTGAATTCATGACTTTTACTAGAACAATCGAAATATTGCAAGGGTGTGTATCAGGCATACCGTGTCATCGTTTCATGTTGCTTTGTTTGCTTCTGCCAAAGCACCACACGGCCGATATCACCCTCTCCAGCTTTACGGATAGAGAAAAAATACATAGCTTTGTGTCATGTTGGCCCCTCCATCAATAAAGTCTACAAGTTTATTGGTGCAACCCAGAACGCCAGCGATAAAAAAACATGATGCGAAAAAAAGAAACACTTCACTAGAAGGCTACCGAACAACTTTCATTTGGATTAGGAGGTCGGAAAGGAGGGGGGGAGGGGAAGGGGGGGGAGGAGGAGCAGGGGTGAGCAGGATACCCAATAAGCATATTGGAATTATTTTAGAATATACGTATTTGGTGATATTTTTTACTCTACACTAATGGCCCTACAATACACTAATAGGACAAAGACAAATTTTGAATGTTCACTCAAAAGTGATGTAGACTAAAAACTTGATTGCAAACTGCATTCTGCTGGAAACACAAGATAACCCACCAAGCAGCGTAAAAGTTTGGTTTGCATTCTCACCTGATTGTGGGAACAGTAAAAGGGTCGAAAGAAGACACATTGGCAATGTCTATGGGCACACATATTCGACCAGTCTTTGGATGGACTGAAAATGGGGCTTTAAGCAGATGTGTGGCTCCCTTTGTGACAGCAACATCAAGCCTTGGGTAGGTCAATTCAAGCATTACTTCATCAATCAAGAACTGGTATTTGTTGCTCTGAAAAGTTAAAAAAAAAAAAAAATGGAAGGGAAGGGGGAAGGGGATAGTGTGAGGCTTGAAGCAACAGGATTTTGACAACTCTTTCTGTATTGCAGCCATTGAACATCATCAGCTAGCAAACAACATACAGATTTTCAAACCACATTGGGCATGTTAAAACTCCTAGTGCAGTTGCTGTGTGGCAGGAGCAGCACGCTTTCGTTTTCTGTATAATTTGTATTTCCTCGGCTAAGCAACGGTTTTTAAAGGAGTGCTAACACGAAATTTCAAAGCTCAGATAACTATGTAAAAAGCTTCCTTTGCATATGGAGATACCCCCTCAGAAGTTTAAACCGTAACCGTTCAGTGGAACATAATTTAAATCAATTTTAATCCTTGCGCGCACGAGACAGCTCATCATCGAGCAAGCTCATGACATCATCTGCGCTTCGACCCACACGGCTTGCGTCACGGCTCCCGTGACGTATCGAGGCAGCCGTGGTGCTGTTGGCGCACGCTTTTCCACCTTGTGCATCACAGAAGTTTTTGGGACTGACGTCACATGCGACTACGGCTGGTCGGGCTGTTCTAGTGTGCGCGTCCAGACCAGCATCGGCTGTGGTGCGACGGGAACAGCGACATCAAATCCGCCTTGCTGTCATGGCAGCTGCCTCAGTGTTCTCTTAACCGAAACCGAAACTGACACAAATAAACGGAGCTATATGTAATTATTTATGCTGCGTTCGACAATCTAACGTGCCATTCTATGATTAGTGGGCTCATAGGCACCTATAACTGCAAAAAAATGTAACACAAAAATTTCGTGTCAGTACTCCTTTAATCCTGCCACAAAAAGCTGAACTGTGCAGTAGTTCCAGATGGCCACATGACCCGGGCTAATAAACACCACAAATCGCAATTCCACAGCATCTTCAATGGATTTCTATTGTGGTATCAGCAGCAATGAGTCTGAAGACCATGTGCCATAATTAGAATTTAGTTCTGAGAGGGATAATCAAAGGTGCCAGCCTTGAACATCGGCAGCCGGTTATCAGTAGATTTCGATTTTTTGTTCCAGTTGCTTGGCATTGATTCAAACACAAAATTTGAAACCAGGCTGGGCATTCTAAAACAGGTCTCAGGGTGTCTAGCAAATTGCCTAATTCAATTTCCCTGACTTTTCCAGGTTTTCCCTGACCATTTTAGTTGAAATTCCCTAGAGAAAACACATTCTATCGTAGGGAAAAACACATTTGCAGCAACTGCCCTCATTCTCAAAATGCACTTTAACTTCAGTTTGAGGTTTGCTTGCCTCCACTTACGGCTTGAGAGAGTTTACTTCATCTTGCAGGGCAGAAGCTTCAAGTTGCACTTCAGCGAGCACCTTCCCCTTTTTTTCTCGATTGTCCTGGTTTGATATGCAACGTGACCCTAAGGCATGTCTATGACATGGTGACGCCGAAACCATTTATATTCCTTTTTGATTATGCAATTCTGGCTCCTGACGTCATAAAAAAGAAGTGCTTTCAAGATTAGCCCCCAAAAAGCACTGCCTTCCAAATTTCGCTGAAAAAAAAAAGGGGGGGGCACCATCTACACCATCTGCAATATGGGCACCATCTACATCGTCGCTCTGCGCAAGTGCACCCAGCAACCTAAGCCAGCTGCGGCTGCGTGAACCGCACGGCAAGTTTTTGCACGCGATTCGTGCGCGGTATTTTCACAGCCACGTCAACGATTTCATGCCTGCCGTGGCTCCTTTCCTGCAAAAGCAAGTGCGTTTGTGCCCATGGGTGTCCGGAAGGAGGGGCAAGGGGGGGCAACTGCCCCCCCTTGGAGATTGGGATATTTCAACAGACTTCATCACACATGTCATCGCGCAATTTGCCCAGAAAAACTCGAGGCGAGAGAACCCTCACGCAGCAAGACTGACCACTCTTTTTAACCAACGCCGCCTGTATAAACATTGCCTAACGCGTGAGCGAAAAATGGCCAAACAGCCACTCTCCTGTTGCTCTCTCCTACCCTTCCCGGTCCGTAGCCTTCCAGTGTGCTTTCGTGTCCGCCAGCCAGCGCCGCTTCTCGGAAACTATGCAAAATAGTGGAAAGTTTGTTTAGCGTTCCCGAGGCGGCGCTCCTACGCCTTCTTGTTTTTCACCATGCCTGTCTGTCTTGGTCTGTCACTGATAAAACTTCCTTTGTCACGAAGCAAAATCCCTTGCGCTGCCGCAGGCTGATGCCGGCTTTGCGCGCTTATCTACTCGGATCACAGGCCCTGAAATTTTCTGAGTGGGGCATCCCATATCTATCCCCTCCGCATTTAGGTATTGTTTTGACCCCGCTGTTCGCACTCCGCATCGGTACGCACTTCTAAAATTGAGGACTGTACTGTAGAAGCGCCCGGACAGCGTGGTGGGATCTCAGCTGCTTATCCTTTTGTTTCCTATAATTTTCTGAAGTTTACAAGCACGTGATATAATTGGAAAGTAATGGTAGAAGTGAGCGCCTGAACAAAAAACGTGCACGCAAGTTTTTCTTCTCTAAATACTCCAGAAAGAAAAATATCAGTAAAATAATGGCTGCCCCAGCAGAAAATATCGTTTTTCTGTTAGCTATATGTCTACCCGACAATCAGTATATTCTGACACTATTTCAGTCCGCCTCCGTCTTTATCTTTGGAAAAATGCAGCAAGTATGAAGCGAGTGACACGTTGAATGAGATCCCCAGGTGCGCCACAGAACTAGTGCCCCGTCGCGGCTAAGATGTAACCGAAACGGCCCTGGAAGCCCAACAGGCAAGCTGCCAGACACACGTCGTAGAAGTGGGTGCTCGCGACTCGCGAGCGGTGACGTAAGGCGAGATGTCCGCCGGCACGCGCCACGTGGCAGATCAGTGCCTGAACTAAGCGCCCCTACCCTTCCCATTGAAAAGCGCATGACGCGTCAGGCAATGTTAATACAGGCGGCGTTGTTTTAACAAAGTGACAGTCACATTTCGAATGTTCTTTATTAACTTTATTTCTTTGTTCGGTAATAAAATCCAATGTATATTCTTCAAGTCTGGTTCTAATTCGCTGTTTGTAAGTGTTGTAACCACAAATAGCGCCTTTTTCGTGCTATCCAACCGTACGCCCCCCCCATCTGCTAATGGATGCCCCCCCTTGCAAAAAGTTCTGCGGACGCCCTTGTTTGTGCATTGAGTAGCATTTTAAAGAGCAGTTAGAAGATTCGTTGGAGCTACCACACTACTCTGCGGCCGGTGCCGCCGCCATGTTGGCGACGCCTGCCGCTAGGCACGCACTGTGCAGGTGGTTTCCGCGGCGGCGTCAGCGCACCTCTGTATGAAACTCTATGCTCTGGTGTGCACGGCGCGTTTTTGCTTGCAGAAGAACCAGAAAACGTTTCATGTGGTTCGCACTTTCGTCCCGTGCGAACATGTTGCGTTCAGTAACTTTTGGGGGGCCTCCAACACTGGTTTCCCCTATTCTAAAAGTGTGGGCAGGCCTCTAAATGGTTTTCCCTGACTGGTACTGCTTGGTTGAAAAATTCCGTGACAATTTCCTGACTTTTCCCGGTGGCTCGAAATTCCAACTTTTCCGTTTTCCTGGTCGTTAGACACCCTGGGTCTGTTGCCATTCCACTGTGCTGCTGAAGAACTTTGTTCTTTTTTTTTTTTTTTTTTAATTTAGTTCACACTTTGTTGGATCGGCAGCGTTAAAACCCACTGCGAAAATCCATAGTATGATTGCAGATCAAGAGTGCTGCGTGCGGCGAGTAGGATGCGGGTTTCTAAACACCGCAAATTGCGTGATTCCACAGCTTCTTCATTGGATTTCTACTGTCATCAGCAGCAGTGAGCCTGTGGACAATTTGGCATTATTGGAATTTATTTTTGAGTGGTAATCAAAGGTACTGGACTTGAACATTTTTAACCAGTTATCAGTAGGTTTCGGTCCCTTTTAGTTTGTTTGGAGTTTTCTGTATCTGGTTCGAGTGCATTACTAATGTCACAATATTGTTTACCTTATCTACAGAATGTAAATGGATTTGTTGCCTCCTCATTAATGAAGATTGGCATTTTGCCAGAGGAGAGACCCAGCTGTAGGCTGCTTTGGTCGGCATGCGCCACTGCAAATCTGGAGATCATGTTTTGTAGTAGCCCGAAAAACTGCTCAAGCTAAGGCTTTGTATTTTACCCAATGTCTGTAATACACGCAAGATTTTGTACATCCCAAACTGTTTTTAATTTATTTTTCTTTTGAGACAAGCATATATCTGACAATTTTTCTTTGGAGTTTGCTAAAAATTTTGTAAAATTTTTGCAAAATTGCAATAAAATGCAAAATAAAATTTTGCATTTCTCTTTTTACTTCATCTAAAAAGAACTATGTTATTCAAAAGCCCACCTATGCAGCATTATTTTTATATGCCTTGCACGCTTTCTAGTCTAACAGTATTTGCATTAAAAATTCTTTACCGGTGCCCCCACAAAAAAATTTTCAGTGTTTGGAAAGGACTTAACTTATCTTTTTTTTTGCTGGTCAACCACTTGAGCTGAAACATAAGGTTACTACTTATACACGTAAGAAGAGTGTATGTTTGAAAAAGTTTTTATTGAAACTAAAGCATACCGGCATTTTTTTTTTCTGAATGGCTCTGAAAATTTCGTCTGACATATTACATTTTGCATCTAGACTATGCATCTTCATTTTGAAAAATACATTAGAAAGTACATCTATTTAACTTCATTTTTATGTTCCTGTGACACTTTTGAGCCCAACCATTTTTGCATTTAAAAAACTTTACTGCAACTTGTGGGAATCGTGGAGAACTGCAGCCGGCGATCCCGAGCCCTAAGCGCGCTTCGGGAGAGACGCTTGTGCGCTGAAACCGGTCCGGCGCTCCGCTGGTTCGTCGGCGCCCCCAAGAGATGGCACCACCAATATGTGCGGGCATAGGCGCGCGGGCGCGGACGGCGCGAACGTGTGCGCGCAGGAGTCAAGAGAGTCTCGTTGGAGACCCGGTCGGGGCTGGTTCGTGAACACCGTCGAGCCTTGTGCTCGCATGCTTTGGGATTCCCCAAAAAAACGGCTGTGCTTCGGCACTACTGTCTACTGTTCTTGTATCGGCGAACCTCGCTGGGCTGCCGTAGGCATGGGAGCCCGCGTGGTTAACATGCCGGGAGCTAGCGTGGGGGCCTACCCCAGAGTGCTGGCAAGGTCCCTGAGGAACCCCTCATATCCCACTAACTGCTGAAACATTGTTTTCCTAGGGTTTGAAAGAGCTGCAGTAATGTTTTTGTAGCCAACAAACTGCTAAGCTAAGACCAGTTTTTACTAAGGATATTGCTAATGCATACAATAAACTTTGTATACCCTAAAATATTTTCAATTTTTTTCTTTGAGCTATATAATCATCTCTTAAAAATTTTCCAAAGTGTAAAAAATTTGTCCTTGACAAATACATTTTCTATTATGACTCATTACTTCATCTCAAACTACATCAATAAAAAGCATATCTATTAAGCTGCGCTTTGTGTCTTGCATATTTTTTAGACCAACAATTCTTGCATTAAAAAAAAAAAAACCTTCCCACAAGAAAGGGCACATTTCCCATGGTATGGACTGCCCAAATAAGGATCTCATACAATGAAGTTGTACCATAAACACCACACTTACTTTCTGTTGAGCCTTTTCTGCCACACTGACGAAAGCTTCCCAGCGTTCCTCAGAGGTTGTCTTGGGCAAAACATTATTCTCAATGTCTTCCTTGAAAGCTACAAAATGTGTCAAAGATTCACTCCGAAAAATATATCCTTCCATCTAAAATAATAACTGTTCTAGCCTGACTTCTATGCAGCCTGAATTATAAAATAAAAAGGCATAGTTTCTGGAGGAATTGCAACCTGTTAAAAACTGCAGCACATTTATTTCACAACAAGAAACCTCCAATCCTCAACGACTGAACTTGCCATGTTTATTTGCTGCATTATACTTCGACTGCCTCGCCCAATTGCCTATTTAAAAGAAAATTTAAGCTGAAGCATGTCAATACAAGCGTTAACAATCGTACTGCTTAGTGAAATTATTTTGCTGAAAAAGAATTTAGATATGCAGTGAAATTTTTAACTGAAATTGCTCACATTTAGAATAATAACGATATTTCCAGGCCACATTTAGAAGTTTGCTTCATATGACCACAAAGCAGTGCGCGCGCATACAAAGGAATTACAAGCAAAAAGACAACAACGCAATGTGGCGTGGAAAATTGGGAAAAAGCTCCGCAGATGCAGCTTGACTAAGCCCCATATTCGTATTTGCAAATGTATTTCATCCTATTCACCTTTAATTACTCGTATTTCATTTTGAGTAAACAGTTTGATATTTATACCCCTCTACCACAGATAGTAGTGAAATCGTAACTGCTTTCAGTTTACCAGACAGTGTGGCCACTTACTGCACGAGTGTCATGCTATGCCAACAGTACAGAGGACCACAGGAGAGCTTACCCAAGAGTGCCACAAAAAATGTTGGCTAGTTGCAAAGATCAGCCCCTCTGCCAAATTAAAAAAGAAAAGAAAGATTTCTTCATAACGAACTCGCACTACTTCTGAACAAAACATACGCCACATTAGCTGAGCAGTACATGTAAAGGATACAGCTGTCAGAGGAGGCAGTGATCAAGTCATGCCAAAACTTGTCACCTTCAAGCACCTTTTGGTTCTGAAGAACAAGCACAGGGAAGTACTCTTTCACAAGCTTCAAGGTCTCCCTGAAACACACAAACGATAAACACTGTGAAAGATTCCTGCAAGAAAAGTTAGTGAGATGCGCAGTACAGCGTGCTGCAAAGAGAAACGAAACGATTTATTTGATGGCATGAGAGTGCAACGCAGCACTCTATCAATGACAGCCTGCTCGATGCAAAAACTTGCGTGCAGGAAAGCTTGAGCTCTTCCATGATGTCCATTGCGTAGATTTCCCTCCTAATCCTCCCAGCTTCCTTGAAATGTCAATGTGTCAATGTGCCCCTTTTGTGCAGGCCACTGAGAAAATGCAACGGCTGCATCCCCCCCCCCCCCCCTCCCCCCCTCCCGCCGCACATGTCGCATGCGCGTGGCTAACGAGCCGCCCAATAGAACAAAACACCTGATTGATTGCTTGTGGGGTTTAATGCGCTGACGCTACACAGGCGATGAGGCGCGCCGTAGTGGAGGGGTCCGGATTAATTTTGACCACCAGGGGATCTTTAGTGTGCGCCGAGAACAAAACCTCTGCTGACCCTGCCTGGAACGAAAATGCTCCCCACAGCAGAAGGCCCCATGTAATACGACCACTGGGGGAAAAAAGAGGGAGAGAAGGCTGTGCGAAAAATGGGTTCTTGCATTATCACTGATGTTTCTTACTTCTCAGCACCCCCTTACATCATTGTGCCGTTACACAGACCGAAACCGTTACAGTTCCACTCTCAGAACTGAGATTTAATTAGGCTCCAACCAATACAATGCCTAATGGTTGGAGCCTAATTAAATCTCAGTTCAGTAACTTCCCAACCAGACAGAAGTCTGTCGAAATGTTCACTTTCAAGTTCCACTCTCATTTTAGCACATAAACTTGGCACAACTTGTTGAAGGAAACTTTAATCTTTAAAATTATTACTGACAGAGTATAATACCTCTGCTACATGGACCTTTTGAAGGCCTTGAACGCACACGTCATTCGGCTCAAAAGCCACCACATGATGTATTTCAAGGACATTGAGTTGAAAAGCCATCCGAATCCCTTAGACTTTCAACTGCCTTTGAAACACAAACAACCATGCCATTGTGCACAGCATCTTCATGCCACAATAACAAAAATTTACATTTCAAAGAGCAAGTTCTTAGATAGAAAACTAAAGAGCAGTGACGCAAAAAAAAGAAGAAACAGCAACAAAGGGTCACTGTGGCCAGACAACAAAAAGTGTGGTGCCCTTAACTACAGCCAAATTCTCCCAAGTAATTAGCATTTAGTGAAAAAAACTCCCCTATATTTGCCATTATAACCACCTTTCCTACACAAAACAATGTCTTTCTTGCCCAATGTGACTGCGGTTCAATGGTTTAGCTAAGCTATGAGACTGAAACATGGCAGCAGAAGTAACACCAAGACAAGGTGGGTGAAGCTTGCAACTGCCACTGAAAAGTGTAGATAGGTGGAACTCCCTGAATGACACTGGAAGTTCAAGTAACATAAAAAATTTGAAATGCCATTCAACTCAAATGTCCTGTAATACTCTGGCTACACTATAGTCCGAATGTCATTTAAACTAAATGTCATTTGACATGGAGGGCTTCCGATGCCATTCAGAATCCGCCGTGCTCCACTACAATTTCGATGGCATTTGAAAGCTTTAAAATCGCTTGCCGTGCTGCATGCCGCTGCCGAGTTCTGTTTTTACACAATAATACAACATTCAAATTTGGCTGCAGTTTTTGGCATTAAAATGATATCAAATTACCACTAACATAAGCTTTGACACGGTTTTTGCTTAATTCTGAATCGCAATCGAGGTTTTTTGTGCTGTCTGGCCACACTGGCAACACTGGTTGAGTCACTTGCTCACACTGGTGCTGAGAGTACGGAATTACTACATCTTGATATCACGATTTAAGTGAACCAGAAGTAAACAAAGTCCCACAATTAAGAATATTTCATTTGTTTTAAGTACGCCAGTAATGTATTTGTTTATGGTGACTTGGAACGCTGAGTGCGAGAGTGCTAGAAATGGCATTTGAGAGCCCAAATGTCTCTCTGGGTGCTCATTTGGCTCGAATGGCATTTCAAAACCCAGTGGAGCAGCACAACTTGGCATTTGAGTCAAATGACATTTGGTTCAAATGACATTCGGACACTAGTGTAGCAGGGGTATAAAACATCCATGCAGCAAGGGTATTAGCCACAAGGCAAGACAACAGGAAGTAAGGAGCCCGCTGACCAGGTTTCCACCTGCAGAGCACAACACTAGTGTATATCAGGATATTTGAAACAAGCCATGCAGGAAGCACTGTTTAGACAAGTTAAATCGATAGGTGCACGTAAGCACATTACACAAGTGCAGTGAATAGAAACATTATACATACCGTATGTATAAGCAGTTTTCCTAAACCCCGTGCAGACACTGATGTGGGGGCATCATCTTTCGTTTTCAAACCGAGACTGCTCATTATTCAGATACTAAGCGAGATGAAACTCGCTACTGTTGTAGAGGTCTTACAGATAATGTACAAGTGCGGTATAATTTGTTTTAAGATGCATGGTTTACAGGTCTGAGCTTCCCGCATAGAAGCCTATGTACTGAAAACTGGGGAGGACCGCTTTTGCAGCTCCATTACAACCAGCAAGCAACATTTATAGAAAGATATGGGCATTAGAATTTGAGTTGAAAGTAATAGCACAAAACAATCCCAGAAAAAAAAAAGGGGGGGGGGGATGTGAGGGAAAGAGATACATACGTGCTTCCAAAAAGGAAAAGGCAAGAGAAAAACTAATTTTGCATGAAAATACTTGCCTAATACGTGGATGCACACTTTTGAACAGCGACACCTTTTTGGAACCCTGGGCCTGTGGCTGAAAATAGCACAAAAAATAAAAAAGATCAAAGCCTCTTTCTTAGGAGAAAGATGGTTAAAATGCGAAGCTTTCTCCACACAAACTAAGTCAAATCAAAGACCAAAATCTGAACTGCCAAACTAAAGCCAAGCCAAAGTCCCCTTCAACTCAGCCAAAGTCCAAAGCCAACGTCTGCACAACAAACCCAAAGAAAATTCTGAGCGACCCGAATGTGATGACGGCACAATCGGATAGACGTCAGTTTCATTGATAACGCGAGGGACTCAGGTACAATTCCGACCATGGGAAGTGTTTGTTTTCATCTTGCATCATCATCATCAGGTGTCCTGACGATGATGATGATGATTTATATTGGTTTCCCCTTTGTATCGGGGTGATGACATGTCATCTTACCAAAAAGGACTAATATACACATGTTTTACACTTTTGGTTCAATACTAGCGCTGCTTAGGGCAGGCACAAAAAGCTTATTAGGCACAAAATACTTTTTTTTTTCTGTTACAGGTGGTAACTGTCCTAGGCAATATTCCCCTCTCTGCTTTTCGTCCACCAGCATTCTAATCTTCTTTTCGTCCCCTCGACAGCCTTGAAGGTAACTTCCTCTGTGATACCCTTAAATCCTAGGGCTTCTGAAAGCCCAATATTCCCTTCATGTAGATTTGGATGGATACCCTCACATTCTAACACGATGTGCCGCATAGTTTCTGTTTCTTTTCCGCAGACCACACATACCCCATCATTTTGTGAATACTTCCCAACAAAACTCTTAGTTCGCAGGCAACCTGCTCTAGCCTCAAAAAGCAAAGCACTGCCCTGGGAATTATCGTAGAAATTTTCCTTTCTGATGTTCATCTTCTCAGCCCTGTACATCTCTAACGACATTTTAGCTTCCATTTTTTCCCTCCATTTATTCGTTTCAATCTGCCTTGCCTCTTTTTTGGTTACCTTGGCTGTTTTGGATTCCCCACTGTTCTTTCCGTATTTCATCGTTAGCCTTCTAGTCTTTCTTAACCACTGCGTGTCCACGCTTTTCAAGTATAGGTACCTAAAAACCTTAGCTGCCCACCTTCGTTGATCCATTGCCCTCAACCTCATCTCAAAGCATATTTTACTCTGAGCTTCTCTAACCTCAAACGACGCCCAGCCCATATCTCCCTGAACTGCTTCGTTAGTTGTTTTTCCATGCGCGCCTAAGGCCAAATGTCCTACTGTTCTCTAGTTTACTTCAAGGCCTGATAGAACGTCTGATTTCTTGAAAGGCATTTAAACGTTACACCACATCGATGCTCAGAACTTTGCAACAAGAAAATAAATCGCATGAAATGTTTTTTTATAGTAGCGTCACCACAGATCGTTCCCCGGTAGTGTTAAAAAGGCAACCATACTTATTAGTGAAAAGGGCTTTGCATGCATCTACGATTTCTACTGATCATTGGCATTCCATCTCGTTGGCTAAAACTGCAGCTGGATGGAGGACCATAACATGTCAGGCCCAAAGTTCGTTCATCAGAAATAGTAAATTGAGAATTATAGCCTTAAGAGAACTTGCACAAGCAAACAGGCGCTTTTGGAAACTTCACGTGTTGTTTTTTTTTTCCAAGATACATTAAGGCGAGACAAATTGACAGTGAAAGAGCAGGATGAAAGGAATTCAAAACCGAAGTAAATGACTGGCCTTCTTTCCCACTACAAAAGCAGGACCTACACAATCCGCTTTTCGCAGAGAGCGATCACAATGTTCATCACTACCACAACGACCAGGATCTCACTCCTGATACCCGACAATCGAAACCAGAAGGCTGCACACTGAAAGAATGTGCGCCTCGTTTACTAATGGCAAAGGGTATGCAATAACGCTCAAGGGGAAAAAAAAAAAAAAAAAAAAAAAAAAACTGCATAACATGCCTGAATGCAGGGTGGAAGCGGGCTTGAGCCTCTCGGAGCAGCTCAGGGAGCAGGAATAGTGCTATTTTAACTCTTTCGTTACCGCGGGAAATTGACCGATTTTTGGGGGCCTCAGAAAACATTTTTTTTGCTAAACATATTCGTTAGGCACTAATTGAAGCAACATAAAATGCAAATGATTTAATGCCCTTTCCAGCAACACGTTTTTTTAATATTTTCATAGAACATAGTTGCGAAAAAAATTATCAAAATCAATTTATGTCAGGTTGTAGAAAATGATAAAAAATGAGTTTTGTATAACAAACCACTGATAGTGAAAAAAATTTCGAATATACATTTGGTTGGGAAACATTTCAAAAAGTCGTCCTAGAAAAAAAATGACTTACGGAGAACAGTTTGTCAGATATAAAAAATGTTAGCATGTGTGGAGCCCGTGCCCTGTAGTGAATGAAGCCCAACCTCCATTTCAAAATGGGCAATTTTTTTGGGGTGTTTCCCTGGGAGAAATCTGGTGGTTTGACATTATCAGAGGCACCAATTTGTCCTCCCGTGACGTAAAAACATCTTGCAAATGACCTGCATTTAGAGGCAATGTTTGCGCATTGCCCGCACCCCAAGTCCACCAAGACCTGCGAAACTGCGCCGCTGCGTGGAGAGCGGGAAACTGTAGCGAGTGATTCAGAGCCTTAGTTCCTTAGGGAGTACACTGGAGCACACCACATCATTAATGACTGGTCGATGAATTAGCCTCTACTGCTCCCTGAGCAATGCGATTGGCACTAAACATCATCTCACTGTTTCCCCACATTTTGCAGAACCACGCTTGGGAGCAGTTTCAGTGCAATACTGCATTTTGGAGCAGGATGGCGCAGGAAAAAATGGATTGGCGCAGCATGGCACAAATGGCGCAGCACTTCCACCTCTGCGATGCGAAAGGCTTTGTAATAATTGGTTTCATAATGACGGTTTGAATGGCTTTGTATTAGTTAAGAGGCCTGGTGAGTTCAAGGTTCAAGGGGAAAGGGGTATATGGCCCCCAAGCAGTTTCTCAATTATCCCTTTAGAATCTAGTGGTCACCCCGGATCTGCCACTGCTGAAATGTGTATTGTAACTATTGTTTATAAGTGCACATATTTGGTGCATTACAGACACCGTACTTTGTGGTACAGATGTAAGCAAGCAGCTTGTGAAGGGGCCATGAAGACAAAATGAGAGCTTGGTTCATTCAAAAGATTGCCTCGTTATAATAACGCTGACACCACTCATACCGCAAACTTCACTCAAATAAGCTATATAATTAAGACACAAGGGAAATGCCATGCGACCCACTAGCTCATTTCCGGCACGAGAACTTATGACGTATTATGGGCTGTTGTGCGATTGGCTGGGGGCTGGCAAAGGCAAACACAAGTTGGAAGGTCTCACAAGTTTGCAGAACGAGCTATTTGCGCTTAAACTTGGTGCATATTCTTGTAATAGCAGTAAGAATGGTGGGGTAAACAACGCAAGTTATGAACACACACGTGCTTCATAGTGCGTACTGCACTCACTATTCCGGTTGTAGCTGCACACCCGTCCAGCGTGTTGAACTTACATTGGCGAACTGGCATAAGCGACATTGTCCTCTAACACTCTGTTTGTCAAGCATATCCAATGTTTCACGAAACGATTACTATCAACAGTAACAAAAATAGGCCAGGTGCAAATCCAGTCAAAATTAAAGCGACTGCAGACAGCGGAGCCCGAGTGGTATTGTGACGCCATCTAGAGGACGGACAGTAAAAGAAGCAGTGAAAGACATTTTGTCGCCCACTGCAGCCCTAGTCGAAATACCTGCCCTGGATACATCATCGCTGACGTCACAAAACATACCATTTAGCGGGAGAATTGAAATTTTGTCTTAAAATGAATTTCTCAGTGAATAAAGCATCGTTTGCTGCAGGAAAAGCACTGGGGGCACTATAAAATACCTAATCTTTCGAATAAAACTTATTTTTCTTTCCAGAAACGTCCAACTACATCGACAGCATTGTCGATCAAACAACAACCGTCTACGTCAGTGATGAACAAGCTGCACTGTTTCCCTATCAAACAAGACAGCCGCACACGGCCAACAACAAGAGGAGTAAACAGATGCACTGCTTTCAGCAAGGGATAAGATAACCACGCGTGGCCAGGTGCTGGCAACAAAACAAACAAAAATGATTCCCACAGCATGGTCTGCGGCAATATTCAAAAGTCCTTCCAAAAAAGAGATGTCTAGGGTGGGACATGTGGTGCATACCAGACACAAACTTTTAGCCATTGGGGGCATGCTCTCAAAAACCGACTTGTATGGTATTTGATGAATGCTGCACTCTGGTCTTTGTCTGTGCACATTTGCTGGTGTACATTTAGCCAATGCATGACTGCTATCAGTGTGGCACGATTAATTTGTGTCCTAAGCATGAATATCTGCATGGAGGGCAATACGTAAGCATTACTGTCATTTTTTGCCTCGTAGAATACAATGCATACCCAGATGCACCATATAACACTGCATCATCACCGATCTCATAACCTACTCCTCACTAACCAAGAGGATGACCCATTCGCCATGGTGAGTGGGAGTGAGCTCCCACTCCCAAGACTCTCCAGGGTCACCTCGTTCCTTTTGTGTTCATGGGGAGCAAAATGAGCTTCATCCCACTGCTCACAATACAATAAAGGCTTACGGCATTGAACAGGGACAGCACTTGGCATGTACCCCCACCCCTCCCTAGCACCTTGTAAGAGAAAATCTAGAGTGGCTGAGTGGGTGCAGGCACATGAATGCGCCCCCTTACCCATTGTATTTTATGTATATACAAATTTTACAAATTCATTCGATACAAAAAATTAGCCTGTAATTGTTTTTAAGTACTGTCATGGGGCCAGAACCAGATGTAGAAAGTGAGTGTAATTGTCGTCCACATACAAATATATTTTTGAGCATGCCACTTGAAGGAAAAGATGCAAGAACCTTGAGGATGGAGATGTAGTTGGCTATGGCTGCCCGTGCCGTGGACCCAAGGCCCCTCGCTCTCACGTCACACACCCAGCAGTGCACTCCACGGCGTCCAGAGTAGACCCACAAAATGTGCCTGAAGCCAAAGTCCTCTGGAGCAACCAAAACCAAAATTGCACTAAGCACAGCCACCAACACCACAAAAGCAATAAAACAAAACTATTTGCACATACAGTAATTTAGTGTGACCGCTGGGCCATTGCCTCACAGCAATGGCCTTGGCATGAGAAAGAGCCTCATTTCCCCTACAGTACTAGAGCATTTAGTACTACAGTACGAGACCAAACTATGGAGATTCGCAGCTCTACCGCAGTCAAGCAAGCGGTGTGTTAGAGGGGTCAGGAAGTTAGGCTGCTCACGCAGGCCCCACTCCCACTACAATTGTGTCGACATGGCTTGTGATGCTATTTGGGCTTTCCTTCTCCCTAACACCTGGCAGCAGGCTGTCACTCATTCTTCAGCACAGCACGCTCTCTCCATATGTCTGAGGACCCTTCAAGGTTTGATGGCGTGCAAAAGTAGGAGACGTAGTGCAAGAATGTTTCCCATTAAAACAATGGAGTTCTGTTATTTTCATTTCCATAAAGCTCCTGGTTTACTTCCAAAGACTGGGCCTTTGTTATTCACACTACAGGCTTGATGAAGGGCTCCCACAGCATTTTGGCCCTTGATCCTTCCCAGGGACCACCAACAAAATCAAGCAAGGATGGTGCCACTGCCTAGGTGAAGGTGCAGAAAATACTCGCGCGATTCCCCAGTATCACAGCCAGTAGCGCTGACAGCCGGACAGGATGCATAGCCGAACAGGCCAGTAATCTCAGACTGTAGCCATCGGTTGTTGTGTACTATTAGATGCTAACAGTAAAAAAGAACTAACTTGCATTCACCTACATAAATCGCTTAACTGTACTAGTGTAAAGGCAAAACATTTGACAAAAAAAGAAACTGCTACAAATATTACCAGCTTGCAGGGCCCTTCTTGGTACCCATGCCTTGGTTTGAACATGTGGTTAGAATTAGCCCGGTTGAGGTAGGGCATCTTGGTGAGCAGTGTGGCCACATGTGTGCCAGCTCTTGCGCTGGGTGCATGGTGCACCAACCTTGGCACACCACTTGAGTTTCAAACAGCAATGCTGGATGGCAGCCTCTCATTTGGCCTCCCCAGTCCTGGACTACCCGCCAACTGCCCACAAATGGCCCTCGATTTTCCTGTGCATTTCCACGGGACCTCCAGTCTGAAAGTCAATCCTCGAATTGCCCGCAAACTAGCCAGAACTGGTAAATTGGGGATGCCATTTAGATCCCGCTGGCACCCTACTCAAGCAGGAGCCCACCTCTCCACCGAGCCAAGCTCAAATGCGCAAGCTGTTTGTGCAGAGACACTGCTCGGAGATTTCATCAGTGTTAAATTGCCAAGGGTACTTTGTCTCCACGGCCATGACGGCGAGATAGCCTAGTCTAAGCCCACCCATGACTCCCCTGTCACACGGGCACTTTCAATCCAGATTGAAACGAAGAGCGTTTTGACTTTTCGAGCATACTCGATGAACCGCCGCTGCTACACGTCACGTTGCAATCCTGATTGAGAAGTTGCATTGGATGCACTCACGTACGCCAGACGGCGCCAAAAATGTACTTCGCAGCCGGCGTCTGGTAACTTTGCATGGTCGTAGGTATACTTTACATAAATGTTACTGCGCACTTATTTGGGTAAAGTCATTTGATACAATATGTGGCATCAGTTGAAGTTGTCACTACTTTTCTGCCATTAGTCAGCGAGGACGAGAGTATCACCGCTTTCATCTGATCACGCTTGGAAAATCGCGCTTGCGAAACCAGGATTGAGTTCAAGCAGGATTGGGCTCGATCACGAGTGAAACTGCCATGTAGCGGCGCCCGATCTGGATTGAGCTTGATCCGGATTGACTCAATCGTAATTGAAAGTGCCCGTGTGACAGGGGTATTAGCGATCTACCAGAATCCTGTGAGTTACAGTTTTACTTTTGTTTCTTATATTATCTGTAGCCCTTCAGCAACAAAGCCACATTTTGTTGCCAGAGTCTGCCTATTGTGCACACGTGTCTTCAGACAGTCCTACATGTTTTGTACGGCTTGTTAGTCCTTGCTCTAGCAAAGCTAGTCAGGGTCGTTTCCCTGAGATCCCATAAGCTAGACCACAAGTTGTAGCAAGAGAACCTGTTCAATAATGTTTAAAAGCTGAAGTTTGTGTGTTTCAAAAAATAATGTACCCAATTTGAATTCACACACACATTTACTTTAGGCATTCCTGGCTTATAGTGCATTTCAGAAAACCATTCAGAGAAGCTGAACGAATCCAGCATCACAAATCACAGTTTGTGGTGGCCCAAATCAGTGCGGGAAAATATGTGGGATGGCAACATGTCTTTTCACACAAAAGTGTGAATAAGAAGCGTTAATAAGAAATTGCTGCTGCAACAAATGGTATACTTGTATTTATGGCAATGTAATCACCCGATAGAGACCAACTTGCTTCTCAACTTTGGTGCCCTTTACACAGTATGCACAGCAATGCCTACTAAATAGCTTGCCCACCTACCAGCCTGCTAAGGCCTTGTAATGGTTCCCTAAGATTCACAACGGTCAATGCAGGCTAGAAAGGATTCACGGTAAAACAATGCAGGGCAACCCAACAGTCCCAAAAAGATTTTCTGACGAAGGACACTAAGGCAACTCCATGGACTCCATAGGTCAAATGCAACTGTCAATGCAACAGGTCTCCCTGAAGTACAGAGAAGGTTCAACCATGCTGCATTGAATTAACAAAAGCAGGTTGCTGTAAATCAAAGGTTATTTTCAAAGGACAAATAACTTGCCCTTCTACACTTGAATTTCAAACACCCATAGGTTCCACTTCTCGACGGGGAGGACAATGACGTATTATCACACTACTCACTGTGCACAACTCATCAATCCTCGGTTTAGCAAAACACATGCAGGAGGTTTTCTTTTCACAAGCTGTTACGAAATTAAAACGAAAAAGTACATTTTCAGATATGTGTCTCACATTAAGCAAGGGTCATTTGATATGAACTCGGAAACTACACATCTACACATCACCCCACTTTACCACGGTGATAATTTATTGGGGTGTAAAACCATCCACCCATTGATGCTTCAATTTGCACAATCACAAGTTGGTAAAATCACTTGCGAGCACTAGCTCCCCACTGTCCATCTTAGTAGCCCCGGCTTCAGTAATCTTCACTGCACTGGCTATAAACGTAAAAATAAGTTTCAGCATAGTTTCACCTATCACTTATTTTTGACCTCTTAATGCGAAATTATCAAATGACCGACCAAGTGAAACAGCTGGAATCGGAAGCAGCAAAATGGCCCCTAAACTCACGTGACTACAAACGTTCCATAGCAGGTAATTCTCATTACTAAAACACAAGAAAAGGACCTTGCTGCTAGGCAATGCCTGGGCATGTGCAGAGCCACTTTCCACGTGCCCAGTTTCTTGTGATTGCACAGTTATTCCTTGTTAACATGCAGGCCTCTCTTCCCCATACAAATTGTCTGGTGCTGCCCGAGTTATTTTTAGGTAAAACAGACAACAAAGTAATACCCCTGCTACACTAGCATCCGAATGCCATTTGAACCAAATGCCATTTGACTCAAATTTGGGCTGCTACACTAGGTTTTGAAATGCCATTCAGCTCAAATGACATTCGAGCCAAATGAGCACCGAGAGAGACATTTGGGATTTCAAATGCCATTTCTAGCACTTTCACACGCGTCTTCGATCGGCAATAAAAAACATACTTCCGTACATAAAACAAACAAAACATTTTTGTTTGGGAAACTTTGTTCACTGTTCATTTACTTAAAATATGAAATCAACATATTTAATTTTCATACTCTCAAAACCAATGGGTCAGTTGCAAAAAAAAAAAAAAAAACACACACGCAAACAGCCACCACATTAGAGTCAAAACTGGTGTCTCTTTTATTAGATATCATTTTACTGCCTTAGAATGCTCCCAAATTTGATTGTTGTATTATTGTACGAAAACAGAACGGGGCGAAAACAGCGCCACTACAGCACGGTGAGCAATTGTGAAAGCGTTCAAATGCCATCGAAATTGTAGTGTAGCACAGCGGATTCTGAATGGCATTTGAAGCACCCCATTTGAGTCAAATGACATTTGGTTCAAATGGCATTCGGACACTAGTGTAGC
This sequence comes from Haemaphysalis longicornis, assembly GCF_048455015.1. Taxonomy (NCBI): domain Eukaryota; kingdom Metazoa; phylum Arthropoda; class Arachnida; order Ixodida; family Ixodidae; genus Haemaphysalis; species Haemaphysalis longicornis. Next base: position 439,944,880 of record NW_027526203.1, on the reverse strand, counting down.
CGGGGGGTATTAGACCTTTAAACAAAATTTCAGTGCAAAGGATTCAGAGGTTTATAAATGCAATTTGTTTAAAGACGCTCATTAATTGTTTCAACACCCTGTATGTATCTATGGACAGTACTAAGTCATATGCAACACTGCAGTAAATTAATTGATTGATTGATTGTAGGGTTTAACGCGCCAATGCAATGCAGGCTATTAGGCACGCCATAGTGGAGGGCACCAGATTAATTTTGACCACCTGGGGATTAACATGCGCCGAAATCTCATACACACGGGCGCTTTTGCTTCTGCAGTAAATTAACTAACTGTACAATAGCCATACAAATTTCTGTGACGGCCATCAATCCCAGGTGTAGCCATCCCAGTACTGAAAGCTGACGCTTCTAAGTGTGCCCCCTGGATATACTCTGTGGCCTCATCATCATCATCACCAGCCTATCTACGCCCACTGCAGGGCAAAGGCCTCCCCCATTATTCTACAATAATCCCGGTCCTGTGCTAACAGCGACCAATTTATCCCCGCAAAATTCTTGATCTCATCTGCCCATCTAACCTTCTGTCACCCCCTGCCACGCTTGCCTTCTCTAGGGATCCACTCTGTTACCCTTAATGACCAACGGTTATCTTGCCTTCACATTGCATGCCCTGCCCACGTCCATTTCTTCTTAATTTCTACTAGTATATCCTTAACACACGTTTGTTCCCTGACCCACTCCATTCTCTTCTTGTCCCTTAATGTTACACCTATCATCTTCTGTTCCATTGCTTGCTGAGTCGTCCTCAATTTAAGTTGAACCCTTTCAGTGAGCCTCCAAGCCTTCTAATTATCTCTGCCTCATGGCCCCTGTACTTCACTAATACTTTTTTCTGTTGGGCTTGTAGTGACCTGCAAAATATGAAGACAGGCAACAAACAATAGTGATTTCTGGGTGCACACTGTGACCTCAGTGGTTTACTTCTCCCTTGGGGGGGGTAGACCTGGGTTTCTAATAACAGGCCATAAAAAGGTTACACAGGGAGCAATTTTGGTGCTTGAGGTGACAGCGACAAGATAGTACACTGCCACCAAGCCCCTTAGTCGCTGTTGCTTGCTGCTTTGCTCGCCGGCCAGAAGCAAGCACCATGGCAAGCAACAGTGACCGAAGGGCCCGGTGGCAGTGTATCATCGATTGTTGCTTCACTACTGAATTTCGACACCCATTGAGTTCGCTTGTCGCATCACTCCGCAAAATCGCTTCACGTGGTTACCCATTACATGCTTGCATTTATTCAACTTGTTCCATTCAAAAAGGCAGCCCATAGGTCAGGTTGCGGGATCCCATATTAAAGGGGCAGAACTGCATGGCAACCACCTGGCAACAGTTTGGCATGGCAGCATATTTTTGTTGTCCATATTAACGAGTCACAACCATGCGTTGACTGAAGCACTACAGGACTCCCGGAATGGGTGCCCCACATTACTTTCGTGGTACAACTTTCACGAGTTGAATGTGATGAGGTGACAAACAACTAAGGAGCGGGAGCGTGTTCCCACTCGTAACAAGGGCCAGTGGCATTTCAACCGAATTCCACACTGACCCAAGGTAAATAGTGATGAGCAGTGGCATTTAATCCAAGGTGGAATGGTGAGCAGGATTGTTTCTCATCATAGGCAGCGGCGTCATCATATCCCTGGTAGCGCGAAGCTCCCCACGAAAAAAGGGGCGCAGGCCGTGTTCATGCTTCTCAGAAGACACTCGCTTCGAGATGTAACCGGACGAGCGGGATCTTACTACTGAGCTGCGACAGGGGAGCACAAGCCCACTTGAAATTCTTTGACGCCCGCGATACTTCCAGAATTAAACGGCTGCTGCAAAACCAAGCTTGTACCTCACTAAAAGGATGGTTTACCCATTGCAGTGACGGAATGACGCGAGTAGTCTTCGCCTTTTCTCAGACGGGTACGAAAAGCCGACTAGACGGTACAATGCCTAAAATGGCGGTCCCAGAAACGAAGCTACTAAAAAAACATTTATGAGGTACCTCTTAGCAGCCTGTCCAAGATCTGCATGGCCAACGTCATGAAAGTCCAACAGCTTTTGCAGATGTCGGCCCCTTGGCAGCAAGTGCGTACGTCGTCGTAATCAGTCATGTCGATGTCCAGCACCAGCTCCCTCTCGACGGGCCGAAACGAAGGTTCATGGTGGTTTTTCGGCTAAATGTAAAAAGCAAAGACAGCAAGTATTAGGAAGTGACTACCTGGAGAACAAGCAGGCCACATGGCTTACATTAGAGTTGTAGAAAGCGCCGATGTCGATCTTGTGAGGGCGCTTGTCTTTCAGTGCCTTCTCCAGCTCTTCTTTAGTCGAGAACGACTGAAACCTGATGTAAACGTCGTCTTGAAGAGTAAAGGAAACCTCGCGGTAAGGCCCCCGAAGCTCGTCTGTTAAGTAAACGAAACAAATCAACATCAACTATAGAAAGACGATCAAACGCAAGTCCTGGAATACTTTACCAGAGTAGGTCAGCCACTTGTAAAAGGCGTCAATAGGGAACAATTTGCCATAGTACAGTGGCAATAGGTCATCCAGAATTTCAGGATTATAATTCACGTTCGTTGGCGCCATGGCGCAGGGATTCTTAAGAAATGTTGTCAACGGCGCACAACAGTACGGAACGAAGTACAGATAAAAGCCCCACAAGCAGTTTGAGATCTAAAAGCACAACTCAAAATCAGCACGCACTAGCAGGAATGCCATCACAGATCTAAGCGCGCCACGAAGGAAAAGCAATGAACGAATACGCGCGCAACAAACGCCACATCCCTCGACCGCCAATAGTTTTCCCGCGCAAACAAGGTAACTGGGTACCAGCATCACCAGCATGCCTGGCGCGTCAGCGCCTACCGGCCGATCTCTCTCCTGTTTAGACGCGCCGCCGCCGTGTAGCGGCGCTGTGTTCTGACCTTATCCAAAAAATCCTGTCTGATAGTGTTAAAAGATGTTAACTGTTAACCAATGTTAGCAGTTAACCAAATTGCTCAAATACTGGGATCACGGCCGACGTGCCAGGCATTGAAAGTAAAGGAGTACATCACAGAACAGGGAGGATTTTAGAGAAGCAAAGGTCTAGCTTTGCCTGTAGTGCCAGAAAAAGCGTAGTGGCGGCGTCGTGAACTACCCAGTACGCCCGCTTGATGGCGCTGTAAACACGGCTTTGTAAACATGGCGGATGCTTTTTGCACAGGCCGCTTGAGCTCCTTAATAACATGGCTGCCCTCGCACGGCGGCCGCCGGCTCGCTGCTCCACGGCCGGACTCGACTCTCCTCCTCCCGCGCGCGAAAGGGGCGTCGAGTCCGGCCGTGGCTGCTCCTGCTGGCTCCTGGCTGGCACGCTGGTCGCGTGTTTACTTGCGCCGCGCTAGTGAAGTGATGTTACGCCAGGTGACCAGATGGCCTCGACTGGCACAGACCACAGTGAGCAGCAAGTGAGAACAAATCGTTTATTGACATCCGCAAGTTTACAGAGGCCAGGACATCATTTCATTTCGATCGCTGCAATTGTACGTCGCTTTCGTGACAACATTTTTTTTTTGCCATAACAACTCGTTCACTTGCGCTAAGATTTCGAACGAAGGGCACAAATGAAGTATTGACGGCGACAACGGTTTCCTTTGCACCGTCTTTCTAGCGGAGTGCATAACACTCACCTTCTGTTGGAAGAATCGAATATTCTGGCCTCGACGGCTGCCTTCCGATGCGGAATTTCCCACATTTGTCATTCCACAAGCACTCAATTCCCGTGTTTTGCCAGTCCTCTCAACAACTGATGGACGCAAAAGCACATAACAGCAATAACAGTCACGAAACCGGTGCTCCGCGCACATTGAAACGGTCGGCCGTTGCAGCGGTTTCAATTTGAATTGGCGGCTTTGTGGTTGCGAATTCAGAAACGAGGTGGTGCACCAGTCGGCTGTTCGTAAAAAGTTGCGTACATTTTTGCTCAACGGATGTTTGATGCGGAACTTGTTAATAGTATTTTTAAATAACACATTGTAAGCGAACTGTGTGGGCTCTTTGAGTCACGGAATGAATGTTTTGTATTCTATACCAAAAGTAACATTTTGCCTGCGCCGTCTGGTGGGCTTGATGGTCGAAAACAGCGCTTTAGGTTGGTCACGTGGGGCGTCGATTTTTACGCCGCCTATAGGGAAGACAGGGAACGTCCAAGCTTGAGAGGCCTGAGTACATCTACTTTTTATCGGCGGATGGATACACACTTTGCCAAAGCACGACCTCCATGACGTCACCGCGCGCGCCTTTTGAAAGAAGTTTCAAGGTATGTCGCCACCTTTTTCAAAATGTTTTAAAATTTCGACCGGTAATTTTTTATTTCACATGGACCTTATAAATGACCGTATTTCAGGATATTCAAAATCTAGAAATAGTGAAAATAATTTTATTTATGCTTGTTATTGACAAACAAATGCCCCAAACTTGGCTGTGCAACCAACTAGGATTTTTGCCACCCGATACTTGGTAATTAAGTTATAGTTAAAATTCCAACGAAAACAGAACAAAATTCATTTTGTGTACATTCCTTGATATAAATCATGATTAGATCAAAACTTACAATTCGTTTTTAAAAATCCTAGTTCTATAAAGGAACCAGCCTGCGAAGTTTTTTTGAAAAAAAAATTCTGTATTTTGATGTTACACCTGTCCGCGCAAGAAGAAACTGCAAAAAATCGTTTTGAGAAAAACAAGAATAAAGTTTTTTTTTATCCGTGTACAGACCAGATGACCTTGCCCTGGAAAGTTAAAATTTACCTGGTTCATAGCTAGGCCCCTCCTTTGCTGCCAGGAGTTCTTTTTTTGGCTTCTGGCGCTGCCCGTAAGTTTTTGCGGAGATTGGTGTGACTTCACGTGAACACACATACATCATCTGCAAAATATCAGCGGCGAATACAGCCTATAAAATATTTAAAATCAATTTTAATGTGTACGTAACGCAACCAAGCAGCCAGCGGAAGTCCACGCGCGAGATCGACGTCTGCTTGGATGTGGAGTAAATAAACGACATCCAACACGTCACGAGTTTGCGTTGGCCGCTTCCGCACTGCCGGCGTTTCTCACCGGCTCGCCGCTACGATCGGAGCTCGGAACTTTTGCTCTCGAGCAACGAACGACCTGATCGTTGGCGGCCATGGAGGAAAGAAAAGCTTAGGAGAGGCCCTGACGTCACACCCAGCGCAGCCGGAAACGCCATTTCTGTAAGTCGAATGGCGGACCATTGGCCCTCCATGCCATTGGCGGACTCTTTTTGCCTCTCTCTCTCGGTGCACCTTCTCCGCCTCCTCCGTCCTGTATCGCCTCTCTTGTCGTCTGCATCTGCCAGCGACGAGCCGGCGGAAATCAGCTGATAGGCAGGTAGAAGGCCGTTTTGCAGCGCGTGACCGTGAACCTAAACGCGCGGTTACACTGTTACACGTCTTCAGTGTGGCCGCAGCAGGTTTGCGAAGCGGCTCGCTCTAACAATGCCGCAATGCTCGGTGCCAGGCTGCAAGTCGCGATCGGTACCCAAGGAATTGGGCGTCACTTTCCACCGGTTAGTGCATCATTCCGCTGACAAGTATAGCTGTACATTGGTGTGCATTCATCCTTTGTTTGCAATCGCCGCCGTTTATAGGTTCCCAAGCGATGGAGAACGCCGCAAACAGTGGGCGAACGCCGTGCGGCTACCGGACTGGAAAGTGCCCACGTTTGCGTTGCAGTTTCACTGGCAATCCCAGAGATGACTTCTCAATTAAACGGCCGTTCTATATATATAGGTAAGCAGTACTTCATGCAGATTTCACGCTAAAAAATTGTGGAATGTTTTTACCGTTGTTCGCGTGCCTTCGATAGAATTTTTTGCGAAGGAGGAGCAGGAGGAGGAGGCAAAACGTTTTATCGAGTAAAAAAAAATGAGAGGGTGGGTGGCGTCAATAAACTTTTTTTCGCCAAGTTTCAACTTGTCTCAGTGTCAATAAATTCAAGGTGATATCAGTTGAAAACGTTCATACACTAACCTCGCAGTATGAAGCGTTGAAAAGCGAAATCCAGAGCGAGACCACAAAAAGATCCAGATTCCAGGTCCAGCACTCTTCCAGTCAACAGACGGACACCTACTAAGGTAATAGGACGATGGAATTATATCAACTGGGAATCTACCTTGTAACAGTTGCAAAAGCACTGCCGCGCATTGCCGGCCTAGCAAACTATATATTGCAGCGGCGATAACCAAAAAATTGAGTTGCGAATCGTTCGGTTGCAAGTCGCCTACGTACTGCACACCGTGTATCACTTCCCGAAAATATACCTGACGGGTGTCCGCGCGTACGACGGGACGGCGCGTTCACGATATCTGCACTTCAATATAGGGGCGTCGTGGTCGCGACCGGAGCAAAAGCTTGACGCGGTACAAGGTGCACTTGCAAGTAGAAATTAAATGACATATTCACATCGGCGCAGCTGTCGCAACTCCCAGCATCCTTTTCGAGTTCCGCAAGACCACAGCGCAGCAAAGCGAAGCAGCAATCTTCGCAATCGGACGACAAGGCAGGCGCTGCCTTTCCTCCATGACTGGCGAACGGCGGGCGGGCTGTTGCTAGGACGCCGTTGCTAACGCGACTTCCAATGGCCGCCGAAAACACGTGACTTCCTCCACACTTTTGCCAATGCGCGGGGATAGCTGGGGGCCTCTCCTAAGCTTTTTTTTCCTCCATGTTGGCGGCGGAGGCGCCGGGATTGATCGTTGGCTCAGCGGGCAGCTGGCCGCGACCTAAGTTCTGCAGCAATTCGAGGCACTCTATTTTTATTGCTTTCTATTACACTGGACGCGAAACCGCACCGGGGACACGAAAAAGCGCACTGAGCGAGCCGCATGGTCGCTGCGAAGGCGACGGCCACGGCCGCGAAGTGGCGCAGGCCGGCGCAGGTAGCTCGATCGCGATAGCTTACCGCTGCATGAAAGGAACTCAAGTCCCAAACAAGGCAGCACATACGAGAAAGGAGCTAATGATGCGATGGCGAATTCCATTAAAAATCGTCATCTGCACTGCTTACGAGAGCAGCAATCAAATATCCGCCGCAGTGTTAAGCCTAACACATCTGTACGCGGACCTGTAGGCAGACCGGCCGGCTGCTCCCAGCGCGCGCCTCCCCACCCACTGTTTCATGGCACGCATCGTTCTCTAGCCGCGGCAGCACCACGTCCACGGTCGCTTTTTAATTAAGCAGCTGACGAGATCAGTACGTAGGGGCATTAGCAGAAGCTGCCACCGACGTGGAATCGACCGTGCTACGGCAGCTCTGTGTGGTTTTGTGCGGTCACGACTCACGTGGGCAGATTTGTTTATACAAAATCCCACCTTTCGCGGCACCCACTGAAACCGAAATTGCGACTGGCCCCAAGAACAACGTCTCTAATCAAACAACCGTCGTGTGATGAACCAAATGACGTTTCCACGCGTGATAAATAGGTCATTAGCTACTTATCGCAACAACAACAAAAAAAAAACAAGACTCAACATTTTTGTGTCAGTGCCCCTTTAAAGTGGTTCTGCAGGGCACTGGTGCAACATGCTACGGATGACACTCAACAATAGAGACAACAATGTGACGTGTGAAGTTTTGTTCTGGAACCTAATCGATTCCGGTGACGAGGTGTCACCGGGATCGATGAGGTCTCAGAACAAAACTTCCCACGTCGTATGGTGGAGAAATACCGAGATGCTTTTGGAGGCTCTCTAGGAATGCTTCCGGGAAAAGTTAGCTTGGTGACCAAAAGCGATAACAAGCTGCAGAGTTCCTGTGAGCATACAACCGCAACTGAACACAGCCTTGGAAAAACTGGAGCAGAGGAAAGCAACCAAGAAAGTTTCGGAACCAACACAATGGGTGAGCAGATGGTCATAGCAACAAAGACTGGCGAAATGAGGATTTGAATCGATCCACAGGCATTGAATGAGGCCCTGGGAAGGGAACTACACGGCTAATTCTTGACGACGTGCTACCTGAACTAGCAAGGGCAAAATTTTCTCAAAATTTGACTTGCGAGAGGGCTTCTGGCAATGTTCTCTCGATGAAGAATCAAGCTGTATGACAACCTCTCAAACACCTCAAGGATATTATCGGTGGCTTCGCCTATGCTTTGGACTTGCTGTGAGCAGTGAAATTTTCCAGAAGAGACTTCACCTGGCACTTGAAGGGCTCAGTGGAGTTATCTGAGCTAGATAACTCAGTGGAGTTATCTCAGTGGAGTTATCAGTGGAGTTATCAGAAGATAGTGTTCGGACGAAGAAAAAACACGGAATAAAACGTCAACAACGGTGTTCCAGGGACACCTGCTAACGAAAGAAGGACTGAAAGTTGACCCAGGGAAAGTCAAATCAAATCAAGAAATGCCCAGACCAACAGATGCGCATGGAGTACAGATGCTTCAGCGGAATGATAAACTACCCCGCCAGATTTCTCCCGAGCATCTTGCGTATGATGGAACCACTGCGAACGCTCATGTTCAAAGATTAACCATGGTACTGGGGAAAACCACAAGAACAAGCATTTCGAAGTGCCAAAGAATCAGTGACGAAAGCACCAGTACTTGAGTACTGCGACGTCAAACCACGGGAAATTCAGCGTGATGCAGGCGAGACGGTACTGGGAGCGGCGTTTCTCCAGAACGAACAGCCAGTGTCATTCGCAAGCCGTACGCGCTGACACCAGCAGAAATCCGTCATGCACAGATAGAGTAGGAGATGCTAGCAATCATCTTTGCACTGGAGAGATTTTATCAGCACACTTTCGGAAGAGTCACTACGATCACCACTGATCACAAGCCACAATTCAGTCGGAAACAACTCGATCACGTACCAAGGCGACTGCAAGGAAGGATTCTTCAGACTGCAGATTCTTAAGGTACGACATAAGCATCGAGTAACGACCAGGGAAAGAAAGAACTTCACTTAGCCGACACGATGTCTCTTTCTTCCGAACGACAGCAGTGAGGAATAACTTGAGAGCATATCAACGTGGTGAGTGAACTGACTGTGCGTAAAGAAACGCAAGAGAAAATCCGAAATGCAACAGGAGATGACAAACAAGCAAAGGATCTGCCATTCCTGAAGGACGGAGGAAGCGTGACAGTTTGACCCCAGAAAGGCAAAACGTGGGTGAAAGCACCTGTGACTGAACGGGTGAACGACTGATCGTAAAAGGTGAAAGTTCGTGACGGCATCCTCCGAACAATTTTTGGTGCAAAAATGCAGGTACGACACACTTTTTCGCATGAGCAATACCCACGCTTCTATTAATTATGGTTTATAAGATCTGAAAGGATTTTGTGAGTGGATAAAGCCGAATAGCACGTACTGGGTTCCAAACTAGTACAACATGCCGTCGCAAAGTATTCCATGGGTCGGCACACAGACGTATATGCGCCATTCTGCAGCCGCTCGGGTCGTGACATCAGGTTATGGTTCTGATTAACAAGCTTTGAATAAGGTAAAGTTACTACTGACGCATGACGCACAGCTACCAGTACGAAGAATAACAGCAGCACTGCGTTTATGTGCTATGTATACCGGCCGCAGCGCGCACTTCGCCCTCTGAAAAGAAAAGTTCAAACAGCTAGCCATGACATTAGCACCATAGAGTTTATGGTTAGCGGCAATACTTCTTTCTCCGTGGCACACGCAGAGGCAAACAGCGACCCATGCGAGCGTAGTATTAACTCTATGCATGCGAGGCGTGCACGCCACGTGCACGCGGCTTTAGCAACTTCGAGCACGCTTCGCCTGGGTAAGGCTTAGCCTGGGCATCCTCCCTGTTCTGTGGCCTGGGCACACGCGCGCTAAGAGTGCGGACTATTTTAAAACTTATCCGCACTTTTAGTGCGGATAGGATCAACAAAAAAAAACGTTATGCGAGAAGCAAAAAGGTTACACCGCAACAATACGTTAAAACGTAGTAATTACAACGCTAGTGATAATAAATTATAGCTACATAAGTAAATATAGCCATAGAAAGGCAAACGCAACATCGTTTTTTTTTAAACTCTTTCCTCCATGTTTTAAACTGTACGTTTCGTCAGTTTCGTGTTTCGTCGTTTTCACACCAGGTTTTGACTGATAATGAAATGCTTATGGCATTTCTACGTTTTTATAAAAAAATAGTTGTTGAACTGTGCCAGAAAATTTACGGTAAAAGCATTAAGTCCGCTTGTTTGGGTTTTGCAGGTGATTATGTTTTGCGCTTAGAAAAATACTCGCAGTAACGCACTCTTTGCGCCGTGCGGAGGAACAGCCGGTGGTCGCGGTGATGGCGCGCAGGGGCTGGCAGCGCTTTTGAGTTCAATCGTTTTTGAGGCGGAAACCCGTGTGCTCCGAGTATCCGAGTAGACAAGAACGCGGGACGGCATGGCGGACTTAGCCGCATCGGAAGGTGCCGACTGCGGTCTTTCTGAAAAACTCCGATGTGACCAAGATGAGCCCGAAACGCTTTGTTCTGAAGCTTTGAAAGCTCCCTATAGCCACGAGGTAAGGCAAACTTTGTATCATTTCCTGAGTTGTCATCGCTAGGAAAAATCGAGGGATCACGTCATAGTAGCGAGGCCTACGGGTAGCGATCCATTTGGAATTCCTCGTGCTGCGAAACACCACAGTGCTGAATGACATTTAAGCGATTGTTTTCTTACGAAAATCTGCTTTCGTAAGTGATCATTACCAAAAGAACAGCCTTTTACCGAAGCTTTTTTGCACCGTGATATCCTTGCCTCGTGCTTTGACTTTTGGCTGGTGCGCGTTTGTGGCATGTCAGTCGTTTTTGGTTTTGACGTTGAGTAGCTTTGCCATTATCAGTGTCATCGCAGCCGTAATCAGGCGATAATAGAGCATAAAATGACACGGCACTGAGCAACTCGTTGGTTCACCCATGTTACAAGCGTTAGCTTACCTCAAACAATTAGATTCCTGTCATGATGGCATCGTGTCTGAGGCTCCCTTTATTAATCCTGGCCGAATCCTCATGCTGTCCTAATCGTACTAGCTACGCAATAAAGCGTCCGTATTGAAATTGTTTACTATTGAGATTGTGTTGAGGCGTCGGCGGAATGAACCTTTTTCCAGTACCGGTCCTCCTAACGGCCATCACGGCAAACTAAAATATGGCAGTCAGGCACGCCCCCCAAAAGTCTTGCTGTCGAGAGAGATAGAGAAACACATTTATTGAGTCGTGTGGTTTAGTAGTGCGTGGTGGCCGCCGGTTAGTCTGGCGGCGACGGTGGCAGCCCAAGTGACCAGGAATGCTTGGACTTCCAGGTCCGAGCTGCCCAGCGCACCCTACCACTGCTCATCACTATTTACATACGGGAAGGGATCTTGGGGGCATGCCCACATAGAGCGGACATGTGTGACTGGGGCGCCACACAGGAGGCAATTCGGGGAGGGATGCTGAGTGGGGTAGATGCGGTGGAGTACTACCCGGCAAATGAGGGTTTGCAGGAGGGTTTGCAAACCCTGATTTGCAAGGAGGGTTTGCAGGAGACGCCAGAGGCATTCCTGATAGTTCCCTGGATGAGCGGGGGATGACGGTGGCGGGCGAGACAATATTGCATGACAACGGCGTGATAGGTGATTAGTCGGTCCCTAGCGGTTCGCACCATTGTAGGGTGTGAAGCTAGCCCCGTCACTAAATCGGGACAAGTCCTCGTGCCACATTATGGGCCGCCTTCTTTCCTCCCAGACCAGTGTGCGCCGGGATCAAATGAGTGCGACAGAGTTCGGGGGATTTTGGAAGAAGATTTTGGATGCCGCAAAGGAAATGGACCCGCTTGCGGAATTTCGAATGGCTGTTTTCAAATCTGTGATTATAATCGTTGGAGTAGGCTGGGTTGTTAACGTGGGTGCTATTGCAGCCTTCTCCACCGCTTGGGAGGTGGTATGCATGGTGAAGGAGGTAACAGGAGGGCTATCCATTCTGTTGATGGCCACAAGGGCGTAGCCACTGTGATGGCGGTATTCTGCTGCATCAACATACATGATGTGTGGGCGAATGGGCAATATCTTTGCCGGTGCTGGCGCTCACTCCTCTCTGCGAGGTCTGTGGTACTGGGGCTGCTATCGTAAAGTTCGTGCACGGAACGGTCTCGTGCTCAAACCTGTTCCTTTAATATGAATGCCATGGTAAGTGCACATTGCCGTGACTAATCTACACGGGTCCAAACGCCCTTTTCTTAACCTTTTTTTTTTCATCTTTGGAACTCCCTCTCTAATGTGCTCGCAGCGTGGTCAGCCTCAAACGTCTTGCCCCTTTCCTTTGTAATAAGCTTTTTTTTTTTGTGCAAGTACGAACTCTCCACGAGCTGTTGAAGAAAAAAAAAAGGGGAATAAAGATGTGCAGTACTAGAAGGCATGGCCGCTCTCCGACCAGCAAGCTGAGGGTGCGTCCTTTAGTTTTCATTTCCCGAGGTGACTGCGCTGAGAATGGCAGACTGGGAGCCCGCACATGCGCAGACTGCTACTGGAAAAAGGTCTATTTGCTTGGAAACACGTGGTGGCATCTCGCTACAGCAATGTTTTGACGGTGGAGGCCTGTGTATGTTTTTATGAACTTGCAACAAACCACAGTATCAAATTACTGTACCAGATCTGACGTACTAATAACAGTAGAGCCTCGTTGGGACCTTTTTCATTATTGTGTTGGCGCTTCATGTGACCCGCAGAATTGCAGACATCTTGTTTTGCCGTTTTGGTAGCGTTGTATCCCTAGTGGACAGCCCCACCAGTGGTCATCTGAACCAATAATCAGTGAACTGAATAGGGATTGGGAGCTGTCACAAGGCCACTTTTGGCTACCAGCGATTGATGGTTTTTGAACTTGTAATATTAACGCCTTTATTTCTATTTGCCATTTGGTGTGTAAGCTACCTTCTTGGTGAGATAGCCATTTGAGAGGGGCGGCTATTCTTCGTTTGATTCGGTGGTCCTCGAAAATTTTAATGCTGTACTGGGTCATGCTAAAGGGACATGGTGCAAAAGCAAGTAGGCTTTTGTTGGTTTATTGCGGCTCGGAAAATAGGAATACTCGTGGCATCGGCAGTTATTAATGTTCTGTTGGCAAAAGTGCGCATCCGGCTGGTGTCCTCCAAAAGTGTCCACAAAACTGCTAGCCCTCGGTGGGCTTAAATGTGTACCATAGTGGCGTGTGCATCAGAAAAAATAGATACGCTGTCATATGCTGTTCCATAGCATGCTTCAGAAAAAAATCTCTGAATTCCCTCAGTTCACGTTCCATAGCGCATGCATTAGAAATCTCGCCTGCAGTCTCAATTGGCCTTCAAGGTCTGTGCATGCAATGCACAGCAGTATGTCTGTAACAAGTAGCTGCAACTGAGCCGAAAGAAAAGTTCTCGTCTCTCAAAACTGGTTCGGGATCCTCTGCAGCTCTAAAAAGTCATGGGGCACTGAAGTGAGAGGGGTAGGCTTCATATTATGTAAGTAATTTCATAAGGCAGAGTTAATGAATTCTGGCATGTGAGACACTTGATGCATAGGACTCGCTTTCGACTCTGATCCCAGATTTTTTTTGTGCTTTTTTTTTTGTCTCAACATTTTAGTGATCATTGTGGTATTGATTTTGAAAATTTCAGTAATTGTTTTGTTAGCAGGTTATATTACATTATATTAGGTTAGGACTGCTCAGAATACATAAGCAGACCAAAAAAAAAAATGGGCCCCATCACTGTAGTGAGTGCTTGTTAATTAATGAGAAAATGCCAAAATCTGTAAAAATGGGTGTTCCCGCCCTATAAATTATTTTGCTGGGATGAAAGGCAAACAAGATTGGGGGAGCTTGCTTTTCTAAGAACAAATTAAGTGATAACAGCATAACAAGGTGTCAGCATTCACTAGTGCAAGGGGCATGTGTTTTCAACACTTTCTGCTTGGCTTGGTCAGAGGCTTCTGTAGCGAGTGGCATCACAGTGCCCTATTCATGCACATCAATTTCCTGTAAACATAACCATATACATGAAGGCTATAACACATTATTAAAACATACATGAGCGTTTTGTTACAGCATTGAATAATATTCACAAAAAATAGTTTATGCAATGTACTCCTTAAACAAATGGTTCGACAAGATTCTTGTGTGGAAGTGTTAGAATGTCAACTTGTTTTGAGTGAAAAGGATTATTTAATATTGTTGGCAATGTGTCCTCCGACCTTTCTTTCGCATAATTGGTTAGGGGAGAAGGAACTTCCCAAGGTGACTGGTGCCAGAACGGATATGTGGCTGTGGTTTTTTTAGACAAGTTTTTAAACCTAGCTCAACGAAAAGCTAGTTTTAAAAGCCCTTCCTTGCTGTGCATGTGCAATTTCATTGCAACGGTTTTTGCAGCTGCCAGCTGCTTGCGAGATGACCTGCCTGCTTGCATGACACTCATAATAGAAAAATGGGGTAGCGCATGTAAAGGACAGCTACATCGAAGCCGTGGCTGTCAGCTAGAGAATACCCTCGTTTGACAGCCATGACATCGCACGGGGTGTTTGCATAAGGAAGACTGAGTTGAAGTACGAAGAGTGATGGGCACTGAAAGCGATCGGTTTGCACTGTCATGTGATGCGTGCCCGAGTTTTCATAAGCTGGCGTCATTGTTAACCCTTTAAATGCCGGTCTATGAAGCAACATTTAAAAAAATTGAAATTCGTGTTGATAATTTCAATTTGGCTTATAAATTACCTCCGACAAAAAATATAGCCACATTCACAATGACTAAGCACGTTTTTGGCAATGTTCCATTTTTGGAACATTGGCGTTTTCAATACACAAAGCGCAAAAGTTCTCTGGTACAAGTTTTATTGGCTCCAAAGTGGAATTGCTTGCTCTTAGTAACCGAAGGCAAGGCATCTTTCTGAGATGACTGCGAACAGTATAAAGAGTGAAAAAAATTATCTAGAAAAATCATCCTCGCAGTAGGTCAGTCAGCATTTCACACACTGTGGTAGAATGTGAAGCACTTGCTGTGCAGCCGTTTTTGGCCCCCTTGGCACTGGTTAGTTTTTTGTTTTTTTTTAAACTGCGCATACCTTCCCTGCGTTGCTGGTACGAGGTAGCTGGTACCTCTGCCCCCTTTTGGAGTGCGTACATTGCAGTCATGTCAGCCAGTAAACCAAGGTATTCCGAAAAAAAATATTTTGCTGAACAACTCAAATGGACGCATGTTCGCAAGCTCAGTATCTCTCTCTAGCAACAGCTGAGGGTTCTGGCTGGCCAGTGGTTTATCGAATGTGACATGGTCGCCCCAGCCTGTTCCAAGGGTTTTGTTTTCCCGGTCATGGCTGAAGATTTGTGGCCTTTTTCTACTGTCAGTTGCCTTCCTGCTGGCATTTTTCGTCGTGGTTCAGGACTCAAACATTCAGTAGGCGACACGTCTTCACCGCTGCACTGCATAACTTCTGCACACCCGCAAATGTAATCGGGAACAACTTCAAAAAAGTCGTTTTCCTACACGTGCTCCTCGTCAGTGATGTTGCCATCTTCATCAGGCGGGAATTGGAATACAGATGCACCTTCGCGCTCATCGTGGGAAAGGCTGAACAAAAGGTTAATTGCAGCCTCCAAAGTCAGGAATCGTTGTGCCATAACCTATAAACGAAAATTTTGTTGTACAGAACTGTGGTAGCACAAAAGAACACTAGCTATAAAGTCGCTCCCCCCTTACATTCACGAGGACTGACCCGGCTATTTGCTGCAGTTGAATGGCACTCTTTCAACGTGCCAGAGAATCTCAAAATAATGCCAAGGAAAAGCGGGAAGGGTAGAATTTAAGCTTCTGCAAGTGTTAACTAGAGGGCACCACCAACACGTGAAAAATGAGAAGAAAAATTGACGCGAAGTGCGGTGGTCGGTCTCCGTGTTTCTGGCTCTATGAAACGCCAATGTTCCAAAAAAGGAACATTCGCACAAAACTCCCGAAACAGAAGCTAGAGTGTCTTTTTAATTTTTATATTACTCGCAGAGTAATCGCTAACTATCTGCCGATATTTTGGTTCTGCTTTGCACATTACACATTACATTTTCCAGCAAAATATCGCAACAATCATGTGGTGAAGAAACACAAAATATGCCTTTTCGTAAACATTTATTCAAAGCCTCTAAATGGGCTGTCAACAAAAATAAACATTGTGATGTTTTTCACAAACATCAGTGAGTATGCGAAAACAAAAATATGGAAATTCGGTATATTGGGAAGGAAATAGAAAATCAGGTTTTGTGTGTTCCAATTTTGTAACATTGGCAAGTAAAAGGTTAAGGAGTGAGAGGGAGCCGTGGGGCTTTACATTTAAACCCCACTGATTAGCTATTTAAAGCATGTAGTGTTTTTGATAACCAGGCTGAGCATCAACAGCAGTGGGGGATGCCTACACACATAGCCGATGTCTACTTGTATTTTGTTAGCAAAGATTACAACCTGTAAGCAAAAAGCTGAATTTTCTTTTACAACAGCATGTAGTAGGAAATGTGGAAGCGTTTACTCAGCATATGTAAATCATTGTACTTGGAAATAAGGAATGTATAGATGTCGGGTGTTGCCTGAAGCAGCTGTTGGGGTAACCTCGACAACGCCCTGAAGCGTTTACTCGGCAAATGTAAATCATTGTGCTTGGAAATGAGGAATGTGTAGGTGTCGGGTGTTGCCTGAAGCAGCTGTTGGGGTAACCTCGACAACGCCCCGAAGCTGTGCGCTTTAGTGAGAGGGTATGTAGTTCAGAGCTTGCTAGGTCAATGCTGCCATTTTTTTTGTTGTGTAGACCTGCACAGTAAAACTGGATGACAACTGAATGTGTCATTCACTCTTAGTGTCATCAGATTTGGCATGTGCACAGGGTAAGTCTATTATCCGCAAATGTCCGCCTAGGTAATGAAATACTAAAAGAGGGAAATGTATATATTTTGGGCAAGTTATCACTGCCAATCTGAACCATGAGAAGGAAATAGGGTTTAGAATTACTGTAGGCTGGCTACCATTTGACAAGCACTTTGAGTAGTGATGATAGGCTGTCACATAAAACAAAAGGTATATAACCGATGTGTACTTCCAGTGATGGCTTAAAGGGCAGAAAATTGGGGACTTGCAAAGCACCTTGAAAGAAAACATTGCCCAGCCCAATGAGCCATGGAAACATGATAGGCAACCAGTGTCAAGAATTAGGGAACAAGCTCTTGTGGAAGACATC
Organism: Haemaphysalis longicornis; assembly: GCF_048455015.1. Lineage (NCBI taxonomy): Eukaryota > Metazoa > Arthropoda > Arachnida > Ixodida > Ixodidae > Haemaphysalis > Haemaphysalis longicornis. Next base: position 439,927,623 of record NW_027526203.1, on the reverse strand, counting down.
TTAGCTCAAATTCAGAGGAAGTGGAGGGGGCCAGGCATGTAATGAGAACTGACAACTGGTGGACTACCAGGGTAGCATAATGAGATGGGACCAGAAGTATTAAAGGAGCACTGACATGGAATTTCAGTGTTGGTGTTCTTTTGTAGCTGCCGTGGGTGCCTAGCAGCCCAGTAATCATGGAATGGCACATTAGATGCTCGAGCGCAGCGTAAATAATTTACAGCCTCGTTTATTCGTGTCAGTTTCGGTTTTGACCAAACGAAGACCGAGGCGGCCACCATGACAGGAGGGCGCTCATGACATCACTGTTCTTGTGGCATTATGGCCGGTCTGTATTCGTACGCGCGCGCGTCCAGACTGGCTGTAGTCACACGCGCCCGGGCAGCATGTCAGTCTCAAAACTGACATGATGCCCAAGGCAGAACAGTGCACGCCAACAGCAGCCATTGTGTTGGTTACGTATGGGAGCCCTGACATCTGAAATTGGAGTGAGGCACTCATTGCGTCATGCTGATGCCGATGTCGAAAGAATATCTGTTTTGAGCTTTCTCGTGCATGCAAAGATTAAAATTGATTTAAGATACGTTATACTGAACACTTGCAGTTGAAACTTCCTGGGAGATATCTCCATATACAAAGGAAGCTTTTTACATAGTTCTCAGCTTTGAAATTTCGTGTCAGTACTCCTTTAGTGGAGGGATGACACAAGGAAATTTGGCGCCAGAAAATGTATTTGAACGGCGCAGGGTAGGTGCAGCCTAGGAAAAATTACACTAAAAGGTTGATATTGCATTTCATGAAAATTTCAAACATTTTAAGAATTTCCAGCAACATCTCTGTTGGTGTCTAAGGTTTCTAAAATATATTCATGGGAGTGCCGCAGATGAAAGTGCTGCCTTTGGGTGGTAATGCGCAAGCCCCCTAACAATTGTCATGCCCAATACTGCTCATGTCATTGAGTGACAATGTATGGCACAAATGGCCTAAATAATGTAATTTGTTGCTTCACTACCATTCAGAGTCGGCGTGGCGTGGAGTAGTGGCACAGTAACTTGCCTGGCACAGTGCGCCAGGGGGGGGGGGTTCAGTACCTGCCCCTGGCACGGCTTCTTTCTAGTTGAGTGACATAATTGCAGCTGTTGCCATTCCCACCGTGATGTGGTGTGTCTATTCCAAGGATGGCTGGGTAGCGCGGTGGGATCGCAGTAATGAACCTAGTAACACTGTAGCATTAGAAAGTGGCCGCTAAGCTCTCATTTTCTTCAAGCCTGGCAGCACTGATGGTGGTCCTGCTGCCATTGGAAGGAAGTGCTCTGTGGTTGGCTTGATGCAGGAGATACGTCATGAATAGCCCGCTCTGCATTGTCTCGCTCTTTATAGTGGTTATCAGGAACCTTCGTTGCTGCAACTGGTACTGAATTGCCTAATTTGCCTGGTGCTATTCTGTTCAAAATGATGCTTCCGTGGCTGTGGAAGATTGTGAGGGATTGATGACATTTTAAGGTTCTATAAAGCATATCAGAATGCACGGGTTTGTCTGCCTGCTACTCAATTCTCTAAACTTGTGACAGTATTGCTGCACACTGCAACATGGGAACTAGTTTTACATGGTTGCTCTTGTAGTCCGCAATAATTTTCACTTCGTGATTTTTGTGTGTGTGCATGCTTATTTCAGAAATTCTTAAAAAGCATTTGTATATTGTACTTATTGCGAGCTGATGGTATTGGCATTCTCACCCTTTCGAAAGCACAGTGTAGCACCGAAAGCATGGGAACAAATGAGTGCCTGTTAAGTGTTTGGTGTATTTGTTTTATCTTCCATGGGTTCTCGTTTTTTAGCACCACAATGTTTTACTAATTGTTTGGAGCCTGAGAATTGTAGATTGCTGATGCTAAACTGCAGAAACTCTGCCACAGAAAACTGCTGCATTGAAGTGGCAGCAAAAGGAGGTCCTTTATTTAGTCAAGTTAAAATACTGCATAATTATGCACGTTTCTGTAGTTTGCTTCTCATTCTTTACAAAGAAAAGCAAACCTCCAGGTTAGTGAGGAATGCCTAATAAGGGCAAATTTGATCATACCTTACCTTTTGAAGGTTTCAGCCCAATCCTGAAAATGTTACTACAGTCAAAACTCGATCTAAGGAAACCCGATTTTGCAAGTTTGCCGATCTAACAAACCGATTCCCCCGCAGGTGCCTATATGGCTCAATGCTTTTATGAACTCAAATTAACGAAATAGATTCGGTGTCGTTCCCGATTTAACAAAGTATTTAGCAAGAAGAAATTGTGCACAGTTCCTGGGAACAGTTTCGTCGGCTGAATGAGTTGGCAGTAGACCTGAGCTTCCGTGACTGCCTGAGTGCCGACGCTGATGCAGATGCCGACACGACGGAGGTTTTGAATGATTAAAAAATCGTAGTTACTTTCCGGCGCACAAGAGGTGTCAAGGAGGCTGATGACCCAAAAACTGCTGAAGCTCCTGTGCCCGCTCCAGGCTAGGTGATGAACGCTACTGACTTCCTCAGGCGCTTTGCTGGGGATCCTCTTGAAGGAACTGAGGACATTTTGAACGCGCTTATGTGCTACAAAAAGTCTGTCTGCCTAATGCTAATGAAGCGCACAGAAGCGACAATCGCAGGCTTTTTTTGCCAGAAAATAAATTTGTTTCCCGCTGTGAACCCCAAGTGTTTATTGTGATTGTTTTCATCATGGAATTGAAGCATTGCTAATTTATCGGCAGGCAAGCACCGTGGCTGCCGCTATTACGATGTCATGGTAGTTGCTGGGATGCGCCTCCCTTTGGACGTCGAATTTATGGAATAAACTGCTTCTAAAATGACAGTCCCGATTTTACGAAGTTCTCGGTTTAACGAAATAATTCACGGTCCCTATTGACTTTATTAGATCGGGTTGTAGCTGTATATGCAGAGCCTGCTTTTTTTTTGCACACGTTTTTTTTTTTTTTATAATCGAGGGAGTTGGTGACTTGCATGTTCATTATTTGTCTATTTTTTTGCACTCATTCAGGGAGGTGGTGACTGTGCAGAGTTCAAAACGAAGCCCACAGATGCTGAAGCCAACAGCTCGTCAGAAAACCAAAAGACTGTGGCATGTGCTGGTGGTGCACCTTCTTGCAGCACACCTGTAACAGTGGAGACAGAAGATGCTCAGTGTCTTTCTAAAACAGACATTGACCCTTTCATTGACTCCCCAGAGTCGTCGGATGCAGCATCCAAAAATGAGGAAAGGGAAGAAGTCAAGGCGGAAGATGCTGAAGGTCTTTCCAAAACAAAAGATCCTTTCATTGAATCCCCAGAGTTTGTGGACCCAGCATCCAAAGATCCCAAGGAAAGGAAAGATGTCAAGGATAGGGGATCAGGCGAAGAAAAGTCTGAAAATGAGTCTGGAAATGACAAAGCTAGCCCTACCTCTGATCCAGAAAAAGAAGAAGCAGTACTGGTTAGAGAAGTGGCAGAGACATCTGCTTTGCATGCTCCTGCTGGAGGGGCAAGTTGCGAGCAGGGCAAGGAAGAGCCTGGCCTGGTTAAACCGGTGATTGATTCAGTCACTGACAGTTCCAGACTGGATGATGACACCGGTGAAGATTCTGACCATTTTGAGGATGCTCCTACTGGTCCTGACAAAGATGACTATGAAGGTGACAACGCAAACTCTGTCTCCAGCCCGCTAAGCAAAGAAGCCACACAGCATGACGAGGTGACTGGGGATTCTGGACAGCAGAAATATGAAGATGCGTGCTTTGAACTGGACAAAGACAAGTTAAAAGGGGATGAGGCCAAGCCTTCTGCATGTCCGGTTGAGGAAGAACAAGTGCCAGATAGTTTGCCCGCTGATTCTCCTCCTCAGCATGAGGACACTTCTTTTCATGGGCCAGATGTGGACCCTCCAGTTGTAGCTCAGGTTGAGAAGATACCTGCTGTGCCTGTCGATGAGGTGGACAGTACAACTTCCGGGGAACAACTGCCTGATGGTAACCCGGACGAGACGCCTGTTGTGCCTGTTGCTTCACCTAACGGCAAAGGCCAGGTGGGGGAGGGCACACATGTCAACTCAAGCTGCAGTCCTCCACAGGATGTTCAAGGCAAAAGTTGGGCGGTAAGTAGCGGTCACAGATTTTATTCTATTTGCATGTTAAAGCCACGTATAAGTCTGCCCTTTTTTCTGCAATTGAGGGGTCCTCGTATGGTTAGCTACTCTTTGTTGTTCAGAAGTTTATCGAATCGCTTTGGTAGTTTAAACTAAAACAAAGCACCACTGAAGTGAAAGCTCCACTAATTGCAGTCACCCTAGGTCAACTGCATTTGGGGGCTAATAATCTGCCTCATGGCTGGGCTTCAGTTAGAAAGTTTGCAAGGACAGTATTCTTGTGACTATGAACTCAGTACTGTGTACAAGGGTTGCACACTTATCTGGACGAGTATTGCACCAGGTATTGCAAATACAAACTTGTTGGTGTTTGGGGTCGTTACGGGGTCTATTGGCTAAGGTCCCATATTGTCTCCGGCTTTCTTTTTGTTCCTTGATGTTCAAGCACGACACTGCAAAAACTTCCACCAAAGTTTTTATAAACTTGAAAAGGTGTAGTGTTAAAATGTGTCACAATTTCAACCACTTCTGCCAGTGGTGGCGATAACTGTCTTCACGTTTTTGCTTTTTTCTACCTTATTTCAGAAAGCTATGTGTAAAAGTGGTACATTTATGTTCTCGGTGAGCTAATCTCTCGATCTAGAGCAATATATATGTTGTCTTCAGTGTCCCTTTAACTCTTGCATTGCATTTTATTTGGTAGGGCAGGCACTGTGGACAAAAAAAAATGGTGTAACTGCTCCTTTAAGAGAAACACTACCCTCTCTGCACTACTTATAAATGGGACTGTTTGGCAGTAGTACTCCAAAGTTGTGCAGTGTGGCATTAGGTAAACTTTTAATCAAATATCTGGGGGAAGGTTGGGTGGCAAGGAAAAACCATGCTGTCTTTGTAGGAAATAAAGCGTGCCCACCATTTTCCTCGCATACGTCTTCACTTGGGGTTCTTGACTCGCATAATTTCACCAATGGTCGGACTGTTTAAATTAGGTGGAATTAAGTGGAAACTCAAATCAACCAAGATCAAAATGCATACCTTGGTACCCTAGCAGGGCTCCAAAGTTTAAATAAAATGGTAAAATGTAATTAGGTAAGGTTGAGAACAGAATCTTTTGTAGAGGGTGCGCGAGGTATTTGATAACAGAACAATGGCGTCAGGCACAAGAGAATATCTCCAGCAAAATCAGACATATTTTCACCAAACTTTGCAAAGTACTTCTATTATAATTTAATTCCATAACTACTCAATGAATCCGCCATCGGAAGCATTAAGTGATTCGATTCGGCTTCGCAAGCAGCTGCGTGCACGGATCTGGTGCTCCTTAGAGATATTGGCCATTGAGTTAGAAATGGCGGCCCTCAGCCAGTATTTTGTATTATGCGGTCCTTTGTTGGCCTCTCTCTCAATGACGCCCCAGAAGTTTTAAAAAGGATTGAAATCTGGAGAGCTAGGAGGCCACAAGTTAGTGACGGGGTCGCAGACATTGTTGGCTGGGCATTATTGGATGACGCAGGCGGTGTGGGCAGGAGCCGAATCTTGCTGAAAGACATATCATCTTTCTTTTGAAACGCTCTCTGTCCGTAGCTTTACAACGGTAGCAAGCACATCCACATAACTGGCAGCATTAACGCGGAGTCCTCCAAAAAAGTGTGCCAGCATGCCGTCACCCTCATTGCGGACAACGGATAGCACCACCGCCAGAGAAAATAAGCAAGTCTGACGATGTCTGACCGCTGACTGTGCTTTTTACTTTTCGCTACACCTGCCATGTCACTGCCACAGCACACCACCTCCATCTGCCCTTTGTAAACTAACGACTTCGCTCTTTTCAGAAAGGTAGCAATTTCCAAGTCGCTGTGGTGCTCGAGGGCGACGAGGACTGCATGGCGTTTTATTTCCTGCTTCAACTTGTGCACTTCCGTCTCTGAGCAAACTGCGCAGCATGAAGCATAATGTGTCGACGAATAAGAAGCCGTACGCCTAAACATATACACCATTTTCCATAAGCAGCCGGGAAAGTAGGAAAATACTCTCAAACCAGTTCTCTCGGCGGCCGACCAGTGTTGCCTGAGCGCGCTGGGCTGCTAACATCGCTTGGCGCGGTGTGCTCCGCTGCGAAGTTCAGGAGTGTTTCGCACCGTGTGCTTAGTTTTTGTGGACCTTTCAACTGTTTTAGCCAATGCTGCGATGCCGTCCAAGGCGCAAACAGTCGCTGACAGAAACAGTCGCTGACAGCACGCATGTGCACGACACTGCCTAGCTGGAGAAAATGCAGTGCGGTTGCGGCGTGTTTTTGCGGCATCGCTTCCCAACGCACACCGAGTTGAGATATCGGTGGATTCCGTTGATAAATCGCAACGACTTTGTACCAACGACCAACTCAAGGGTTTGTTGGGTGCACTTGGACGGCAAACAGACGGAGCAAAATCCATGTATCACACGCAAAGCTGCGGCAGGGAACGGAACCCACTGAAATGTTAGAAGCAACTTTATCCTTTACAATACAGCATTGATTGGTTGGTTGGTTGATTGATTGATTGATTCATTCATTCATTATGGTGTTTAACGCCCCGACGCTTCATGGGTGATGAGGCGCGCCGTAGTGGAGGGCTGCGGGTTAATTTTGACCACTTGGGGATCTTTCACGAGCGCCGATACAATACAACATTACAATAACTTCTGGTTACTTGTAGTAAATTTAAAATACCATATATTGTTTGGTCATTACAACCGATTGGCCTTAAACAATCCCCCTTTTCATCTAATCTAACCTTTAAAATCACGGCGTTTTGTTTACTTTTTTTCAGGCCAACGCATTACACTGCCAAACGATATGAAAGGATTACTTTCTCCATCGCACACTGCTGGTCGATAGCAGGATAAGCAGGCAGCCAAATGTGCAAACGCAGCTCGAGATACGCGTGAACGCTGCATTTGGAAAATAGCTCAACCTGTTCACAACGCGGTCAAAGGAAAAGCTTCTAATCCTTTTGCGTTGCCACGGAATCTAACGTATTACAATTACAAAACAGTTACTGCTGGTCGCGTAAAGCATTTGTGGTGCAAGCAGCGGTTTCACAAAGGTGGGCTCCGAGCGACAGGCCACATGCGCTGCGCAGAGTTACGTCAATCATGATCACGATCATGATCAACCAATATCAACTCGCCCGAACGTCAACCCTTTTGCTCAACCTTCGAATAGTAATTTGACTGGTTCTGCGGTCGTGTTATTTTTCCGCCCAGGTAATTTCGTTTCGTCAGTAACCGTCATAAGTCTAGTTAAGAAAGATTATATTGCATTGCAATGTCAACAGCGTAGCCATCGCCTCGTCGAAAGTCCATCGCGAGCACGGATCGTCGTGACCCACATATGCTGTGCGCGCTCCGCATTCGACGTCCGCGCTTCCCTAAACATGACTAATCGGTGAACATAACAAGCACGGTGGCATTGAAAACACGTATTTACTCCACGATATGGATTTCTATGTCAGTCGGTGCCATACCGGTTCGTTTGCATCGCGGAACTGCGGAGCACCACCGGCACCATCACCACACTGCTACTGCTGCTCGCAACAGCCGGGGTCGGAATTTCCTGCTCTGGCAGCAAATTAGGACCTAAAATCCGTCCGCAGATGATGAAAACAAAACAGAACACACACACACAAGCACTGCAACCGCTAACTTAACGCCAAACCACTACGGTTCACTCGGTAATGCACGGATACCGAGCAGACGCACGCAAAGAACGGCGCACTTAACAGCCCAGCGCGGAGGTTTCGGCGGTCGCTTCATAGACGGCGCTAGCGTCTGGTCAGAAAAAGCAAATGGCGGCGCCCATCTCTAGCAAGGAAAATGGTGTATATGACGAGCCTGCTGGTGTTTATGTCGATAGGGAATAGCATCCTCAAATACCTCGCGTACCCGACCCGGTATGTGTAACAAATGAGTGGTAATAAAGCTTAGACCTCAATCGGTTTTGGCCGAGCCGTCATAATGGGTTTGCTGTACACACCAGGCAGTTGTTCCTAAAACCTTGACTGCTAATTCCAAGCCATTCGCTATTAAATGTCAAAAATTCGCCCCTCAAGGAAGGACATAGGGGGGTACAGGAAAGGACCTGCACTCTTGTAGCCACTGATATCCAAAATTTCTCCTTCAAAAATATGCATATGTGACAAAGATCCATTCTTCTACTGCGGTGGCAATTGTTGAGGGGCTTTTTTTTTTTTCTTATTAGAGTGTTCAGCCTCCGACAAATCTTGGGGTGGTGGTATCTATTTGCGCTAGTCTGGTTTTCACGCTTCAGTAATGGTCGGTCAGTCAGATGTGAAATAGTTGGCATTGACAGTCATCAACACCGGGCTATGAAATGATGGTAGTGGTAGGCTGTGCAATAACGTGTGCCACCACCTCGGGGTTTTAAGTGTGTGCTGAAACCTTGCACATACATACAAGCATTTTTTGCCCCCATCAGAAATGTGGCCTGCATGTCGGGGAGTTTAATCTGCTGCCTCACATGCAGCAATTTAACACCATTGCTAGTACATGTCCGCGGTGGCTCGTAATAACTAAATGGTTGCGAGTTGAAGACGTGGATTGAGAGAAATTTACACATGTCCCGGCTTTTGTACCGTGCGAAATTGAAGTGTTGACATAGATGAAACCAGCAACATAAACACAGCGCACATTCTGACTGCCACACATCTATATACCGATTAAAAAAAAATCAGCGAAACTGAAATCGAGAGAGGCAGTAGAGCACAACAAACAGTGCTGTCCACCGTCTTTCTGCTGCTCTTCTCAAGTTTGTGCAGCTTTGTTAGTACTGAAAGTTCCTGTAAAGGCATTCAGCAAGGCGAGGCATCGATGTCAAGAGCAAAGCAATGCATGAACTCTGCCGGAGTATCTTACTGCAGAAGCCAGGAGACCCATGCATAGCAGAAGACATTTTTCAAGATATTTTTATTCTACAATAAATTTGCATTCGCAGTGGTTCCATCTAAGGCTGCTGGTCACAAAGTCACAGGTTTGTTTCCTGGCCACAGATTTTAAGGGGAAATACTGTGTGTGACATCTTGATACTCAAACCTTAGCTCTCCACCACATTTAAGCACTTTGCCGTCAGCCTAAACATTCTTTTCATCTGAAAATCTTGTGATAAACCAAAACTGAATTTCCACCCTGCTTTTCATGCTTTCACAGGATGCACCTTGTGTAATCATTACATAATCTTTTTACGAGATGGAGGTTAGAATGCACAGGCCATGATCCGAGAAGGTTTTCTGACTGAGTTCTCTCCTCTTTACAAGATCATTGCCGTGGCTGTGTATTGTGCATGATGTTTTCTGATCTGCCATGCATTGCAGATAAAGAAAGCTGCAGACATGATAAATCGTAAAAATAATTGGTTGTGTGGGTTCAGACTGCACAAAGCAGCCATGTGGGATTTCACTAATCCACTTCAATATACCAGGTACATGTCCCAAATTAGCCGTACTTGAGTGTGTGTGGTTCAAATTTTCAGCAGAGCCAATGTATTTTTGTAAGGTCTGACTATATTATGAGCAGACATGACTACGTTATGACAAAACAGTCATAGTGGTAATGTTAAAGCTGCCTTTTGCACGGCAGAGAACTGGGGCTACCGAATAAAGCTTTCTTTATTTGGCAGCTCTACGATGAGCTGGCTCGTGTTTTGTGCATCCTCTTTATTTTTATTTGAATTTCATTGTATACATCACAAATTTTCATTTACAAGCACAGGTTCCATGCGGTGCTTACACCATTTTCCCTCATATATACTACAAACATAAAATCAGCTTGAAGCTTTTGTTTTTGAAGCACTGAAATTTGTTGCTTGCATGGTTGGTAATCTCGATGGCTGAAACTGCTGTTTTTCAGCCTGTAGCAAGCATAGTTTGCGATGTTTTCGTGGCTGTATCGGCATGTGAAACAGGCTTGATAATACACTGCAAATCAACTGCTGCGCTTTTTTTTTTTTTTTTTTTTTTTTGCTGCGGGAAATACCTGGGCCCTTGCTTTGGCTGCCACTATTTCTGGGATGTGTACTCATTTACTGATTTCTCTACCCAAGTGGTGGAGCTCTGCTGGAGTAAGCTGAACTCCTGCTTTCCAGGACGATGAGCCGCTGGCGGCTGAGCCCAGTGGGCAGAAAGACGAAGCCATCCCTGATCTGGAGGGTGGCCATGAGGCCACAGGTCTTCCCTCAAGCCCCGGTCACCCGGGCGACGGGTCAGAGGAAGAAGCTGGGGAGGAGCTAGAGCTTCATGCAACGCAGCTGGATGAGTTGGACTATGACAGTGGCATCATGGAAAGCGGCACCACTGGCCCTGGGGAGGAGGTGGAAGAGGAGGAGGAAGAGGATTGCATCGAGGGGGAGCGCCAGCAAGGGGACGGCGAGGTAGGGCTCTGCCGTGAATGCGTTTGCTCTCCAACCTTTAGCTGGACTAGAATCTGGGCTTGTGAGACGTCGTGTTCCTGCCATTCATGGTCGTTGCTTTCGTGTTCTGCCAGGGACGTGGGCCAGGAATGCAAATAGTCAACGGCATGTGCTTTTGCGTTGGTATGAGGCAGATGTGGCGTGCACTGCATGACACATTTCAGGAGTGTACCTGTTGCTCGTTTTTCCCTAAAGTGAAAGCCCTTTGTTGGACATCATTGCAGATTTCAGCTTGCAGTGTTGCGGACACTATGGCAACCAGGTCCTGCTCTGAAATATGGGCTGCTCTAGCAAGGGAAATGTTGCCATGGCAACCACTAATGTTTTTCGCACTGTTCCGTGATGCGTTTAGGCTGCCTTATCAGCAGTGACAGGAGGCCTCTGTAAGATGGCACAGGGCAAACGGGGGGGGGCGCAGTCAGCCAGTATGCATCCATATTTCGACAGTTTGTCTGTCTGGTGACTAGGAAGAGTACGACGAGGCAGCTTAAAGGGGCCATGCAGACAAAATGCAAGTTTGGTTCATTCAAAAGATTGCCTTGTTAGAAAAATACTCACGCCACTATTGATGCAAACTTCACTCAAATAAGCTATATAATTAGGAAAAGAGAGGAGGATGGCCATGCGACCCACTAGCTCAATTCCTGCACTAGAACCTGTGACGTATTATGGGCAGCTGTGGGATTGGCTGAGGCCAGCGAAAAAACAAAAAAGTTAGGCAGGGCTTATAAGCTTGCAGAACAAGTTATTTTCACTTAATTGTAATGCATATTCATTTTATAGCAGTAATAATGGTGGTTTAAACAATGGAAATTACGAAAGTACACGCAATCACAGAAGCACCACTGCGTACTGCTGTTGGTACTGTGCACACTATGCTTGTTATAGCTGCAGAGCTGTCCGGCAGTTTATGGTTGTCTCACACGACACTGCCCGATTGGCGTAGCGAGTCTTACGTGACCCTGTTTGTCGCGCTGTGCGCGACAAACAGGGACAAACAGGATCACGACAAGCCAGGTGCAAATACAGTAAAAAACAAAGTGAAGGTGGACAGCGGTCCGCCGCACTATGGTGGCGCCATCTTGGACTAACAGTAAACAAGGCGTTCCGCAGTCTGCTGCAGACTAAACAGCGTACTAATGTTCTCTTGAAGATCTGGCCTGGTTACGTCATCGCAAACATCACGAAACATGATTTGGCGGGTGAATCGAAATTTTAACTTAAATTTATTAATTTCTCAGTGAATGAAGCATCGTTTGCTGCTGGACAAGCACAGGGGCCACTAAGACACCAAATCTTTCAAATAGAGCAAACTTGTATTTTGTCCGCATGGCCCATTTAGACAACAGACGAATTTAGGCGCCTAGACGAATGTGGTGGCGCTTCAGTGTGCTGAATTGGCTGATGTCGATGGGTGAGGAAATGTAGTGCTGATGAGTGCCTTCGCCATAAGTGCATGGAGTAGCATAGATAGGCGAGCAGATGCAATGATAACTCTTCCCCTCACCAGAACTGCTTGGAAAAGCGTCCATGCGTGAGCAAATTAAATGGTGACGCTTCCCTCCCCAATTAGTGCATGGAAAAGCTGTTCAAAAGCAGAAACCTTCGTTACGCATAAATGAAGTGATGACTCATGAATGTGCAATATAAAGGTAGGGATTCAAATCTGAGGAGCAGAGGGTTTTTGTAAGGAGAATTTTAGTTTCTGTGGTGGGCTATTTTTTATGAATGGTGAATTCAGGTAAATGTTTGTTTGAAAAAAGAATGCCGCGAGAGGTTTAACACAAGTTAAGGGGCCTAGTCTTCAAAGACTTTGTTTTATCGGATCACAAGTGGAAATGAGGGTGTGGGATCACATGCGGTGGGCAGATCCACATTTGGTCGCGAAATGTAAAAGTTGCATGCATAGATCCACTATAAACTGGTGCAGGCATGTTGACGCACCAGGTACTGGCGTGAGGATGCCAGCAGAGAGGTGGCAGAAGTGGAATGGGGCCTTGTGTGGGAGGCATCCAATTGGGTCACGTTTTAGTGCGCAGTATTTAGATTTGGAAGCATGCATGCCATTCAAACTGTTGCGCGCCTACAACTACCCATCCTTTTTTTATCTTTCAGGAAAGCGTTGATCCCTCTGATGTTGTAGATAAAGAGCTGGACTTTGACGAAGACAAGCGCAACCCTCAGTATATCCCCAAAAAGGGTGCATTTTACCAGCACGATGATCGGATGGTAGGTGATGAAGAGGTGTCAGAAGTTCAGGAAGAAAAGAAGGAAGATGACAAGTGAGTTGCATGTTGAAGCATTTCATTGCTGTATTTTTCTTTTTTGATGTGGTGAGGGTAAAGGTTCAGTCAAACACTGTTAATGCGTAGTCGGCCAAGAACAACGTATGGGTATGCACTAAACAATGTATAGATTAACTGCTAATGCCAGTTTAGTGGGTACTTCTCGGCCGGAAAGGAACTATGACACGTTGCTCTTAAACACGCACAAACGCAGACAGGCTTTATTTTGCGGGTAGGCAGCAAGAAATCGTCATCTTCACTTGCCGCCGTGGTGGCCTTGTCCAGGTGATGGCATCTTCGAAGTGAGTAAGGCCATGAGCCAGTTTGTCCCCAAGATGCACACACGTAACAAGAAAAAGAAACAAAACACGACACGCCGTAGCATAGACCTTTGAATGCTACACCACCACCATGACCGTGAACACACAGGCGGATTGAAGAGAAAAAAAAAATGCGCTTCTGCACGGTTACTTCTTGAACTGGGTGGGATTATATTCGACGGCGACAGCAAATTTGCACCCCTACCAGCAGCTTTGCGTTACTGGAAGCTAATCTCAAAGGCCATGCTTTTGTGCGCTGCAATTGGCAACAGCTGTATGAGCAAGAAATACGTCATGGTGGCTATGTTTTAACGACTTTCTGGCGACTGTCGTCCGGGTGTCTCAGCTCGAGCATTGGAATGTCTACGCACATGTAGTTTTGCCGATTTTGCGCCTGTGCGTGTAGAACAAGAAAATAGTACGCACTTGATGCGCAATGAGCGACTACGGCTTAATTAAGCACGCAGCCGATACATGGGATTCAACGGGGGCTGGGTGGGAATCTGTGCAACTATGTTTAAACTGCAATTAGAAATTAAGTGGGTACGTATTAACGAGGTTTGACTGTAATAGATTAGTCTGGCTAAATGCATTCATGCAGCGTTAGCATAAGACCGTCTTTTTGTGAAATGCTACGGGCTGAAGATTGTTGGGGAAGGAGAGAAAGCTGGATTTTGTTGTTATACCTCTGGGCATTTTTCATTGAAGCTTAATGTTGTTGTAGTGAGTATGCCTTATGCCTTCTTGACAGGGGCTCTCAAAAGAACAAGAAAAAGCTCTGGCAGGACGACGGACTTTGGGCCCACGACATGTTTAATGCGGATGAGCAAAGTCCGAAGACAAAAGAGGAGCTTGTGGCAACTTACGGCTATGATATTCGGTCAGAAACGATGCCGCCTCGGGCTCGGAGGCGGCGCCGTTATGGCCGTGGCCCCAATAAGTACCAGCGCAACTGGGAAGACGAGGACGCTTACTCTGCCCGGCCGGGCTTTGGACGAGGTGGAGGCACGCGCGGTGGCCACAGGGGTCGGGGCGGCCACGGGGGGAATCCCTCCTTCCGTGACGAGGACTTCCCCGACCTGAATGCCAAGCCACCCAGCTCAGAGGGTGTCGCCAACCGGGACCGGACCGAGATGCACGTGCCAGCCCACAAGCCCTTCAAGGGCCCGGAGCATCGCATTTCGGATGGCCCCCCGCCGCAGCAGGATTGGGACCACTCGGCCAGGAGTTCGGGACAGGGCCGCCGGGGCTGGGGCAAGCGTCCTCAGGCTCCCAGGAGGGCATCGGATGGGTCGCCCAAGCGGCCAGAGAATGAGCCCGTCAAGGAGGTTGCTCCGTTGAGCCAGCGTGGTGGGAGCAAGCCCGCACCGCGGCCTTCGTTGAAGGCGAGTGAACCCCTGCCCCACGGTGCAGCAAGCAAAGTTCGAGCTGGAAAGCATACTCCAACTGAACAAGAGCGAAACGTCAGAGGTGGAGAGCTGTCTGACAAGCCTGTCTCTAAAGGGGACGTTAAGACGGACGTGAAGGAAGGTAGGCAAGAGATTTTGTTGTACATTTTTTTGGGGGGAAAGTCATTCGTACATAGAAAACCTTTTACTTCAAGTGTGAAGTCAACAAGGGATCTACTGTATTGACAGTGCACTGAGTGAAGGGTGTGTTGTCAAGGTATCTTGTGAAGGGAGGGAGTGATGTCTAGCATTGTGGGTTAGTTTTCTTTGGTGTGTGAAAAATGAAATTAGCATAACAAAATTTCTTGAACCATGACAGCATAACTTGCTTTGAAAATTGCTGCTCATTTTGAAGTGGGGATTAGGTGCACCTGTTTTCTTGGGAACCACCATATGAACCAGTACTTATGTTGGATGGGTATGCACCGTTTACTTCAGGCACCCCCCTCCCTACCATAAAAAAGGACCATGGCAAGACAGTGCACTTTATACAGGGTGTTTCAGCTAACATCAGCCAGAATTTAAAAATATGCCTATGCACTGTAAGACGACGCGACGAAGTGCATGTTGCTCACTTTTGTATGTAGTGTGATGCTATTTTTAGTATTTTGCTTAACTCTTTCGGGACCGCCCGAAAAAGTGATGAAAAAGTGAGGTCTCGATACAAATTTTTTATTACATAAAGCAAAGGCACCATCCTACCTTAGCATATACCAAAATGCAGCTAATTATATGTTCTTTGACATACAATACCAAGTTTTACTTCAACACTGACAATAGAACCATGAAAAAATCTTAAAGAACTTTGTAAAAAAAACTACAGAAAAAGATGAAAAAAAGCGTAAATATAAAAATATTAAAAAAGAATAAAATTATTTCAGGATATACAAAATCTAACACAATGCTTTGTTTCTTCATTGCGAAAGTTTGATGCGGCTGGGTGTAACTGGTTTTTTGTTTTGTGCGTAATCTCTTTGGCACTAGGGCCATGGCTACGTCGTCGCCCGGGTACACGCCAGGCTTTCGTCTCGGCGAAAACTTGATCCCTTTCTGAGATGGTGGCAGGAGATCACCACCATAGGTAGTTAACACCCTAGCGAACAAATATAAACCAGCCAGAACATATTTCAAGCGCACATACCTACTCCAGAGACAGTTGAAACCGAAACCAACACCCACCTTTGAGCGCGATTTGATGTTCCAGGCTGATCGACACCTGAATCCTCACTAGAGCTGAAATCCGATCTCTAAAGCCGCATTCCGACTCTTCACTGCCACTCTCATCGTTAAAATCCACAGTAGAAGGCGAAGATATGCGAGACGAGATAAGGTGGATTTCTTATCGCGCTCGCGCGAGTATGACGCCATGTTTGTTTACATTCGAAACCACTGCCCGTCAGAATAAAATATCTGATGCGTTGCCGCCTGGCGATAAAAAAAGAAACTTCACAAAAGAGAAAACTATAGTTTTCAAACTATCTCCTAGATGTCGCTAGGTGTTCCATCGAGCGAAAATTTGTATTCTGCAGGCTCGTGAAACCATCGATCATATGTGATCGATGGCCTATGGAGCGGTCCCGAAAGAGTTAATTAGATAATTAGTCAAGATAACTTACCCGCCCGCGGTGGCTCAGTGGCTAAGGCGTTGTGCTGCTGAGCACGAGGTCGCGGGTTCGATTCCCGGCCGCAGCGGCCACTTTTCTGATGGAGGCGAAAAGCAAAAACGCTCGTGTGTACGAGATTTCGGCACACGTTAAAAATCCCCAGGTGGTCAAAATTAATCCGTAGCCCTCCACTACAGCGCGCCTCATCGCCTGCGTTGCATCGGCGCGTTAAACCCTACAATCAAATCAATAGTCAAGATAACTTAGCCAATTTCTGAAGCAATGAAGCTAGAAAAAAATTCCAATTAAAAAGTTGCAGAGTGGTTGTTAAAACTGATTGATTGTAGGGTTTAACATGCCGACGCAATGCAGGCGATGAGGCGCGCCGTAGTGGAGGGCTCCGGATTAATTTTGACCACCTGGGGATCTTTAACGTACGTTGAAATCTCGTACACAGGCGTTTTTGCTTTTCGTCTCCATCAGAAAAGCGGCCGCCGCGGCCGGGAATCGAACCCGCATCCTCGTGCTCGGCAGCCTTAGCCACTGAGCCACTGCGGCGGGTGGTTGTTAAATCTTCCGAACAAACAGTTTTTGTCTATCTATTGAGCATTAGTGTTTTTCAGCTTACTGAAGATGTTCGCAAAATACAAAAACACACCACGTGACGTGCCCGCTTGACCGTCGTGATTGCAGTGCTCCAAAGCTTTCCGAGCACAATCATAAACGCGCAGCTGCTTCAAAAGCGACAGGGCAGTGACGCAAGCGTTTGGCTGGGCCATTTGCGCCATCAATGTGCTTCCCTTGTTACAGTTCGTTACTATACTCGGGGACAACTTTCTGTGGCAATGGAGCGAAAGCTACGGAGGGAGGCGGAGGGGGAAACTAACTGCTCTGTGTTACTACGCGAAGTAGTTCCCAATAAACTGGTTTTGGTTTCAGTTTCGGCGTGACCGATACGCATTTGATACAGTTCATTTCTTCGCATAAGCTCCATAGTTGAATGCGCTGAACCACGATCACCAAGCATGCAGGCATATTGGCGTCTCCTTCCACACGCTTCATTTGTTTGTAAACAGGCCAACGTTTTGACTGGACACAGCCCGAGCGTCCGTGAAGTGGAGAACTCAGACCGACTGTGGACTCTGTATCGTTCAGAAAAGAAGTGAATTTTGTAAGCGCTGCAGTTTTGACTGAATGCACCGATCTGTAAACTCTTCTACTGGGCAGCAGCACCGGCATGTGCGGTGTACTTACCTAGCGCGGTCGCGGTATACCGAAAGAGCAGCATGCACACATGCTTACGCACACGCTCGCTTATGCCGGGAAACTGGCTAACCGAACGGATTGCGAAAACAGCGGAGAGTCCCGGTTGCATCAGTCTCACTTGGGCGTACACTTTGCAAACCACTCGCTTCGTTTGTTTAGGCAGCGAAGCTTTACAAACCCTATGCGGAGAATGAAGTGGCGAGCTGCCGAAAGCAGTCAAGAACGCCGTGTTTTTTTTGTTTTTTTTTTTTCGGGAGGGAACCATTGCGACGCCAAAAATATCCGAAAATGTAAAAAAATGCTCTGTTTCATTTACTCTGGCTCGCAATTTAGTAGCATTATCACTGCAAGTCTAAAACTTCAGAACTAAATATTCTTGAATTGCTGAGGTTACCGCCAGCCAATTATTTTTGTTGAACTACTTCCAGGTGCGCAGTGAAATGGCGTGGTCCGGCTCCGTAGCCTTGACTGCATTGCCACAGAAAGTTGTCCCCGAGTATAGCAATAAGCAGACGCAGGCAACGCTTGCGTCGCTGCCCTGTTGCCTTTAAAGGTGGACTCATTCTTATGGCACTTGTCAATTCGTGACCTACGGGCTTATAAAAAGCATCGTGTACCAATACAAAAAAGGTTTACAAATCCATAGAAATGTTCCTACCAGCCTAGTTTGCTTGCTTTGGAAATCTATCACTTCACTGAAATAATAATAAAAAAATAAACGCAAGAAACATTTTGGTTCATCCAGTTTTCACTAGATGGTGCTACCATTCTAGCAAGCAAGAGTTTTTTTTTTAGTTCAATACAGAAGTGACATCTCTAAAATAAGCAAACTAGGCCGTGGTGAACATTCGTATGTATTTGTAAAACTTCTTGTATTCGTGCTTGATTGTTTTTAAGCCCGTGGGTCATAAAGTAGCAAGTCCCATAGGAATGTCAACAGGTGGGTCCCCCTTAAGCAGCAGCGTGCCTATGATTGTTTGTGCGGGGAACGTTTGGGAGCACTGCAATTACAACACGCGAGCGGGCATGTCACGTGGTGTTTGTATTTTGCGGGCATCATGAATAAGCTGAAAAACACCAATACTCAATGAACAGAACGACAGAAACTGTTCATTCAGGCGTTTTGCGAACCACTCTGCAACTTTCTAATTGGAATTTTTTTCCTAGCTTCCTTGCTTCAGAAGTTGGCTAAACAATTTCGACTAATTATCTAATCAAGCAAAATAAAAAATACATGACACACTACATACAAAAGTGAGCAACATGCGATTGTCGTCTTAGTCAATCGGCATATTTTGAAACTCTGGCAAAAGTTAGCTGAAACACCCTGTATACTCATTGATATTTGCCGTTTTGCCCGAGGTGATCACCTTGCTGTGGGTGGCTTCTGCCAGCAGGAGAGGTAACAGGCACAGCTTCATCAAAAGTTTGCAGCCGTATTTTCCAATGTAGGTGCACTGTGCACCACATCCCACCGAATGATTTGTTTTCAGGGGACACTAAACAGCCTCCCTTTAGTACTGCAGGTGCTTGTCCACAACGCCAAACTTATGCTGAACTGGGGAGTTTGTTGCTGGGCTAGTTGGTGCATATTAAGTTTAGAAGAAACCAGCTGAACATATAAACAGAGGACTAAGGGTTAACAAAAGTGACAGGGACACTGCTGCATGTTAACACTTAGTCCTTTTGATGTTAACACTTAATCCTTTGTTTCCATGTTCAGCTGGTTTCTTCTAAACTTATTATGCTGAACTGCCATGTTCCTTTTTTTTTTTTTTCCGCCTTCTGGTGAGCTAGCACTGGGTTCTCCCACTCGTTATGGTAGAGGCAGCAGCAAAAACAGCATAAATGTGAGCAAAAAATGATGATGAAATGCCTTTTCCTGACTGCAGTTCATAGGCATATCGGCATACCAAATTGCTATAGGTGTCTTCGATTTTGCGGCACTCGCTGCACTCATTCAGGTAGTGCAGCACTCGCCTCTGATTTTCTAGTGCAGCGCGCGGTGCCTGAACTTTTCTATTCAATTACCGACGGTGCAGAGAGTCCAGGATGAGTTCACGGCTTTGCCTGCACCTCCCAGGGAGGAGGTGCAGAAGCAGACGACAAAAGTGCAGGACTGGTTCTGCACTGGCGGCGCCTGCACTGAACTGGCTGAACTCATTCTGAACTCATGCAGAATGTGCAGGCCAAATTGAAGAGACCTAATATTTATTGATGCCTGCACTTACCTTGTTGCCAGGCTACAATTTGCGTTTTGCCTCTGACCACTCTATAAGACAAGAAAAAATATATTTTTACCTATATACTTGTTCATGTGATAATCTTCGTGGAAGCGCATGTGGTAGCGCATGACTAGTGTGCAGAATCGCCTCATGTTTTCGCAATTTCAGTGTGACCCAACTTATTACTAAAGTGAGAAATTACTCGCACACATTTACTGTTCAGCTTCCGACCTGCGTCTTTGATATGTTGTAGCACTGTCTCCAGTATCTTTAGCTGCTTCTCAGCCGATTCACCAAAAAATTGTCGCTGTCAGTGTAAAAGAGGACACCAGCACAATTGTGAAGAATGAGAGACATCATACTCTGGAAAGCTGCAGTTGCTGACGCTAGCCCCAAAGCAAACGCGTACAACCCTTCAAGGGCGTACAGCCCTTTATGTGTAATGAAAGCTGTCAAGTCCCTACTCTCAGGATCCAGGAGAACTCGGGGATAGGCAGAAGCTAAGTAAGGTTCGAAAAGTGCATTGTCCCCACCAAAGCATGAAGCAGCTCATCCATGTGTGGCAGCGGAAAGTTGTCCGGAACAATAGCCTTGTTAGGTTCGCGTAAGTCTATACAAAGCCTAATACTGCCATCTTGCTTTTCAATGACTAATAGGAGACACCCATTCTGATGCATTGATACGTTCAGTGATGTCCCAGCATTCTAAGCGTTGCAGTTCTTACACGTGTGGTCGTAACGTAAGAAGAAGGCGGCGAAGTTTTGATGCTACCGGCTGAATCCCCGCACATGTCCTAATCCCGTGAACAAAGCCTTTTGCAAGACCCAGCTCCTTTGTGAAGAGGGAGCCAAACGTTTGCTGAAGTGGTGGTGGCAGCTGCGTGAACGGCTTGATCGGACATGTAACAGCTACTTCGGCATTCCATACTGCACTGGTTTGAAAGCACTGGAGTTGAGAACCTTCAATGTGCAACTTCAATGCCTTAATACCATACAAGCCTATGAGAGAACAGCCCTGTTTGACGACATAAAACAACAGCAGTGCGCTGTGATTCTCGAAGAAAACTTCATAAACAAAAGGAGCCTTGAACCAATATGGTCGTTTGGAATAATTCAGAAGTGTTAGACGAGGAACATGACATATCAGGAAAATGCTAGTCAAACACCTTCCCTGAAATAATGGAAACAGAAAAGGCAGAATTGACTAACAGATTCAAAGTGATTTGCCCGACTTAATGTGAAAGCCCCAGATGAAAGAGGCTGTTTAACCACAAGAACCTATACAGTTTCCATCTGCGATGGGCTAGCAACTGAAACTTCGTGAACTGTTTGCGACTGTTTCTGGTTGCAGACTTTTTGAAAATGCGCAATGCGGTCGCACAAGAAGCATTTCTTTCCTTTAGCTGGGCAGCGTTGCCATGAAGCGCGATGCTGTCTAGAACCACATCTGAAGCAATGGTGTGGAGTTTGCGTGTTGCTGCAAATTGGATGGACGGCGCTCGAATTCGGGGCGGTTCCCATGCGTCAGTGCCTTGCCACGTTGACTGAGAGCACTGTGCAAGCGCACGGCCATGAATGCGATGGCGGCAACAATGAACTGTCTTCTGTGCAAGATTGCGCAGATACTGGCTGCGCAGAAACAGAAAATTCTTTCATTTCCGTGGCCGCTTGTTCAATTTGAATAGCGAGAGCAACTGCCTTGTCAAACGACAGCGAAGGCCTTTCTAACAGAAGGCATTCCCGAATACGATGCGAGGACACGCCATCAACAAACTGGTCACATGACTCTTCTGGCGATTTTAAACGAGCAGATCGTGGCGAGCTCTGTAAGGGTAATCTTGAACTTTTGAATAGACTCTCCTGGGGACTGCATCCGGCGGTGAAATGGGGGCGCTTGACGACCAGGTTGCAGGTGGTATCAAAGTGCTTGGCCTATGTCGCTACTGTGGAGGCATACACGTCTGGCGTAGCTACGAACCCTTTCTTCTCCCCTGTCTTCCCTGCCACCTGTGAAACAGACAGGGTGGAGAAAATATGTTGACCTTCGGGTCCCAAAAATTGCAGAAGAGCCTTGCGCCACTCTGGGGAGAACTTCGAAGTGCCAGATTCTGGCAGCTATACCTCGAACGTGTCGAGCCGTCGGGACCATGGCTGCACAGGGCAACCTGTGTTGTTGGTAGGAACAGATACGGTGGAGCGATGCCGGCAAAAGCCATCGGGTGGGAGTTTCTGGTTATCTCCTGGGAATTGCATCAAAATGCGCTTCTAAAACCTCGTTGCCATTGTGTGATGGAGTGATGTGACCCTCACCAGCCGTGTGTGGCATACTGCTCTTTAATAGACTTCGGAACAATCTGTACAACACAAGGACACAGTGTTGCCAACCTAAGCACAAACTGAAACGGCACACCTATGGGCAGGATACAACACCTTGTATGTTTATTGCAAGGGGTGTGTACTGACATCACGTGGGTTTTATTTTTAATTTTGGCGCTGCAGATGTTTGTGCACGTGTGAAAAATTCTAACATGGAGGAAGATATAAATTCTAGCAATTTCACTTGTACCAGTGGAGTGTATGTAAGCCGTCATAGTTACAGCCTTCTAGTCAACAGATTTCTATTAACTGCAAGTTGCAAGTTAGCACTTCGTCCTCGTACATTCTTTGTCCTTCGTCTTTTTTGCTCTATACACCTGTTAATAATGATCGACCAACTAGCCCAACAACGTACTTTACTGTACTTTACAACAGATTTCTAGATTTTGTTTTAAGTAAAACCAATTTCATTTATTTCAAAACTTTTTCTGCCTTGCACCTCCTTTCCTACGGCAAGCAGGAATTCAATGAAGTTGGAGCTTTCCCTTGAGGCAAAGCCAGTGGGTTGATAAACTTCATGTATTGTTCTTCACTTCTTTTAGGCCTGGTTTACCAGTTCTTCACGGTTTATGTGGGGTCAGGAAATCCTGGTATTAATATTTGGTGCGGTTTCTTTCTGTTCAGGGGGTAATGGAGCAGATTCAAAAAGCACCGCTGTGGTCGCCCCCAGAACGGGGCCACTGGGCAGCACCGAGACAACGGCCAAGCCCAAGCGCTACTCGTCACTGCGTCAGCGGCCCATGGCAGAGGTAGGTCCCAACTTTCGGAAATTAGATTGGCTGTGTTTCAAGCGCCATGACGCCGCTGAGTCCCACAGGCGCTGTATACGCCACCTGGCTGGCATACACGTGAAGTGATTCTATGTGCAAAAACTTTTCATGCTTTCATCGTTGTCCATTTTTTGCAAATTGCATGTCAAACCTACAAATTCAGCTAAGCTACTGTCATAGCCTGCAACGTTGATCGGGATTAAGAATAGCAGCCTTCGCTTACGCATGGGTTAGAACAGCTGTGCAGAGGTAGTCAGCAAAAGGGCAAGGATAGGGGGAAAGCGCATGCGGTGTTGCCCTCCTATGTTGGCGGCAAAGCAAAAAAAAAAAGGGGTTGGGGGGGACTGCTTATTTCCAGTCATGCCTGCTGCTCCCGGCGGAGCAAAGACGCGCACTCCAAGAGGTGCACTCGTGTGGGTTACCGAAGTTACTCGCACCAGCTATGTTTCCCCATCAGTCATCATTGTCGGGGAAATATTGTCCTTATGGGTCAATTTTTGTGGAGGTCAAGAAGAGACTTCGCTGTATTGAAATTACAGCAACAGTTACTCTATTATAGCGAGATAAAAATACTGTAAAACCTCGTTACAAGACACTCAAGGGACCCAGGAAACATGTCTCTTGTAACCAAGGTCACTTATAACAAACAATCCTAAACACACTGTGGAATTGGAAATTACCACTTTGTTATACATCGGCATCAAAGCGTATCTAGATAG
This sequence comes from Haemaphysalis longicornis, assembly GCF_048455015.1. Taxonomy (NCBI): domain Eukaryota; kingdom Metazoa; phylum Arthropoda; class Arachnida; order Ixodida; family Ixodidae; genus Haemaphysalis; species Haemaphysalis longicornis. The sequence continues at coordinate 439,904,042 of NW_027526203.1, read as the reverse complement.
GTTGACAAGAAAACGCTTACTGTGGCTTAAAGACGTCATTCATATAGTAGTTTTAGGGACTGCAGAGTTTATGAGCTTCTTTCCCAATCTTTTAGGTAAGCCACCACTTTGCAAGCCTTCCTGTTCTCACAATACCATTAAAGTGCTCTTAGTCGTTTATCAGCCTCAACTGCTGACGCTTTCTGCCCTGCAAGATCCTTGTCATCCTTCTCTGGTTCATCCTCTAGGGAACCAGTTACGTGTACCAGGATCACATGATCATTAAGCTCCTCGGGGCATATAAGGTCCACATTCGCAGACGCAAACTCCTCAAAGGGTTCTGGAACCTTTGCAGTCTCGTGGATGCAGGCTCAAGCTTATCTTCAGGGCAGTTTTCCACAAGGTCTTTCATATAAGGCCCCTTTTCCATGTCTCTTCTATATAGTGAGGGCTTTACTCTAGGGGCCCAAAAAAGTTGCCCTTAGTAACAGATGGTCTCTTGTAACCATGTCTCTTCTCTTCTATGCAATGTTCCTAATGTTGTGAATATAGGGAAACCAACCAAACCATTTTCAAATGTCTATTATAAGCAAGTGTCGCTTGTAACAGTGTCTCTTGTAATGGAGTTTTACTGTACATACATGGTTTCTTCCAGTAGACGTTAGGTTGCTTACTCTTTGTAGCCTCGTTGGATCAAAGTCTTGCTGCATTAGATATAAAGCTGTTAGTGCACTGTGGGCCTGTTGGTGGTTGTTTTCCAGTACATGTAGGTTAGGAGTTTATATGCTCAATATAGGCCAATCGCTGTCCTATCTCAAGCAAGGGCAGGCACCCTTTGGTATGCTAGCATCGATATTCATGCTGATGACACAAGTGTAGGCTTGTTCAGCCCATTGTGGGGCTTTTGGTTTTGTTTCCATCATCGTTGCACAATGGAGAAGGCTTAGAATGGAAACTGATAATAGCATACATTGTACCAAGAGGGCTTGTTAGCTCTCCCGTTTCGTAGGGTGGTATTTTTGCCTATAGTTGGTGACAGCTTAACTCTGCAGCGGCTTTTCAAGATCAAAGGGATTTTGTGTTCATCCGCAACCAATGGCGTCTCGCCGTTTGTGTGACGCCTGCGACGTACGTTTGAAAGGAGAACTACTTCCAATATGGCCGCGCTCGCTTCCCCACCGCTGCTGCGCTGTCGAGCGACAACGAGGTTGCCGAGAACCAACAGCTCTGTAGGCGATTTGTGTTACGAATGTGCTGTAGTGCATCAAGGAGCCGCTTATCGTCACCTGTCCCGTGTGTGTCTTGCCGCGTCGTGGTTTTTACGTACGTGAGGAAATCGTGGCAGCACTGGTGGGCTGTTTTACGTACTCGGAACGTCGTCAACGAACTCGATCTAAGAACGGCAAAGCGTCGAAGCTGCATCTGTTGCTGGTGTGATTGTGGAAATTGTGTCGGTGTAACGCAACCTTTGTGAAGAAATAATGCGATTTGCTTTCATATACGGCAGTAGCGGTGACAAGTTGCAAGCGTTTTCGTTTGTTGCTGTGAGCGTAGGCTGCGCCCGATGTTGAGCGCAGGCCTACGTGGTGTCCGTCCGGCCCGACGCGGATCGTGCAAACGTGTGCGGCGTGTTTTTTGGCCGGATACGGCCGCTCGTACAGCCGAACACGTTATTAAGACGACTGCCAAATCTTACAATGTAAGGTATCTTTCCTTGCCGATTCGCGCATTGCTTTAGCCTGCCGGGGTACGAACGGAGCAGCGGTGTGGCGTTTTTTTCCCCCTGGCGTAAACAGGTATGATTAAACCATTATTGCAGAGACTCGCGAAGAAGTAAACGTTCGTGCACAATTATCCGAGACTGGGTTGGGTAGCTTTAAGAAAATCGGTATGAACCTGCCTTCTTGCGAGACGGGTGCCTATGGCGTTCTGTTTGTGCCAATGGGCATGTTATCGAACATACAAAAGTATGAACGAGTGCGAGTATTGTTGAGATAATCAAATGTGGTAGCGTTTCGTTTCTTGACTCATTGGTTGGTCGTAATCATCAGTAGCATTTTTGAAACGTATAAGATGGCTAAATAAACATCGAAACTGCATGATTGCTTGATTTTGAACCACGTCGTTGAAGGAAGCCGGAAATGTGTGGTCCCGCAACATGACCACGTAGTTTTTTATACATTGCCAAAAATACACACGCCCGCAGCTTTTTATTATGCCTGCTAAGCTTATGGTGCGCACGCTTCCATCGCTACAATAAGTGGTATCAGAGAAACTGACTATGCATGTACTGAGGCTGCGTATTTCGTGTGCAGTGTGGAATTTCTCATTAAGTGTCATGAGCTGTTAAAGTTGTTTTGAAATAGCTGAATTCGTTTAGTAGGAATGAACCAATAGTTTATCTTCCCTTTATTTTCATGCAGTTTGTGTGATGGGCTTTATGAGTTATAAAAATTTGTCTATTGCAGCTGTGTTTCATAGTGATGGCTGTAGTTTAATTATTGCATTTTGGTGCTTGTGCAGTTTAAATTTCAACAAAGGGGTTACGTGTATTGGCAGACATTCAGATTTCCAGTGTCTCTGTCATGATAGACTGTTATTATACAGAGTGGAGGACATGTTTGAGCGTCTTATCATGGAGCATACTTTATATTAGATTCAACACCGCTTCCCACTTTTAGATGTTTTTATTGTTCCAGCAACTGTGGAGAGCCTTCAAACAGTGACTGAAGGTGGTTCAGGTTGAAGAGCTGCAGTAATAATTGCTAATACTTGTCTATCAGGTAGAAAAGAGGTATACGTCACCCCTTCAGAATGCTATGTTCATACTTTTCAAGCATGCACTGTTGATTCTGGTTATACAGCTGCAAGAATAATAGAAAGCAGTGATGTGGCATATCAAAATTGTTCAACTTCAGGCCTCCAGAGTGTCATGTCGCTGCTTTCCGTGCGCACTGTTGCTTCCAGCTGATTCAGACGCAATAAAAATTGGAAAAACTTACTCAGCAGGTCGCAACGATTTTACGTCACTTCTTCAAGATGCTATGTAACTCCTTTACAAGGTTGAACTGTTCCTTCTGACTAGAAAGCTATGGTAAGAAGTGAAAGCTCTAATAAAATACGTTGGAACGTGTTTATGCCAGGCCTTCAAGCTGTGATGTCGCTGCTTTTTATGCACACATTGTAGCTTCTAGCCAAGAAGTTGTGGTGAGGGTTGAAGACACTTACATAGTACGTTAGAATAAATTCATGGCACACTTTCAGGCTATGAAATCGCTGCTTCTCTCGCACACACATTGTAGTTTATGGCCATGAAGTTGTGGTGAGAGTTGAAGATGCTTATGTAGTACGTTAGAATGAATTCATGCCACACCTTCACGCTGTGAAGTCACTGCTTTTCACGTACACACTGTTGCTTTTGGCTTTAAAGCTGCTTTAGGCATTGAAAACACTGGTGCAGCAAATCAAAATGGATCCAATGTCAGGCTTTCAGGGTGCCACTTTGCTGCTGCTGGCTGGAAAGTGTGGTAAGAATAGAAAATGCTTGTGCAGTAGCCCATGACACGTTGACAAGGGGCAGTGAGAATTAAATATTTCTTCTCCCTGTTCCAGTTTGGTGCTCTGATTGGTTGCAGAAGTGGATAAAATAGAAATGCTTGCATGGAGATGTCGGCACATTTTTAAATAATTCACTTAGATCTCACGTTCATACTCATATCATTGGGCCTGTTGAGTGTGGTTGTCTAAATAGGTGCAGTAAGAATGAGTGCACTTGTATAGCTGTTCGTTCAGGTTTCGTATGGGGCAGTCAGTGTTCGAGATCACTGTTTGGTGTACATAGGGGAAGATTATTGGCTTCGGGAAGATTATCAGAAATTTAAATGCTTCCACAAAAGCTTGACATGACATGGCTGCAAAGCAACTACATGTTGAACCGAATATTTTCTTTATGTATGCTATTTCAAAAGCCTCATCAACAATAAAAATATCTTCACGGTAGGCTGCTGCACATCAGTGTAAAGCCATGCAATGAAAGTTGAATGTAGCACAACTTGGAAACGAACTTCGGACGGATGCATTTGTAGGTCACTATTCGTTTTTTTTCCATAAAAGCTCGCAACAGTACTTTTTTTAGGCGGCTGCTAGTGCTTAAAGGGCCCCTGAGATGGGGGTTTTTGGGGGGTCGATGGTATCGGAGCGCAACGGCTATTTCTTGAACTAATCGTGACGTGTTTGTGCGCTCTTGATTTAGTCAATTTTTTACGAGCGTAAAAACATCAGAAAGCTACAAAAAACATCTTTTGTGTGTGGGTGCTTTTACACAGTCACACATATTTGTTTTATACCGGAGTGTAAAGCACTTACACACCGGGCCAAACCGGGCTTGACGCTCCTCCGTTCTCGGCGGAAGGATACAGTGAGCGCAGGAGCAACGACGCTTGCAGCCAGCGTGATCGCTCAGCGCTCCGTGTCTCAGTTTTCTTTGCATTTGCTTTCTTGGACGCTGTACCCGAAAGGATTCTTTGCACCATCTGTGTTTCGAGCGTAGCCTCGACGTTGTTTCAGAGGTGGTAACGAACGGCGCGCCAAGGGAGCGCCGCGCCGACGACGAAGGAGGAGCTCCGCACGCAGCGCTTGGACGACGCCGGGCACTGCTCGTGATCACGAGGCGCACGCTCAAGTGCGCTCACGCGGGCTGAATAAATCAGTTCAAGCCCAAACGCTGTCGCAGCTGATTCTCTGCGGCGGTCGCGACAAGGGCAAGAGCATGCTCATCCCGTAACGACAACTGCCAAAGAGTTTCATTTCATTGCTTCCCATCAAGTCATGATCGCAGGAAAGTGTGGTTTGCTGCACCGGCCTTCTGAATGAACCTGTTGCCTAGTGTCCTTAGCGCGCTTTACCGTTTACCGTGTTAAATGAAGCAAGAGTAGCCGTTTGCCGCTGAAAACGAAAGGATTGCACTCTGCGGTTTCTGCATTCCGGCTTACCGGCTCTGCCGAGTAGCGACATCTGGCGAATTTGTCGCAAAGTAAATGACACAAACGTTTGTTGCCCAGAACTGTTCGCTTACGCTTGAAATGGCTTGAATCTTAGACGTCTTAGATTGAACTCTCACAATACAATATTTTTTTTTAAAAGAGCCGTATACTTCTACTGTAGAGCTTAAAAAATCGAAAACATGACGTTGACGCCGCCATCTAGTGGGAAGAATTAGGACCAAGTATTGCATTAACCAGAATTCACGCCACCGCTAAATATTTCGATATAAAATGAGTAAGATATATTGTAATGATTCCGCAGTTACCTATATTACCTTGCCCAAGACGATTTTGAAAGCATAAAAGAGCTATGCTAGTTCATAAAGGCATCTGAACCATTGGAAGCGTGGGAAGCTGGAGTAGGGGCGGAAATTTTGCTCGCTCATTCTAAAAAAAATTGTCATTTATCGTGCTCCTGATCATCATTTAGCAAGAATGTAGTAAGCAACATCAACTAAAATTGCTTGCATGAAGCGCAGAGCACAGCGCATTTGCTGTGCCGTAAAGTTCCGGAAGAACGCCCACCCAAATTTAAGTACATGTGATATCAAGTGAAAAATACGAGATTGGCGAAATTTCGGGTCAAGCGCGGAAAGGACGAATAAGTGACCGCATCTACACATGAAGAGATGATTCGGGTTTGTTTTGTTCACTCATCGGCGCTAAAGCCATGGATTTTACGGGGTGGGCGCGCGTCTTTCAGTAAATTGAATATTTCACCCGTAAAAGGGGGTGGGCGATGTTTCGGGGGAGGGCGTTCACTCGGAACTTTCCGGTAATCTAATCAAAACGCGAGCGTACATTTCGCCGGCGCAGGGGGCTCGCTACTACAGTCGGTAGAAATTCTAGCCTCTGTATCGCTATGTAGCGACGGTAAAAATAAGTTACCGTTCACGAAAACTCTCGCGCATGCAAGGTCGACTTCCGCAATCACCAGTATCTCCTGCTCAAAGTCCGTAAAGACTGAAAACGTAGCTTAAAAAAAAAAAAAAAAAAGGACGTCGTCGTCTCATGTGCGACCCACTCGCTGAAGTAACCATGGTAACGACGACGCTCTAAACCAAACCGCCGCCGTCAAAAACCGCGGACATTCCGGCGGCCAACCATGAAATGAGTGCTTCGCCTCGGACGAGGTCGGACTATGTCGTCATCGCAAGCCGCCGAGCCAACAAATAGTTCTGTCTCGTCGGGGTAATAACTTTTGTTAGCGTGAGCGAATATGCTTACTATTTTTGGACTTGTTTCTACAAGAACTATAGAGTAGATTTCTGACACAAACAAAAACACTTTGAAATCCATCTCAGGCCCCCTTTAAGGGTGTTTTTCTATCAATTTTCACCGTCAGTTGGGGTTCTCTGCGTTATCATTCCACTGTAAACTGCGCGGTGGTGATATGACACTAAAGAAACGCCGGCAGCTGTTTTATTACATCGCCGGGAAACACCTCGGAAATGGTCGCCTGGATTGAAAGCATGACACTGTATACTGTCAGTCTAACCAACTGACGTAGAGCGTCTTGCCACTCGCGAGTCTCGTGAAGTAGAAATGCTTAGTCTTGTAACGTTTCACATCCCGCAGTTCTCGGCTCGCGCCATACGGTGTTGTCGTCTCGTTTAAGCGGAATAAAAAAACGCTTGTTTCTTCGCACCTACAGCTGATTTCGCAAGGCAGGACACCTTATGCGGCATCGCGACCTCCACAGTTGCGTGCGTCGCCGCGATAGGTGTTTGCAGTGCGTCACTACGTTCGAAACAGTCGCATAGAACAATGCGTGGCCCGTTGATATCGCGGCCGATTTCTGAAAGACACCGATGAATTTTCGCCGCTGGTTTCCTTTTCACCCTGGGCTTACACAGTCCGTGCACTGCATCCAGCCATTGCGGCGACGAACCGCCCCGTTCTTCCACCGTGCGTTTACGACGCTTGATTTAGCGGTGACGATGGCTGTGGAATATATTGTACCGACTACATTTCTTGACAATGATTGCACACGCGAAGTGAAGAAATAGTCGAACTGCGACGAGCCCGACAAAATATAACGACGACCATTAATTATGTTGATTATGTTTCTCCAAGCAGACGACGGCTAAGCGACGTGCAGCGGTCGAAATTCGAACTATTCAGACCCAAAAAATCGTGTGCGCGTTGTTTATATGTTTATTTCTGTTGTCTAACAGTAAAACAATCACAGATAGCTTTGATTTAAGCATAAAATGCACAGGAAATAGTTTCTATCAAGAATAACCTTTGTTTTAGTGAATAATTTTTTCTTCTCCTGAGCCAGTTTTCAATGAAGATGACTTTTTCTTTTTTCTGTGAAAATCATTCATTCTTCGGAATGAAACATATATAAACGACATCATAATCAGATGGTTATACTGTCAGCCGCTCATATTAGTAATCATGGGTATAAACAGCTGCAATATAACGAACTATTTTTTCTAACGGCGGAGAGTCAGCTAGCGGCCAAACAACGCTTGTGGGCGGAGCTGCATTCTTACCCTGTCATCAACTATAGTGCACGTGTGTTGTGTAAATCAGTAGTAGTTTTTAATTCCTATGTGCTCCGTATATCTGTTATGAGCATAGTTTGTATCCACACGAGTGCATCATTTTCTTGTGTGTTGCTCTACATTTATACCCTGCTCTGGGAACACACAAGCAACCAGTGTGCTTGTGTGTGTGTGCTGGAGTGACTTGCTTTTTTTTTTTTTGCTTTGATGAGCAGTGGCAAAATTCTTGTACCTCTATGTGTGAGTAAGCTGAGAGTTCCTTTGTGTTGACCAGCTAAAATGGTGTGCAGCCACAAAACTTGAATATAGGTTGCTATCTACTCTTCAGTGGTACAGTAAAATCTGGTTACAAGAGACACTGTTACAAGAGACACTTGGTTATGAGAGACATTTGAATGAAAGCGGTTTGGTTGGTTTTCCAATGTTCACCATGTTAGTGACATTGCATACAAGAGACCTTGGTTACAAGAGACGTTTTTTGGCTGCCTTGAGTGTCTCTTGTGATGAGGTTTTACTGTATCCCCAATTGCAAAGTGCTGTAGAGTGTGCTTCTGTCCCTTAGGTTGGTTTATTGCCCTACAGAATATTGCATAGATATTGGTTTATCGAAACAGAATTATTTCTGTTAATATGCACAGTTATTTGTGCCCATGCTTTGCTCACGGTCGAGTTTTAAGCGTCTAGACAGCCGAGGGTGATACAACTGTTGGTGATACGGGCACCGTTTGAGCACTCAAAGCAAGTTGGGGGTGGGGCGTGATCCAAAGTGGCGTGCACTTTGGCAGCTCTTTTTTGGGCACCTTTGCAAGTGTGTTGAAGCGGCGTCTGGTGTGCCCAGGCCACCTCGTACACCCAGGAGCCCGGTGTGGTTGCACCCCAGATGGCCAGCACACAGGCGCCCCCACCACCACCAGGTCCCAATCCCCCACAGCCAGCCATCTTGACGCCAGCGCATTTTCAAGGACCCTATTCGCCGTATCCGGAAGGCTACAGTGAGCCCCTCACTTCTACCTTTGTAGTCTCGCCAGTTGCCTCGTATGGGTGGGGAAACTAAACAGCATAGGATGGCTGCTACAAAAAGCAGGCTTTAAATAGTGTGGTGGTTGGCTTTTGTTTAAGTTTTTTCAGTAATTAATGAAGTAAGCTACCAAGTACAGTTTCATATCGTCAAAACCTGCAAGGCTTGCACACAGTGGAGTGCATAACTAATTTTAATTTTGTGTACATGCACCTGAAGAGGTTATTTAGGCGTAGTTGACCTTGTTTACCATTTGCTGAACATGCATTTTAAAGGGTGTAAATACCTACCAGTGTCTTCACTTATTGCAATTCCAGATGACACCAGCTTTTTATTGGGTACGGCAGATAACATTGCTTTCACAAAAAATAAAATAATAAGCTCATTCATTTAATTGCATCACAACATTTTTATACAGTCAAACCTTGATGAATGAACTTCAATGTAATGAAACCCCCGATGTAACGAAACACATAATTTTTTTAAACTCAATTGTATGCACACCATGTATTTCCACCCTCTGTGTAACGAAGTCCCATTTGCCGAAATTCAATGTAAGTGGAAGTGATTTTGGGAGACTCAAGGGGCGAAATGGGGTCTTGATAAAACGTGAACGGCATCCGCCCAATGCCGTGGATGCAGCGAGATACTGAGTCCATGAGTGAGCTCCTTGCCTACAAGCTCCTTTAGCACAAAGCATGCCCCAAGCGGCGAGGATTTGATCGTTATAGGCACCGGACACTGAAGTTTACGCACGACTGCAATCCCGCCTCTCGCCGTCGCTTAGCAACTCTGGGTCGGTGGATGCCGCGACCGGCCATTCAGTGCACGTAAAAACGCACGCTGCGTGTGGTTCGACGTTGTGTGTGGAATTTTTTTAAGAAACATAGTTATAATTGCAAGTTGCAGGGTCCGAAAGGATCAAAACTCTCCAGGAAAGAATTAGTGGCAGTGCTGCTACTGCTGTGTGAAGGACGGCCACAATCGCGAAAGGCAGCCTGCCATTGTTCTGTACAGGTTTGTCAGGCAGCCGGGGAGAATAAGCGTCGCAAGAAATGGATTTTAGCAGTAAGAAAGCCATGGCATTTTTCGTCAGTGGAAGGAGTAAAATTATGAGTACAATGACTGTTTATGCACAGCGGAGACACGAAGGGCCGTAAAACTAAAACATTTGCTTTCAGTGTTCCATACACATTGCACGCTGCGATGAATCGCATGCCGTTGTAGTATTTGCATTAACACAAGGTATTATGGCTTCTGACACTGTTGTTTTATCAGGAGTAACTTTTTTTTAGCGACATTCATGGCACCGAATGGATGCCAAAAGGCGGCACAAGATTATGTTCACAGAACTTCGCGGGTGATGCCAAAAGCAATGTCAAGACGGTCAATACGCATCCTGCTTACTGCCCTACTTTGTTCCCCAAAGTGTACAGAGTTCGGCCACGCATTCCAAGTGAGAGCGTGGCAAGCTATCAGAGGCCAGGTTGCATTCACTCGCTCAGACTTCTTTAATGCGTTTTGCGTACTCTGAATATTGCGCAATAATAACCTCAACTTCAGAGTAAGCAGAGGATGGGGAGGAGGAGGAAATACTTTTTTGGAGAATTCTGAACGGCCTGAACAAACCGTATCACGATTAGCCGCTAAGACGACTCTAACATTACCCACAAGAAAACTAAACGGAATATCTTTGTAAAGACAATCGCAGCTCCGCAGCAGATTTCCAACTGTGTGGAACTGCGTTTACTTTGTCATCAGCTAATAATGTCTGGAATCCGTTGGTAATTAGTGACAACACCAACCGAGCTGAAGAAGGGCAACCGAAAAAGTAACTGTAGTGTGGTTGCGCGAACAGAGGAAACAACACAGACACCCTTCTGTCGTGGAGCGCCGTTGTATACGCTGGGGTCACTTTATTAGGCTGTGATACAAGAAAAAATTAATACTGACCTGAATTGGCGCTGTAAATAAGCTTCCCTTGCTGCGAATGGGACTTCGCAACGATGTCTGTCCCGTCAATTTCTTTCATGGCGTACACGCGCGCGGGAACGTACAATCTAACTTCTTGCGCACGCGAGGATGGCAGTAGTAGTTCAGCCCCGTAATTGTCCGGAAATCGCACAGAAGCACTTGAGACGTGGGAAAAGTATTTGCCAGAACAATTTTCAAGCACGAGACACCTTTCAAAAACAATCGCAGAATCGCAAAAACAAAACCGAGAGGTGCCGAATATATGAAGGTGCGCCCGCCGTCTGGCTCTCACCAACCCAAAGTTAGCTCCAGCTTCCGCGGGGCGGCGCTGGGTGTACTTATTCGTCGCGCCCTCTGAGCAGTGGCTGGTCCCTATAAGCAATGTGTTGAGGAAAATTGTATCATTGTCTTTTTTTAACATAGCTTTTGTCGGAAAATTGAGTTCTGAAAAAACCATTCGTATTATGTGGGATTGTTATAAGTGGATTCCAGTGTGTATCGAACTCGGCAGTACAAGGTGTGTGTGTGCTCCTTGGGCAGGCAGCAGGCTTTCCTGGGTTTTATGGAGGGATAGCAGTGGTGTGGCAAAGGTTTGCAAATTTTCGCGTGCATCTGTGTAGTGCTGAAAGTGCCATTTTTTTGTCGCCCTGTTTAGCAGTGAGAGTAGCTTTCCTAACTGCTCTCGAGTGCAGCCTGTGTCTGCAATTGTTGCCAATGTCTTTTATTTAAAATGCTTCGAAGTACTTTAAGGGTGTTATTTAAGCCAAAGAAGGACATTGAGGCCATGTGGTGTATGGCGTGTGCGAAAGCTGGCCTTTGAAGACTTCAAAAAAATTGCCTCAGAAGTCATTTATAGACAGGAGAATTCAAAATATTCTGGTTTTGGGACCAATGATCCAAGGAAGGGCACAGAGCTATGAATTTATCTTTAGGGTGAAAGACTTTGCTGCAAGTACCGGGTGACAACAGGGATTCAAAGCCCGCCACAGCATAGTTGGGAAGGTTGTCTGAGGAAAAAGTGAGGGTGCTGATGAAGGAGGCGTGAAGAAATAAAAAGGGTTTTAGGGGAATGGCCTCCGGTGTTTGCAAAGTACGAACCGAAAAACATTCTCAGTACAAACGAAACGAACCTGTTTTTGGCACATGCTGACTCCTGTAGGACGTCATGGGAGCATACGAAGCAAGGCCTGCATTGCTGTTCTGGCAGCAAGCAAGAAGGGTAACACAAAGTTCTGCCCCTTTGTTATCGGCAAGTTCCAAGCACAACTGCCGCAAGGTTCCCGTGTCGTGTGGTATCGAAGGCCATGGATGACCTGTAGTACTTTCACAAAATGGCTGGAACACCAAGCTTTCAAGGAACAGTCACAAAATATGCCTGCTTGTTGACAACATTGCAGCACACCACACAGATGTGCTGCTTGGCAACTTAGAGCTTAAGTGCGTGCTGCTATTTATCGCGTGAAGATTGCCGTTATCATCTGAGGGGATGATTCGAGTGTTTGAAGCACTGTACAGGCACTGACTGAATGAAGGGTTGCTCATGATTCTTTGAATTAAGGGGAAGCTCAAGGTGTACCTTTTAGGTGCAACCGAAATGCCAAGATGTGCTTGGGATCTGGGGATCTTAAGGAAACCGCGGAGTTCTGCCATGTTCTGTATTCCTCATGGTGCACCGTGGAGGTGAGAGCAGGAGGTCCCTCTCTCCTGTCGAGCAGCTGCGTGCTCGTGCTGTGGGCAAGTGCGTCACGGAGCTCCCTCCCACATGACTGGTTTGATTAAAAGTGTAGCAGCCTGGTCCGGCTGTGTGGACAGAGGCTCCGTGGCTCGTATCTTTGGATACGAGCCGGTGAGCGGGGCAAACGCAGGTACGCTTGCTCCATATTGCCGTCCTTTGTCCGGCCCTCATGCTTTTCTTCCGGCCTAACCAGTTGGTCTTGTCAGTGATTGAGTGATACACCCAACATGCTTTATTGGAGAGCCATTAAATGCTTGTGTTGGCCATTGCTGTGTCGTGTGTGCTCCTGGCAGTTCTCTGCCACTACGCCAGTCGGCGGTCCGTGGTGCAGTTCAATGGAGCAGCTTTCCGACTTCAGTGGAGCAGCTTTTGCACTGCAATGAAGGAAGGTGGTCTCAAGCTGCTTGGATTTCGTGGAGCAAGCCTTGGAAGTATGCTATCGCGACAAAGAAGCAGCCTATGCTGCTGCTGTAGGCTGCTGCTGCTGTTTTTTGCATCAAAGGGAATAAGTTATTAGCACGCTATGTAAGTATTTAATATGTCACATGCTGTCTGCTGATAGAATTGCAATGCCCTTCATAGCGTTTTTTGGCAGATGTAGAACTTTGGCCGTTTCAAACTTTTGCCATCCCTGCACTGTTATGAGAGGTTTCACTTTAGATCTATTGCATGCCCGACCAAGTTTGATGTAAAGTTTAAAATCTGTAACAGTTGAGTGTATGCCACGATTTGATATAATTGTGTTCAATATAACGAGGGCTGCCTGTACTTTCCAGGCCATGCAGGAAGCTTCCGTATTTGCTCCTCTTTCTTTGGTGCTGGAATATTGCTGAGCTAAGTGCCGCCCCCTTGCAGTGCTTCCACCTCCTGGACAGGCGCCAGCTGTGCTGCCTCCGCAGAATCAGCCGCCTCCTGTCATGGCGCCTCCTGGCCAGATTCCGGGCTCCTATCTGCCTGCTCCAACGGGCCTCGTCAGCTTTCCCCCGCAGTACCCACCGCCGTACACTTTCCCAGCGCAGTACGCCCCGCCAGCCCCTGCTGCTCCGGCTGTGAGCCACGTCTCGGGAGCCAACATCCCGGTAACTACAGCAATCTTACCACTCATGATGTAAGCCATGAGAGAGGGGTGGAGCACACTCTGTACCAGGGTGCAAATTAAGAATGGCAATAGCTCATGTAGAGTGTCACTCTGCCGAAGCGGTGGACCTGGATGTCAATGCGCACTCATGTTTTGAAAGGAAATGGCAATTAAAGGGGGACACGGCTTTCAACTTGGTGATGAAAATGACCAGAACGACGAAGCCAGCAATAGATTCTCAAGTGCTATAGGCCCTCTGGTTAGCGTGCTCTGAAACTGCATTCCTGATTGGGTGTTGCTTCAGCAGTGCAAGATAATGGTAACTGCGTAGTGCGCAAACAGTTCGTTTTTGCTGCTTTAGTCTGCCAAGCTTCCGTGCTGTCATTTTATCTCCTGTGGTATCTAACACGGACGTTATCGCAACTGGAATGCCTGAGACTATGACACAGATTATGAGCAGTTGCGTGGCTCGAAAGGTGGAGGTCATAGAATGCAATGGGATGCTTGCGATTTAACTGTCGCCTCTCCCCATTGTGTGAATAGTGGTGTGTGCGTCTGTGTTTGACAGCAGGCTCGCAAGCTTTGGAAGCGATTGATGTGATCATACAAAGTGGTCTGAGTTTGGAATAAAAGCCTGTTCATGCCATTAAAAATGTACCTTATGGTCGCAGAGTTTTAGAGATTGAGTTGTTTTAGTGAAATTGATAATACTAATGTATACAGTTTACTTCATATCGGTTGTGCTGTTAAAAATCTTGGCTGGCTTACATGTCAAGAGCATTGAAAAAAAAAAAATGTGCATGCATTGAAGTTGGAGGAGTTGAGCAAAATATTATACCAAGCTTCCAGGTAGCTCGTTTGTATACTTCTTGTGATGCTCTGCATCTAGACTTTTGCCAGTGAACACCTGCATGTACGAGTAAGGGGCCTTGATTTGGCCCCTTGTGCAATGCTATGGGGTCTCATGGTGGGCCAGTCCGTGTCTGTTATGGGCACACAGTTGGGGGTGTCTAGGTTGCATCATTCACATTGTTGTCTCATTTGTTTATGCATACATGAAGTAACCGGGAGGTTTTGTTCTAGTTGCAATTTCTTCTAAATGTTTCACCACAAGGTTCAAGCTCAATCAAAAGGTGTATGCGAATGAATGGGAGAGCCTACTGTACTTTCTTAGTACTGGCGCGTATATGTATGTACATACAAAACCTAGCGACAAAAGTCAGATTATTAGCACAATAGGCTATGCTACAGGGATGTGGTTGCAGCAGACTTCACAGCTAGCCCATTGCCTGCACATTTTCTACACCTTCTCCCAGGCGGCAGCATCACCTGGGAATGCTTTGCCAAATCAAAATGGCTGTGAAAAGACCCTTTCTGATTCACTTCCAGCTTATGTGACGAAAGTGAAAACCAGTGCGAACAGGCTTTCAAGAAGATATTCTGGATCTGGCTCACTCTTGGCGCTTTGCGACATGTTCTGAAATGTCACGGAAACATCGAAGGGAAGCTCAAATTGTTTTTCTCTGCAAACAAGGCTTCGTTTGATGTCGAACGAAAGCTGGACTGCAAAACGCGTCCCCCCTTTGAAGGGGGACGCTCCTCCTGGGGTATTTTTTGGAGAATTATGGGGACATTGTGAGATGGGTCTTTGTTTGACTTAGGTGCCACTTGGTAAACCTGGGCTCTGACCAGGGGCTGTCACGGTGCTGTGGGCCTTCTCCGCACGCCTGTGTAGACAGCGGTTGTGCTTACCGTGACTCCTTTTTCCGGTGTGCAGCAGACACAGGCCCAGAAGCCCCCTTACTATCATGGCGACATAATCTACTACAACACGCAAAGCCAGCAGCACAAGCAGCGACCCACGCCTCCACGGAGGCCCAAGGCTGCCATCCCAATCGTGCCTCCACCTGACAGCCGTGGCGGGGCTCAGGTAGGCGTAGCGGCCTACAGGGGTGTCTAGTGCTTTGCTGTCACCCCAGTGCACCAACTGCATTGTCTGCACTCTGTTGCAGTCGGTGTTTTTGTGGGGAAGGTCCCATGCGCATGGCTCGCTTCCTTCGTGGCTTGGGTGCTTCGCGCACTGTACCCATTTGTGCGTCCCTTTCCGCCGCAACCCTTTACATCGTAGCTACTCCCGCCACACTCTTTGTACGCACCTTCCCGCCTGCAACGACTGTGTGCTTCTGCCTTTGGTTTTGGTTCATCTTGACATGCACTCGTAGGGCTTCATTTTCTAAGGCATGACACTCATGGTGGTAGTTTCTGCTTCACTGCGCACTGCCAAGCTTGCCAGCACGCACAAACATCCAGGTAAGCACGCTGCCCTTCTTTTTGCACCTTATCCCTGTGCATTGTCCTCAGTGTTTCTAGAGACTGTCACTGGTTGTTGTTTTGTGTGTTTACTTGTACAGTGCGCAACACCCTTGTCTATAACACTGAGTTAAAGTTCAACTAGTTACCTCTCAAAACTGCCGACTCAAACTTTTCACAAAAAAGCGTTGAGGTCAAAATATACGGTTCATACTTCAGAATGACACAATAGTTTTCTTCAAATGCTTTTCGGCCGAGGCAAGATAAGGCTATAAGTACGAAACCTGTGTTACGGACGTGTGTTGCCCTCTGTACTTGTGCACAGTAAAGGAGTTGTGAAATTTTTAAAACTGTGTCTGATGAAACTCAAAAGCCACATGTAGGTTTGCATACGGGTGAAGTGATAGCACCTCTGTTACTTTGTAGACAGAAATCTGTCGCCCTAATTCACAGGGTTCGCACAGGTCCTTGAAAACCTTGAAAACCCTTGAATTTAGAAGTGTCAATTTCAAGGCCTGGAAAGTCCTGGAATTTTTAAATGGTCCTTGAATACCCTTGATTTTTCCGGAGAGAATCAATGGCCCTGCCTTTTCACAAGAATTTAAAGTGTTTGTCATGGATTTTAGGTGTTAACAAATGTAAAGAAACATTGTAGCAATCAAGTTTCAGTGTATTGCGTGAAATTGCAAGTTTGGTGGATTTTCATTATTACAAGGCAACATTGGGAGCAGGCACTTGTCAATCCAATCCACATCATGATACAATCCAGTGAAAGCCAGCTTCTGTTCTCTATCTTGCATCTTCCATCTAATCTGTGCCTCATACGCTCCATCTGCATTTGCTTTTACGTGCAAATGGTGGACGTGCACATAGTTCATCCTGCCTTGAAGCAACACTTGCTCCAGCTGATGCTCTTGCTGACAAAACAGAAGATGCAGGCAACATGAACTAAGTTTTGAAATCAAACAGCCTCAGAAAAACACAAAGAAAAAAGAAAACCCTGTAAATACCAGCCATGAAATAAAAAAAAAAATTGAGCTGGGGAAGCATTTACGAACCTGTTAACACCTATCTAAATGTGCACTAATGTGCTTAGGTATTGTTCAATAAAAAACTTTTGCATTGTGTTGGAAATGTTATGAATAATCCCAGGTAAAACATTAGATGGGAACCTTGAAAATGTGTTTTCTGGTCCTTGAAAACCCTTGAATTTTTGCTTTTGAAGCCTGTACGAACCCTGATTCAGTTGGCACAGTCCTGCCCCACTGCAGTTATAGTCCTGCAAGGCCTGCGACTTTTGTCATCCTGTGAGGAGCATGACTGTTCTGCCAAAACGTGCCTGATGGCGTGTATCAGCAGCACGGGCTCTGCACGCGCATGAGCACCAAGCGCGTGCATGTCTGTGCTTATTGGTGGGGGTGACAGGCAGCTGTGCAGCACGCACCCCTCACTCCTGCTCGCTGTGTTTGTCTTGTTTCGGCCAGTTGCCCTTGCACACTGCTTGTGGGGCAGACCACTGGGGCGGAATTCCGAGCGGTGTCTGTTACAAAAATGTCCATTTCGCATGCTTAGAATGAGCTGTGGTTCCTGTTGCGGTGCCTCTGACCACCACCACCACTGCACAGAAGCCAACGCCTGCCTTGCTTATCTTGCCTCGCATCATGTCGTCTGGCCTCAGCCAATCAGACCTCGCCCGAAGTGGACACTTTGAAATGGACAAAACTGAGAATTTTGCCCCTGTGCTCAGGTCAAGGCCAGATGTGTGTGGTGGAAAAATAATTGCTGAAAGGGCCGATTTTGTCATCACTATCAAGGCGGCATAAATAAAAGCAGCAGCTTTCTGGCACCAAGTACCTCATTTTGAATGCAGTGGCAAAAACATAAGATTAAGGATTTGACCGGTAACCAAGTACGTCAGCAGTGGCTTGTCAAGCTTGGTCACCTGATGTACAGGTGCCGTCATAAGTAAATGGAGCACGGGAGCTGTGGCCGAACTGCATAGGAGCGCCGTGTAGCTGCACCAGCTGTAAACGAAAGGAGCAGGCACGCATGCGTGCCTGCTCACGGTGATAGCCCATCTATACTTCTCAACCAACTTATTTTAACGTGGCTTCGAGCATTATTCGCAGCATAGTGGCCTCAGCGATGGCGCTGATAGTAGAGGCGGTATCTGGCAGCATCGCTCACACACTTTCAGCGCACGCGAGCTGCTGGAGAAGAGTCGCAATCGCAGGGATCTGAAGTGACAATTTTTCTTTTCTAATATTTCTAGCTGGGTATGCTATCAGCGCCAACGCTGAGACTAGTATGCCGCGAACAACACTCGAAGCCGCGTTAAAAGAAGTGGGTTGAGATTCATAGAAGGGCCATCTACATCGGCAGGCACGCATGCGTGTTCTGCTCCTGTAGTTTACCGCCAGTGCAGCTACACGGCGCTCCTATGCGGCTCGGCCACAGCTCCCGTGCTCCAATTACTTTTGACGGCACCTGTACAAGTACAGCAGTGGCCATGCGTCGGAAAATTTGTGGCCTGCTGGGAAACCAGCATGCTTCTCAAGCAAATACTCCAATCAATCAAAATCAAATACTCCGATTATTGTGCAGTCATGGTCCGATCCCACGATTTTTGAGTCAGACTATCATGCTTTTTAGAGAAGACAACCCAGCTCCATGGAGGTGCATCTTTCTAGAAAAAGACATGTCCAAGAAAGGGCTAATTAACCCCATAATGAATAGATGAATTCGTTGGTATAGTTGCTTTCATTACTGAAGGGGGTAAAAAGTTAAGTACTATGCAAACTCTTGACAAAAACTGGGGAGAAGACTGACATGGTGCAGACTATAATTTCTATTTGCAGAAAGGAAGCTTATCATGTATCAACACAAGAATGCATGCTACGCACGTGTGAAAAAGGGCAGAAACTAAGAAAAGGCTATATGGAAAAAGAATACATTGCAAGACTGCTCACTTGCGATTGTTTTTTCACCAAAAATTGACAGATACCAACATGCTCCAAGAGCTTCATCAGTCGCACCCAATACTCCTGTTAAATGTGGTTTGCCACTTCGTGGGAACATGGAAGGAAAACTTGCGCACGCATCGCCTTTGTTGAGAATCACCTGTGCCTAAAAAATTTCATTTACGTGCATCATTGCAGTTTTTGGTAACATTGCAGGCCTCAGAGCATGGACTCCATTTGCAAGTTTTGCAGTGGATGGCCAAGTTACTGGTGGTGAAGTTGCGTACCCTGCAGGTGTGTTCCATCAGCTGAGCATTTATACATTGCCCTGCATGACGGGGATTTCATAAACCACACAACCCTGGGAGTAAGCGAAGCACTTTACGTTTTTACTGACCTCTTCCTTTATTGTCATGAAAATTTACTCTCGTGCACAGCTGAAAATATGTGCTGAAAATACTAAACACTCCCTGTACTTATGCCCTTTCAGTCGCCATCTTGTTCTAAGGGCAATGCCATGAACATAGAGAAACATCGCTGTTATGTCCATTTTGTTCTTTTGTTTTCTTTGATGATTCCAGAGTGCAACGATGCGCTTGAATGCAAAGACACAAAGTTTACAAGGATGACCTACTCATTCAGAGGGACAGGGCATGTATAGGGGCGTGCCTGGTCCTATTACTGAGCGATCTCCATGTGCATTCTCACAGGAAGTTGGATCAATTGCTTTCTGGGCTTCGGTACAAAGTTTTGAAGGCTTTTTTGCGTAGGCAACGTCTCAATGCCTTGCAATCTCGATTCTGAGGGCAGTGCTTAGCAAGTTGAAGTATTTGGCCTATTTCATTCCACCTTTGGTGTGACTGGGCTGACAAATGAAACACCGGTAGAAAGCAGTTGAGGGCAGCTGAACCAGCAAGCATGTTTGTTAAAGCTACTCTCCGTGATTTGCTAAGGGCTGCTGCTGCTCTTGTGAAGTCATCACATTAGCTCTAAGGAATTTGTTGCTGTGTTTGTGTCCACACCAGGCTGAGGCAAGTTTGTGTTCTCAGGGGGAGCAGCTGATTGCTGCAGGATTTCCATCTGAGCTTCTCTTTGCAAGTGGTGAGAATCAGCTTGTGGAGTCTTGCACCAGAAGTAACAAAACAGCCATGTTGCCCTATTTTTATGGCATTTTTCTTAGCATGGAGAAGGCAAGTGAAAGGGCAGGAGTGCATGCTGTTTTCGGCGCCAAACAAGGTATACAGGCTGTACATGAGCGTAAATTCCCCAAGACGGTGCAGCGGGAGGATGCCGGAAAAAACATGCGAGGCACTTTGTTGACTACCAGGGTTGTGGGGTTTAGGAAACACTTCTGTAATGCTGGTGATGTATCAGGGTTTTCCTGAAGGAGCATGCCTGTAGCCTTCACCAACGACAACTCGACCATCAACTGCAAAGCCTGCAGATGTAGTCCTTGCTTTGAGGCCTGCATTGTTATCAGACGCACCAAGGATGCAATGGACACGAGAAATTTTCTATGCACAGGTGATTCTCAACAAAGGTAATGTGTGTGACTGGACTGCATTGGCTTATTTTGTCTGTTGATTCCTCGCGCAACAATTGCACATGCGTAACCTCGCAATGTCTTGCTTCTCTGCATCACCTTTCTTTCATTTTTTGTCCTTTTTTTTTTATAGCGTGCAGCAATTTTCACTTCGTACATGATCTCTTAGTGTATATAATGGCTTTTTTCTGCTGCTGATCAGTTCCTATTTTGCGCCGTGTCTTCGCTGCGTTTGTCCTACGTCTTTGATCAGTTTTTATATTAGTATGAGAGGTGTCTGCAAGCTCATTTTCGTTTCGACTATTTTGTAACTGCATTTCTGCGTCGAAATGAGTTAAAAGCTAAGGCGTTGCGCTGCTGAGCACGAGGTCGCGGGTTCGATTCCCGGCCGCGGCGGCCGCTTTTCTGATGGAGGCGAAAAGCAAAAACGCCCGTGTGTACGAGATTTCGGCGCACGATAAAGATCCCCAGGTGGTCAAAATTAATCCGGAGCCCTCCACTACGGCGCGCCTCATCGCCTGCGTTGCGTCGGCGCGTTAAACCCCACAATCAATCAAGAAATGAGTTAAAAGTACAAAAGGTGAAAAGAAAAGCAGCAATTTAAGCAACTAAAGAGAAAAGAGGTCTTGGACTGAAAATATTACTACAGTTTTGATGATGAAAGTTCTGAGATGCAAAGTGTTTTTGTTCTATTGTGTATATGAATTTTGTTTTTGTGTAAAAAAACAGGTATTTTAAATTTGGTTCACAATTTTAAACATGCCTGTGACAGCGTTTGTAAAAAAAAAAAAAAAAAAAAAAAGCCCCCCTGGATATTTGCAGTTGAACACGGTACCGTGAACCGTGCACAAGTCGAGGATTGCAATGAGACTAACATGGCTATTCTGTTTCTGTAACAATAGAAGTTACGACCATTTGAAGTTTAGACTTCGAAGACGAAACTGGTTTGTCGGTTTGTTTGGGTCTCCCTTTTCAAGCATAGAATACGGAGGGTTAAAGCTTCTGCTCCAACACAGAATGATCTTAATTTCGCTGCAGTCTTTGACTTTGCACAATTCACTTGAACCATGTTTAGCTGCATCTCTGCCCAAATTTTCTGCAATAGATAGCTGTGAAATTTAAACCTAAAATTGCGAACAAATTCTAAAATACGTGTTTCACATGAAAACAAAGTCCATACCTACAATCAGAATAAGACACTAAGTATGCCCCCCCCCCCCCTTCCCCCCCTTTTCCAGATGTTCATCATAACTGCAATTATAAAGTTTTAGTTTAGGACCCTCTTTTCCCCCAAATGATGAAATATAGAGGCACTGAAAAAAAAAAAAACTGCTCCAGCCTTTTTGAGTTTTGACCACTTGTGTTGCCTTCTTTGTTCACAGGAGGGCTCCTGTGAGCCAGATGGCTGCGTCTCTCACCCGAACAGATTGGATGAGGAGCTTGAGGAGAGAGACATTATTGGCGCAGGACCCTCTGTCCAAGAAGGCCTGACTGGACAGCAAGCGGTTGGAGGATTGTAGCACAGCTCGTGTTGTTCGTTTGAATCCAAAGTGCCACACGACTGCCGTCTCTATTTTTTGGTGCACGGCGTTTTCTAGGAGTGCTTTTTCATTGTCCCTTTTGCACCGGCTCTCCTTGCAGCTCTCTTGCAAGGAAAGTGTGTCACTAATGGCATTACAGAACCTAGGCACTCGCACGAAAGTGCGGGAGAATGTGAATGACTCGCGTTAAATAACTTAGTTTATTGTTTTGCTGTTCACTGGAAATGTTAGCTCGTTGTGTGGTGTGGTTACTATTGTGTCGTAAAAAGGTTTTTAACCATTGTTTCGGGGTACTAACGTTGGTACACTTGTCCCACCACCAGGTCGGGCTGTAGAGAGCTGGTCGTTGCATGTACTGATTCTTGGCTTTGGTGGCTTTCCCATGTGGAGCACATTGCAGGCATAGAGTCTTACCTTAATGAAAGACCAGAATTGGTGGCATCTAGGCCCTTGCAAAGAAAAAGCATTCACCAAATAGCAGATTTGGCAAAGCCAATTTTGAATGCATAATAGCTGTGCAAAAAATGTAAATAAAACTTGTTTGAGCATTTAAAAGCAAATAATTTTAACCATATGACATGGCACTTGCAAGATCGTTATTGGTTTTGAGGAGGTAGGCAGCCAGTTTTTACCAGTCCTCAATTTTTTAAGGGGTGAAAGGTAACCAAAATTTCATTTTTGTTAAAGGAGTACTGACACGAAATTTCTCGCTTTCAGGTTTTATGGTGTAAAGAATACCTATTGGCCCAGTAATTACGAAAATCGAACCGAAAGCCGTCAGCCGCCAGCATAGAATTAATTATAGCACGTTTATTGCAACCAGTTTCAAAGTCGGTCGCCTTTCGGGAAAATGGCCGTTCGAAGGCCAGTCTGCAAGCGGTAAGCCTTACGTCACGGTCTCACCCGTGACGTCAGGGACATTTGTCGCATCGTCTGCTACGATTGCACATGGTCCACACTCGCCCGTGCAGTCAACATGTCATCTGAATCGTCAAGACTCGGATGAATCGCTGCCACCCGACAGACAGAACAACTTTATTTGGCCAGGCGATTAGGCCGGCGATGTCTTCGCCGTCGTCCGTTTTTTAATATCACTGCGGCTCGAACCGGCGCAGACCGTGATAGCAACAGCTTGTCGCCACTCTTATAATCAATCTGATCGCGAAAAAGAAGTTCCACATGTGAGAAAGTAGATGTTAGTGTGGTGAAAAATTGTGCTAGGGGTTGTTATCAGCGCTGAATTTAAAAGCGGCGTTCAGATATATGCCGCGATGGTAAGCCTACGCTGACCGGTAGCGGAGGTTCGGCGCTCTGACCCAGCACTGCTGGCACCGCGGTGCGGCAAGCGGCCGAAAGATGCCGCCACCTCCGCGCTAGAATCAAAACAGGCCACGGCAGATGTCTTGATCACCGATCGCTGAAACGGGAGTTATCGCCAAAATAAAGCTCTATATGCGACAAAGGGGACGATAGTGGATTGAAAAGTTGTGTAAGGGATGGCCATTCGCAGTTGTACAGATACCGGCGATCAAATATTCGCCACGATACTAAGCCTAAAGTTCCCAACACCCAAGCTGAACCGAGAAACGCCGAGCCCCTGGCTTGGGCAACAGTTCTTGCGGCCGCCGCCGCGCATGAACTCGGTCCATGTTTAGCGCTGCATGTCATCGTGTGGAAAATAATGCATCTTGGCGTCGTCGTCGATTTGCTCGGAGAGGCTTCCACGAGCAGTACTTCGCATTCCGCGAGCTTGCCATAGCACAACTCGGGCGAGCTCGGCGACGCGCACCGCCGTGTCGCTGCGGTGCGCGTCGACATCGCGCACCGCGCGGTGCCGGCACCGCGCAGTTTTCGGCACCAGTGCAAGGCAACACCATGCGCCGGCTACGAACTGAAGAGCAAAGACGTCGAACACGCTAAGTGCGCAAAGTTTACAAGCATTGCTCACACAGCTACACCCACGTCTCCTGCCCAAGTGAATACCACCGACAACAGCAGCACAGGATATCGTTTCCGGTTCCGAAAACGACTATATGACGTCACCCTGAACCGGCCAGACACGCAGGCCGATGTTTCGTCACGCTGAAAGCGATTTCGCTAGTGCTGCCGATTTGTGGAAGCTCGCGGCCGGGACAATCAAACTTGATTTTAGATGTGATTGCGGCCTCGGATCGCTGCAAAAATTTCTGTGAGGCATCTGTACAAACTACTGAAGCCAATTATATCATTTTTTAGGCATCAAAATTTGGTGTCAGTACTCCTTTAATATCTCAAAATTCTAAATGCAGCCAGTTTTATACCCTTGTCACACGGGCACTTTCAATCCAGATTGAAGCGAAGTGGGATTGATTTTTTGAGCGTGCTTGACGCATTGCCGCTGCTGCGCAGCCTGTTTCAATCCTGATGGAGAAGTTGCGGGTTGCACTCACATATGCCAGATGGCACCAAAAAAGCTATTTTGGGGCTGGGGTCTGATAACCCTGTGCAGCCATAGCCGGTATCAGCCGAATTCATCGCCGTGCCAAGGTCATCTATTGTAGCGTCGTCGTTTGTAGCAACAGGTGCAACGCTTTGTGTTGTGGTCGGTGAGCGCTTCTTTTGCGATGACAGGTGGCATCCACCAGATTGTTCCTTCACATTTGTCCCAATATCGACAGTACTGTAAGGTGAACTAACAAAAACTGGCATACTCGATAAAGCTGCCTGCTGCCTGATTGCGCTTAAGGTTTGAGTTTGAGCGGGATCAAACTCGATCGTGATTGAAATTGGCCATGTAGTAGCACTGGATCTGGATTAATAGGTTGATCCAGATCGACTCAATCACGATAGAAAGTGCCCGTGTGACAGGGGTATTATTCAACTGCTAAGCAAAGATGTTCTGCTCTGAGCTACAGTTTTCCTCTGAGTAAGGGGATTTTTTATGCAGTACGGGGCAAAAATATTTTCACAGCCTTAGGTGACACCCAAGCATCAGTTTTACATACTTAAAATACTCGTACTACTGATGTATACATTTTTTTTGACTGTATTCTGGTTTTAACACGTAATAACTGAAAGCAAGAGAAGTTAGGTGTAAAGCAACAGTCCTATTGGGCAATATCAAGCTATGATATTTTTGGAATGATCTTTCATGTAAAGCATAAATTTAGATTGTGAGGTGTAAAAAACGCTTAAGGGTAGCTATACCGAACAAATTGAAACAAGCACCTAAGAGAACAAACATCTGGGTCTGTTTAACTGCTGAATGATTGGCTTTTTCGCATTACAAAAATTTTTACTTGGATATTTTATACGTTCTGATTTGTTCTATTTCACTTTGAGTGGCCCTGAACCAAAAGATAGTGTTCTGGCCTACAAGAATGCCAAATGCCAGCGCCAACAAGAATGCCAGCACAGCGCGTATTCAAGATGAGTGTACAGTACATGCTTGTATCTCTCCGTCCACATGCTTCTTTTATTCTGTGTTGCTTGATGGAGCCGCTATTTAGATGTGTCAAGTGTTACACGAAGGCACTTCATGTGGGATCTGAGAAGTTGCATTAGCATACGTTAGCGTGAGCACCTCTTGTGCATGTGAGCAGTGCATGCAGCAGTTGTATAAACATGCCTACAGATTATATGCAAGCCAAATTGAAGCCCAGGATTTTAATTGCCCCTTTCATTGAGCCTTCATGATGTGCTGGGTGAATAGTGAATCCACCGCGAACGAAGTGGAGGCTCTTATCACAGGAGGGGCAAGCAGAAGCCATTCTCTGGCCATCCTCCCCCCATTACTGAAAATTGTCTCTGTTAAGTTCAGGAGGACGAAATGTTGCACGATTTGAAATTCTTTTCATTTTCTTCCCAGCCCCCCTGAGTTGCACCCTTTTGAGGAGAGGGTTAGTTTTTGTTATTAGGTTGTTGCACCACATGATGGTCACTAAAAGGCCGAAAGTAGCACAGAAAAATCAAAATAATCGTGTTTGCATTCAGATAATTTTTATAATGTGGGGGAATAAAAATGTTGGGTTGCCCACTGTGAACTTCCGTCTGTTAGGTGTGCAAAATAGGACGCTGCCTGTGATTAATGTGCGGGTAAAACAGTAACGTCATATGAGTTTAGTATGCAAGCATTAATCCCGAAATTGTAAAGGATTTTGAACTGATTTTGAGCAGTGTGTGACCAATGGGACGGCGCAAGGTGTGCGAGGTAATGACTGCATCAGTTTGCCAAGCCAGAAATTGTGCACACAGACTAACTAGTATGACACGCATTCTGCTTTGATTGCAGAAGTTGTGGGTGCAAGTATTGGAACTGTTCTGTTCGGCATTGGGCAAGCAACCTTGGTGCAGTACTGTGCATATGAAATCCTACCTGCTTGAAAGGGGCAGCTCAGTGTCTGTGCGTCTATCTTGTTATTCTCAGTGAAGGGGCACTCTAGAGCACATGTTTTGCAATGCGTTTTTTTTTTTTTTCTGCAGCTGGGCGACTTTTGATTCGTTGCTTCTTGGCTTAATCTTCTATAAATGTAGTAAAAACAAGGCTTTTTTAGGATATCTTCCAAAGCCTCCGTGATGTCGGACGCTTATTAAGACAGGGTTTTGTTTGAGCGGAACGGATTGGTGTAGAAGCACAAAGGGCTATATAGCAACGGGGTAGCTAAAGGTAGTGTGCTATGTCAATGAACGAGGGTTTTACATGATAAAATGGATTTGCGTTTAAAGAAGCCATGGCTGCTTTCCTATTTTGTCTTAAGATGTCTTAAGATGCACAGTCTTGTCCTTGTTACCTGAACATAGAGAATCACCCTATGCATGTCTTTTCAGGCAACTACTTTAGGCTTACTGCAACATATTTCTATCTAAGAGTGCTCTTTTGAAGTGACGGATGTTCTCTGATTTGTTGTCATGTTGAGATTCTGCGTAGCTGAAGTTTTTCTGGCATGTTTTGCCTCTAGGTAGCAACACGTCACTGTCTATCAGCATGTGCCCTAGCGTGGTTGTGTGCGAGAAAATGTTCTGCACAGGATTTCATTTTTGCTCTTTGTATACAAAAAGGTGCATACAAGGTGCATTGAAGATGTATTTATTGTGCTTAGCTTTAACGCTTTTTTTTGTGTGGGAGCAGTAGTGGCTGTGTTGCAGTTTTCTTTTAGGGCTAGGATGTACACAAAATTAGTCAATCCTGTATTTTTATAAACATCCAACTCTGACTCATAATTTCAGGAAGAAGCATTGTTATTCGTAAAATTGTGCAAGGGAGCATGAAGTTCTTGTTAAGAGGTGGAGTATGTTTTCGGCGGAAGCAGCAGACATCGTTGCATGGCATCCACCAGCAGTTGTGGCGGGGCAGCCATTGGGAGCAATTTCTATTTGATATCAAACTAATCAGCTAAGTGCAGCCCCCATCCTAGTCTAAAAAATTGGGCCGTGAAGTGTGATCTGAATTGCGAGAAATTTGGGTGCAACTTAGTGAGCAATTAAATCAAAAGGGGCTCAGTTTCTGTTACAGCATCTGTATGTACAGGTGCCCCAAAAAGTAAACGGAACACAGGTTTGAGATTTTGAGGGGATTTCTGCGTCCTGTGCCTAGCGAGCAAAAGTCGCTTTTCAAGAAAGTCATTCTAGAATAAGATCGGGCCGCACATATTCTATTTATCCCGGCAGCCGCATAAAATAGAAATTATTCTAATTTCACGAAGCCATGCTCCACTTACTTTTTGGGGCACCTGTACACATGATTACAGGATGCTCAAGCACTGTAATTTACTTAGTTTTTGCTTGTCTTTCAAATTTTATTTCCAGACTGCAGTGGTGTAGCCAGAAATATATTTCGGGCGGTTTTATACGCCACTGTAAAAAGAAAAAGGAGATAGAGACCGTGCTCGATGCCCAAACAATATATTAAATATTTTTCTCGATGAATTAATTTTGGGGAGTGTTCTGACACCGAAACACCCCCTCTGGCTATGCCCCTGCAAGGCTGAATTTGTATGGGCCATATTTAATGTCGAACATCGCAACAGGAAGGGTCATTTTGTAGTCTAGTAAAGATAAGCTTTCACTGACTTGGGTAGCATTTGCGTAACCGTTTTTCCTCTGTGTGTGGACCTGTCCCACGCTGTGTTGGTGTTCAAGAGAAAACACCTTGTGTTCTGTCTTGGAACAGTTGGGTGGATCCAGTAGATGTAAAGAGGACCATGCTGCAAAATTTGTTGAGGAAGATGAATGCTTGTTTTATTTGAATACTCAATACCCGGGTTAATGCTGTTGCAGTTACTGTTGATGCTGGAATCAGCTACTAAACCCATTGGAATTATGAAACACAGCAACATGATGGGGCAGGGGATTTTTTTGTTACTGCAGAAGCTGCGTGGCCGGTGGAGAATTTTCAGAATTGTAGGGGTCGACTCTGGGATCAGATGTTTGGGGTGCATGAGCAGTGGGTGGCTTCAACCAGGCACAGAACTGATCGGCTCATGAGATACTGAAAGCCAGATCCTCTCTTAAGTGAGCTTGTAGGCGTCATGAGCAGTCCACCAATTCAGAAAGCTTGATTAATCAAGCAGCAGGGCCCAATGCATTAATCTGTAGCCATCGTTTGCGTCTTCGGAGGATCGTACTTCAGTTGTAGGCTTGTTAATCTCTCCACTGTTGGTAGTCTGCATGCCAGGTAGCCAATCTCAACTTATTCTACCTCCGAGCGAGGCCATCTGGTGTCTTCCTGCTTGTGGGGCATGTTTGCTCTGTGACATCGTTGTGTGCCTTTGAATATAAAGCAGTGTGCTTGAACTATGGTGAGATGTTGCAGTTTAGTAGGCAATAGGTATCTTTCGTGTTGACATTATTTGTGTGAATGTAAAGTGGCAGGAAGAGTTGCTGCCATGGTGGCTACACCACCAAGGCAGCTCTGCTGGCATCCTATCTCTGTTTGATATGCCTGTGGGCACGTTACGTTGAATGTGAAAGCCGTTGTGTTTTCTTTTTCTGGTTTTGTGCGTGGTGGATGTTTGTTGTATGTGTGTAATTTATTCTTGTGCGATTGGTTTTGTTGCCTTTGTGTCCTTGTATGTCAGGCAGCGTTTTCTATTTTTGCATGTGAGCAGTTCATGTGGCGAGACGTTTTTTACTTAGCTTGTTGACGTGGCGAGTAGTTTTTTTACTAAGCTTAATAATTTTTATCACATGTATATATTGAGCGAGTAGCATTTATTGCTATTAAACACCTAGGTCTTTTCTATGTACTTCTCATGCAGTCTAATGCTGTGTCAAGAAGCAAATAAATATTAATGTGTTAAAGTGGGTGTTGTGCACCTTACTGCATACTGAGAAAATGTTTTGGTTGGACATTTGCGGGGAAGGGGAACTGCCTTTAAAAGGCTGTGTACCTCGACCAGGAGTGACGCAGTCTCGTTCATAACAGAAACAGAAGCGAGGTGCCTTGTGGAACTGAACGTTTTGTGGAAATTACAACCTGACATTTTTGCAACCTTGACAGTGCATTCGCTATGTTAGCTTTCTGTGAATTATCAGGGAAGCTCTTTAAGTGGCAAAGTTAACACCTGTGCTATCAGGAATGAGCGGGAAGAGAAAATCCTTGTATTTTCTCATCTCAGCACTGATCATATTCCACTGTCTACTTGCCATTGTGTGCGCTACAGGGGCCGGTGATCCTTTTCATAGACTGGATGTGTGGTAGAGGTAAAGTTATAGAGGTAGCGCGAAGTACACTTGAAATCGTGTCCCGTTTCTGCCCCAATCGGGAAAGGTGTAAATGTTCGCCTGATAAGCTTGAATTTGTTGCAGCACTCATGTCCTCTGTATGATACTGTGCGGTAGAGATAAGTGCCACAACAAATCCATGTGCGTTTACTAATTAAAATTATAATTCGGGATGAGTTTGATTCCGGCCACAATGGCTGCTTTTCAGATGATGGAGGCGAAAAGTGAAAGTACCCATGTGTCAGGCATTTAGCTGACGTTGAAGATCCCCAGGTGGTCATAATTCGGAGCCCTCCACTGCAGTGTGCCTCCTAGTCCATGTGTAGCTTTGGCATTAAAATCACTACCCCTGCCCCCCCCCCCCTAAAAAAAAAAAAAAAAAAAAAAAAACGAGGATGTATTTAGCATTTACACTATCACTAAAGGGTCCAGGTGCACCGATATCATTTGTTTCCACAGCATTGATATTTTACATGCGTTATTGGGGAGAGTTGGCAGCTCCAGAAATTCTCGAAAATTGGGTGCCTGGCAAATTCAGGCCGTTCACAGCAGTTGGCAACAGGTGTCTTGCGTATGCGAGGTGCTTGCTTTGGCGAGGTTTGCAGTGCAACAAGACAGCAATATTTTGCTGGAATTTGGTTCAGGAGCTCATGTTTTTTGTACAGGAGGCTTGGGTGTACCATGAAACAACATTCCTGTTTCAACCTACAGCGTGTCAAACCATTCTCGAAACAGTATTCCGGTTTTAATCCGTCCCTTGTCCACCCACCCAATCCTGAAATGCCATTTCTGTTTGAACCCGTCTTGTTTCAACCAGCTTTCCATTGGCCCTTCCCATTTGAGCTGGTCTCGTCTCAACCCATTCCAGTTTCCCATGTCTGAATATATGCATTGGTTTCTGAAAGTGGTCCGCAAAATGTGCATTCACTGACTAGGCCATTCTTTACTCTAAATCCTTTTGATTTTTAGACAGTAATTGCAGATTGGTCATAAGGCACATGCAGCGTATAAAAGATGGCGAATGCCTAATGCACATATCATGCTCTTGATGCATGATGTCCAGCTGTGGTAGCCTTGGGCAAAAGATACCTGCTTTGCCACAGATAGTGTCTGTAGGTGCAGCTGGAATGCAGAATGGTTTGTACATTGCGTAGAGCGCATCTTTCTATTTGTCTTCAAGAAATTGGTAGCAGAAAACGAGGGCATCTTGTGTGGCCCTATGACATAATGGCTGCTCGGTGGCAGTGTTGCAGCACGGCCCAGCTGTGGTTTCACATTTCCCCTTGTGCTGCTTTTCTCCACTTCCCATCATCCCTCACTGCCTAAAAAAATTTACACCATCTTCCCGCAAGGGAACCATGGGGTAGATGCGACGCATCGGGGGTTTCCGTTGCGTTTCCGTTATGTTAGCGTGTCGATTGTTGTTGTGTGTCCATATTTATCGGGGTGGCCGGTGCTTGTTACGGTTGCGCCGACCATCGCGATAGCAGGCCTGTTAGTCTCCACTCAAATCATTGGTGGTCATCGGAGGATGTCATCGGCTGAGCGGAGCCGCGCAGTTACCGCGTTTATATGCAGCGGAATGAGAGAGAGCAGTGCATAGCAGCGCATGTGTTAACCGAGCGCAAGCTGCGCGCTAACCCGCACCCACGCACAGCTGGCACAGCGACGGAGCGAGCGCCGGCAAGTGCTAACACGCAGATGGCGCTGCGGTTAGAGCGGCGCTCGCGCGCAGCCGGCGCGGCGAGGAGAATGGGGGAGGGATGCGGACGCCGCCGGAGGGACAGGGCGGGTGAAAGAGATGCGTCGCATCTAAAAAATTGTTTGACAAGCTTGTTTGCTAAGCATTTCAGGTTTTTATGATTCTGTATGGAGTCAATGGAAGTTTGTTTTTCACGGCCCTCAGAAAGGGAGCAATCGTGGTGAAACAAAAATAAACCTAAAAGAAATATTTGCAGACCCACCTCTCTTCCCCCCCCCCCCCCCCCCTCCCCAAAATAAAGAAACTTGCATCTGGTTAATTCTGGTCTGATAAACATTATCAGGGGGTTAAGGCTAGGCAACGTTTGAAATGACTGTCACTGATCTACCGTCCCCGACGTAATGCACCTGGGCTGCATGTGGTTTGTGTGCCTCTGTCTGAGCCACCCAAGTCAAATTGGGAGGGTTATTCTAGGAAGAGCCACAATGGGAAACAATTAAACGGAAAAGTTTTGTGCTAGGCCAAACCAGAAAGAAACTATAAGGAGGGAATGGGTTAAAATGGGAGCCACTTGGAGGGTTACTTCGTGCATGCAAGTTGTGGGTAAAACTTTTGCACTTAGGGTGTGTGCCACTGTTAAGAACAATGTGTTATACACCCACATTATGATATGGCTGTGTTTGCTGGTGCAGGCACGGAACGGGGCATGAGAATTTTTTGGTTTTGTTTGAAAGGTAATAGTTGAAAGGTATTGACGAATGTTTGAACATTCAGCTCAAATTTCAATGAACAAAAAGTAATGAAACATTTGATGACGACATAGTATGTCAGCAGTACAAGTGTGAGAGCAAAAGGTGACAAAATGTTGTCAAGTCAGGCACTGGGGCATACTGCGGACAAGAAGTATGTAAAAATACAACAAATAAAAATCGGGATAACAAACAAAACTTCTAAATATAGACAACCAAAATGTGTGGATGCTACACATACAGAGCAATCGGTATTAGTTTTAAGGTGCGCAAGTGTAAGGACAATGAAGATACCGAACCTAACCTCGTATATACTAAGGACATTATTCAATCTAAAGGAAATGGAAGTGAGCGCAAAGTGAAATCCTGGAAAAAGAAAGCACATGCTGTGGTACAGAGAGGACAGATACCTTAGGTCTTGAAATTTGGACACTGGAAAAAAAAAAAGCACATTCGAGGGTTGCGAAAGGCAGTTATTAAACAAGGTATGAAAGCTAGCGGGGAATTCTTATTTACAAAAACAAAGAATGCAGAAGGAATTTACTGAAATCTGGTTAAGGTGTCATGTTCAAAAGATTGTTCCACAAATGGATGATGCTATGAAGAGCAGATGAGTTAAAGGCTTCAGTTGCCCTGTATAATGGTATGAATCTTAATTATGAGATATACGGGATGTAATACAACTGACGTAAAGTTGAAGTGGGAATGGTGTGTTGCTCCAAGCGTATTTATGGAAGAGGTATAGAAAAAGCAATATCGTGGTGAGTACTGAAGGGTTGAAGAGAGCTTAATACTATGTGTTATGTTGTGATATTTATAGTTATGTAAAGTGAAATGGGCTGCCCTACTTAGATTTCATAAGAGGACCAGATAGATTCAACGAATTCAAGTTGTGGGTGAACAAAGGTGTGAAAGCAAGTATACGAATGCTTTTGTCTGCATGGTGGTAATATCCCTTTTAATCCTGAATTCATGCTGTACCACAAAAATAGGGGGGGGGGGGGGTATTTTTTTCTGGTTAGGAAGCTATTAAAAGCCCTGCAAAAAAAATTTGGATAACAGTAAGTACTGCAGTTTTCATGTGATAACTATACAATATACTAGACTTTTTTTTTTCATTGCAAAAGAAGCTGGACATAATCTGCTTTTCTGGTATAGCTTTAGGTCATGTCAAGGCCTTAGTGGAACTTGCACTTGAAGCACACAATCTTGCATAGCCATCTTTGTGCTCTCGAAAACCTGCGCACTCAGGTGAACTCTGGCACCTACTTATGAAAATCGTGAAAACAGTTTTCGTTGGCTTTCAGACTGCTACAAGTAGCTGCTACTTCAAGCAACAAACTAGCTACTTGGCCTTGCATCTGAGACCTGGCATTTAGTAGAATTTGTCATTACTTGAGCATCCAGCCAATGGCCTTCATCAAAAATGAAGTCTGGTGTAGGGATTTTGGTTGTAATGGTTCTGTCTCAAAAAATTGCGGTTTTTCATGTAAGGAAATGACGTCTGTATGGGGCCAGGGTGCTGTACATATATGTGGTTTGTAATCTTCCTGTGGCACTTTTTGCACTCTTGTGCACAAGACGTACTACAAGAAATCGTGATCCCTGATCCTGATGCTCAAGGGCCCAGCCAGAGCCCTTGTGAAAAGTTTTTAATGAGCTTCTTTAATCCAGTTTTTAATGAGCTTCTAAAACTGCTCTGCTTAGCGTAGTAGCAAAAACTGGAAATTGCTGCGGCACTGCGGCATAGCCGGAAATGAGGAAGCAGAGAGGAGCACTGTTGCTGCTGCTTTTCGGACTGACCTAGATATTCAGTGCGTCCCCTACAAGGATCTTAAAACATGTGTGTGAGAGACTGTATGGCCATTGGCAGGAAGACTGGAATGGGCAGACAACATATATGATAAAATCCAAACTATAGTGCATTTCAGAAGCTGCATGCAGCTTCTCCACCCACTCACCCACTGAGCACGCCTAACTCGCCGTGAAAGGGGCCTTGAAAGGACCTTCCCAAAAGCGGCGTTCAGATATTTGCCGCGATGGTAAGCCTACATTGACCGGCAGCGGAGGTTCGGCGCTCCGACCCAGCACTGCCGGCACCGCGGTGCGGCTGAAAGATGGCGCCACCTGCGCGCTAGAATCAAAACCACGACCGGATAGCCGGTCGTGATCAAAACAGGCCACGACAGATGTCTTGGTCACCGATCGCTGAAACGGCAGTTATCGCCAAAATAAAGCTCAGTATGCGAAAAAGGGGATGGTAGTGTGGTGAAAAGTTGTGTAAGGGATGGTCATTCGCAGTTTTACAGATACCGGCGATCAAATATTCGCCACGATACATCCTCCCTGTTCTGTGACGATACTAAGCCTGAAGTTCCCAACACCCAAGCTGACCCGAGCAACGCCGAGCCCGCTGGCTTGGGCGACAGCTCTTGCGGCGGCCGCCGCGCACGAACTCGGTCCACGTTTAGCGCTGCATGTCGTCGCGTGGAAAATAATGCATCTTGGCGTCGTCGTCGATTTGCTCGGACAGGCTTCCACGAGCAGTACTTCGCATTCCGCGAGCTTGCCATAGCACAACTTGGGCGAACTTGGCGACGCGCACCGCGCAGTTGTCGGCACCAGTGCAAGGGAACACCATGCGCCGGCCACAAACTGAAGAGCAAAGACGTCGAACACGCAAAGTGCGCAAAGTTTACAAGCATTGCTTACACAGCTACACCCGTACGTCTCCTGCCCAAACGAATACCACCGACAACAGCAGCGCAGGATATCGTTTCCGGTTCCGAAAACGACTATATGACGTCACCCTGAACCGGCCAGACACGCCGGCTGATGTTTCGTCACGCCGAAAGTGATTTCGCTCGTGCTGCCGATTTGTGGAAGCTCGCGTGCGGGACAATCAAAATCGATTTTACATGTGATTCCCGCCTCGGATCGCTGCAAAAATTTCTGCGAGGCGTCTGTACAAAATAATGAAGCCAATTATATCATTTTTTAGGCATCAAAATTTGGTGTCAGTACTCCTTTAAGTGCATTTTCGTAGGTGGCTCTTAGCAGCACCGGAATTCGTTAATGAGCTGGTATGACAAATGTAGCAAAAAGGTATATCCTATAGAGCAAGGCTGTGCAACATGTGGGCCTCTTCAAAGTAAATAATGTGCTGGCTGTGGTCATCACTTATGAGTTTATAAAAGCTTAAAGGGGTCCTGAAATACCTTCCGCCGATGCATGGATGTACGTGTAACCAAATAGAGCAATGTATTAGCAATCTCCTCCTGCAAGAATTAGCTGAGAAATCGTAAATCAAGAACTGCGCATTATTGTCGCGCCGTATTTCCTCCTCCTTTCAACTTTTTCTTCGCTGTTGTCGGCGCACGAGCCTTCCCTCCCATGATGCTGCGCTCCTCAGCGGTGACGTACTTCCGCTATTGCACTCCTCAGACTGCCGTCTGCTACGAGCAAGCTCTTCCGGCTTTTTTTTTTTTTCATCTTTGTTGACACCATGGACATGGATCCCACACTCCGCTCAAGGCTGGAAAAGCGAACGAAAGACCTGGCCACATGTGTGTGGCCTGGCCTTTCCCTTTCGCGGTGTACGTTGCTGCAGTTGCTATCGGCAGCACGTGACTTTTTATCGGCGGCGAACTCGCAGCCGCACGGGGAGAGTCGTGCGCTCGTTCCCTTTGATGCACCGCGCACTGTTTATCCAAAAAGCCGTCTCAGATGGGCCCCGCTTGTGCCGGGTCTTATTTTGCGGCGGTGGTAATACGTACCGGCGGCATGGGAAAAATACATTTTAAACCGACACAGAACCCATGCACAAAACGTGCTGGATCGGATCGCTTTATCAGTGGCGATGAACGGGAAGGCGCAGAGCAAATCAGCGCTGCACTCGAGCAGCGAGCACCCGTGTTCTTGCAAGCTGCACCCATGTGTTGCATTCAACACTGACGGTAAAGCGTTTGTTTGCACTTGTTTGCATAGTCTTAAAATGTTCACTCCGGCACTCCGCTAGCAGATCAGCCGGCGAGTCATTTTGCAAAACATTAGACAGATGGCGCCGTATGCATTAGTGTGTCGCTACGCAAAACTGATGAGACGCTCAACTAAAACTCCCCTCGCGGTGTTTATGTAGCGGGACGCAAAAATTTAGCGTTTCGCGTATGCAAAGGCAACAAACGCTGCACTAAAACTCTCTATTAGCAGCAAAATAGCGTGCGTACGTGAGGCTGCAACATGGTGGCAAGTAGCGCGAGAAGGAGGAAAGATTTTTTGCTTCCGATGAACCAAGTTCTTTGTCCCTGTGTTTTTAAATACGTTAAGTGGTTAGCACGTCGCACTCACGCAACTCTATCGTCGTAACATCGCTGACTGTCCAAACAAAGCTTGCAGCTAAGCCAAGGCAGCGACCGAAGCTGTGTGCGTGTGCATCGCCTTCTGTGTTGTGGACGCGTTCGTTTCGCGATGAAATGAGACTTTGTACTTCTGCGGGTGGATAGTGCTTCCCATTGTCTGGATTATCTTTCTCGAGCGACGTACGACTCAACCTCGCATGGGGTATGTGCAGTGTGCCTGGCTAAAAGCCTTCTCGGCTTGCGCGCCAGAGTTAAGTGACTTGCTGTTCGTCCCCGTAAACCGGGTGCGAGGTGAGTGCCGAATTTACGACGGGCAGGAGGAAGCAACCGATCGTCTGTCAATCACAGTTCAGACTTGCAATGCATGTTGTGACGTTGTGTTCGTTCGAAACGCATCTCTGGATTGTTTTGAAGTTGAATAAAATGTATGCGTCGAACCCGGGCATCTGGCTCAGGGCGTTCTCTGCGATTGCACAAAAGAAGTGCCACGGGGCTTCGACGCTTTCTTTATGGTACGTACTCACGTAAGATAATATCCATGTCATGTTATGGCCGCGTTGCATTGAATACAAACGGTTAAGTGTTTGTTTACACTTATTTCGTGTGTCGTATAATGTCCAAGCACTACGGCACTCCGCTGGCAGATCAGCTGGTGAGCCGGCGCTGAGCAGACGACACATCTCCTTGCTGGAAGTTCGTGAAAAAGCCGCCCAATAGCAGAATGTCTACCTCATGACGAACATCTGGGAATCGATGACTGAGACATGTGAAGATGGCGGCGTCCAAAAACGCGCAGGGATGGGTGAGAAAAGGGTGAGGGTGACAAACTTTGCAACAAAAGTGTGAGCTTTCCGCTGCACGTAGAAGAGTAATTCTTGGCACAGCTGACGGGCACACCTGATGTTGACGACCCAATCTAACGATTGCGCTAGTTCATTTAGTGTGCTCAAAACGCCTTTCAGGGCCCCTTTAACATAATGGTGCAACAAAACTCCCTTTTATGCAGGATGAAAATGGCTTTTTTTTTTATTGGGAAGGGGAATATCGACGCCCAACGGCATTTCCGGATTTTCTCGCATACAATCTGCCCTGCACTGCCGTGCAGCAACCCCCCAAAAAATATATATACATATGACTCACCTATACAGTGTTCAAATCCAGTCATGATGAAAGACTATGCATTTAGTGATGTTTTTGCAAAATGAAATTTACCATTATCCCACTTGCGATGATATGAATGTATACCAACGCCTTGCATTCCAGCATGCCCATCAAGGTGATGCCTTGTGGACAGCAGCTGCGTTGGTGAAAACATGCTTTCCTGAGTTAAGCGGGTATTGGTCCACTTATTTGATTTTCTGTGAAGCGGTGGCTTGCAGTAGATATATGAAGGTGTGTTAAGGGTGGCTTGCGATAAAGGGTGTGCACAAGGCACAGTGAAGCAAAATCTGGCAGTTTACGTACCAGCTAGGGAAGAGGAGGGGAGAATATGGGATCAACGCCATTAAGAGGATGCAGTGACGGAGTGCAGACTGACCGCAAGCATTGCAGAGAATCTATACTTTGTATGAAATTGGCACATGATCCATATCTGTACATTAGGATAGGTAAATTGTAGGTGCAAGGGTGATTCTCACATTTTACCGGAGGAATTAATAGTCAACATACTTGCACAAGTAAACATGCTCGTAATGTTAGTGCTTGTATTTAAAAAAAAACGAAAGAAAGAAAGCTATAGGGGTGATTGAAGCCAGGCTGTGTTGTGGAGCAAAACATATTTACAAATGAAATAACTGTGCCTTCAGCCCCGATGGCCTGCTTTACCCGTCTGTGAATGCATTGCTCTTTTCTACCATGTAGCCTAATCCACACTGCTAGGTCCTAATCCTAGTCCTTTTAATTAAATGGTTATGCATGAACGGATAGGTAGGTTTACCAGGGAGCTTGTATAGACTTGCAGTGGATGTACTTCCTGTTTGACATTCTCCTTTGATAAACAAACTTCTAAACAGCAAGGTGCTGGTGTTAGGGGGACCTGTCTGATGAAATGAGTCCTCAGTCCAAGGTTCTTGAAGTCTTCTGGCTGTCCTCGCCCTCCCAACCATGTTAGTCTGGTCAGAGAGGCCAGGGCTGTTCAGCTCCACCCATTGTGAAAGGAAGGATTTGGGTGTGATGCGAGTGCCGGCGTTTAAGGGCACTCCCAAACGATACATGTGGTACATGGTGTTGACCCGTGTGCAGTATTTGCAGTTGGCATTGTACTGTGATGGGTGCATGTTGCCGAGTATGCTGTTGTGAGGATATGTTGGTCTGAAGTCTTCGTAGCATGGTGGCTTATTCTTTCACTAGTTGCTGGTGTGGGACTGGGTATTTACGAGCCTTTCTGTAGTGTGACGATATTTCTGGTATTGTGGGCTTCAAATTCTAATCTCTTGGTTGCTTTCCCTCTTGGAGAAGGCCCGGTGTGAATGTTCTCGGGCTGTGGCGTGGGCCACCTCATTTCCTTCAAGGCCGGTGTGTCCTGGTGACCATATACAGTAATGGCCATAGTTGGCAACTTGGGGTGCCTTTACAGTATGTGCAATGTGGGTTGTGAAATTCTATGTGTAGCTGCAACAGGCCATCTGTGAGTTTGATGATTGTAGTGTATTATTCTCCAGTGATGGCCGCAAGGGTATTTGTGACTTCTTATGCTGTCACCGTCGAGTTTGTTAGGGTGGTCGCTGCTGATAGTTCTTTGACTGCTGCATTGACTGTGCTGACCGCTTGAGCCTGGTGGTCGGGGAATGGCGATGAGTGTGTGTGTCTGGTCATAGACAAAATTGTTCTTGCCCTAATTGCCTCGTATGTTTTTATGTGAAAAATTTCTTTGGTTATGGCATGCATTTTTTTCTGGTGTTTATGGCATGCATTTTTTTCTGGTGTTGGCCAACTTGATAGCCTGTCAATGTGGAAGCCTTGCCGTGGTGTGCTA
Organism: Haemaphysalis longicornis; assembly: GCF_048455015.1. Taxonomy (NCBI): domain Eukaryota; kingdom Metazoa; phylum Arthropoda; class Arachnida; order Ixodida; family Ixodidae; genus Haemaphysalis; species Haemaphysalis longicornis. Next base: position 439,864,865 of record NW_027526203.1, on the reverse strand, counting down.
ACTTGATAGCCTGTCAACACGGAAGCCGTGCTGTTAGTCTGTTCAAGTACAATTTTTTTTTGTCTTCAGTAAAGAGTAAAGAGTGCGTATCCCCGAGAAAAAATATACGACGGGGAAATGCCCATTTCGGCGGGAAGTAGTGAGAAACCAGATAATGTCACAATGAAAACTAACGCGGATTATGCAGCTTCACGGCTGCAGTAGTGAAGAAGATTATAGCGACACCTGATGAATGAGATTACATCGGCCGCAATTGTGCAGCTGCAGCCACACAGTTGCTTCTCCCACAACAGATCCCACTAGTTAAATGTGTGCCAAGTGCTTGTGATATTATCTGGCTGCCAGATAAAGCGTTGTTTCCCTCCCATCTTACTCCATGGTGCGTATAGTGTGTACCAGTGCACATCATTTGGCATTGCAGCAATGTATAAAAAGGAGCCTGACTTCACTGAAAGAGGCCAAGGAAATTGGAAAAATGGCAGACTAGATTTTCAACTAATTATAGTTCTCCTATCTTGTAATTTTCGTGTAGCACTGCAGGAAGCTTAATAATTATTTTTTTTTTCTTCTTTGCTCTAACTGGGTCACTTCTCTGTCTCAATGGAGGCTGGAGCCTCCATTGGAGCCTCTGGAGCCTCTCTGTCTCAATGGAGCTTGAAATTGAGCAGAGCGAAAACAAGGTGCTTGACATTAAAAAGGGCAAGGACAGGGAGCGTGAAATTGAAGGGAGTGAAAACTGGGAGCCTGACATTGAAGGGAGTGAAAACTGGGAGATTGAAGTTCAAAAGTGCCCCTTGGAATATTTGGGGCATTAAAGTTCATGTTAAGAGATGGGAGCTCGTGAGAGTGAGGCCACATAGAGGGCAGCTTCACAGCATGCAGTCTGCTAGCTGCGTACATGTGTACGGATTCATCCTCCCTACTCTGATTTAAAGGAGCCATGAAGAGAAAATACAACTTTGTTTAATTTGAAAGAACTAGGATTCACTATCTCACTCAGCTCCATTACAGCCACAAAAGATGTTTTTTTAACGAAATTAAAGCAAAAAGTATTTAAAAACTTTCAAATTTTGCGCCACAGTGGCATGTTATGAGCAAGAATGACGTCATACGGGCCAACAATAAAACATAATTTTCAGTGCGTTAACTGCACGTTAGCATTCAAGTGATGCGGTCAAATGGAACTAGAGGCCCCATTACAGACGTCCAGTCATGTGTCGTCGCGACAGGTCAGTTAGGCGGCCGCCAATCGCGCAAACGAGGTTCCGTGACGTCATAGAAAAGTTGCGGGAAATTGGCTAGGGGGTCGCGACTGCTTCACACGTTTTCTTTAATAACTCCGTTATTTGTTCGGAGATTGCGATGATATTGGTATCATTGTTATCGGGACTAAGCAGTCTTTCTCATAAACCCAACTTGTATTTTGTCTTCATGGCTCCTTTAAGTCGGCATATAGTAACAGTGGAGGATTTCAAGGGTGAACCAAGATTGCCTAAGTGTTTGGAGAGGGTCGAGATTCATTTTGCTCTCAGCTTCAAAAATTATCAAAGAAAAGGAAAGCTCCGTGATAAAGCTGGGACTGGCGGTTTAGGGGAGGAGTCTTTTTAAGGGTCTGCTCTGCCAGCCCTCTTTATTCCTTTAATTTTGAAATATTTTGCTGTAACTTTCAATCATTATGGTTGTAATTCCGGTAATATTAAGCAGCTTTCAGGCACTTATGTATTGTTGAGACCAGCTTTAATGAAGTCTTAGCCATATCCCATTCTTTGCCTTGGTACCTAGTGAGTGTAAGAAAAAAAGTGATTGTGCCTTGTGTCACAAAAACACGAGCAATCCATGTGAAGCGTTCTGCTACCGAAAACAGTGGTGCCAACAGCTCAGTCAATTTCTGTGTCAAATGGAATGAATGGCAACCATCATGCCTTCACAAGGCATGCACAACATCTTTGTATTGCGCCGTGTCCTTGCTCAGATCCTATTTTTCCTTTTTAAGTTATATGTTGTCCCTCATCATTCTCCATGTCTGCATACTTTCGGTGGCATTAATTTGTTTTAGGGCATTGTGGTGAAGCCAGCCTATTTCTTTGTGCACTCAAAAAAAAAAAAAAAGTTTGCATTTGTTTTTTAAATCGGGCAAGGGCAAGACTTCCGGGTTTTTCCATATTATTATTGTTATTTTTCGTCGGTGTCTTGACCCCACTGCACTGCTCTCGTGTCCAGGCCAGAAAGATAAAATTAAGAAAGAATTGTTCCAAAATCTGGCCCAAGGTTGTAAGTATTTTCTTACAAATCAGCCTAAGCACACAGGCGGTTGCAAAAATGCATCGTCGCAGCGCCTTGCTGGTGTCGAGACATTGCAGTGCACATGCATATCCCTTTGTGCTTACTAACATGACACTTTCCTCTGTTGCTGCAGGAAAGCTGATTACGTGCAGTTTGGCAATAGGAATCGCTTTCTTTAGGAACTTTCTCATGTGGTATTTCTTTCGAAGGGCTTCAGTGGTTTTCCTTTCGTTTTTGCTTTATTCAGGGTTTTAATACGTGCCTTCCCTGCTCTGTGGCCCGAAAAGGAACTCCATCTTGGGAGCACAATGCTGAAAACATCGGGCCTAATCATGATCTTGTTAGACGCTTGCGCATGTGTAGCAGACAAGTGCAATGTGCCTATCGTGGTACGAATATAGAGAGTAACTACCCATCGGCAGCAATGAGCAATTGAACATTAAGAACAAATGTCTTTCGGCAGTGCTTTATCTGTCAATCACGGCAAAGCAAGCAGCACACGCTTCAACCTTGCTGTGCTGTGGTGAATTGCACTCCCCCCCTGTGGAATCAGAGAAATCAACTCTAGCAAGGAAATACTACATGTAGTCAGTCTTCCTACTGCAAGCGAGAAATAGGCATGGTGGCAAACATACAAGGATGTGCATGTGCACAGCGGCATCTTGACACCAGAAGCAGATAATCAGATTGCGTGGCGATGCAATTTGCCACACGCTTGTGTGCCCCGACTTATTCTGCTGCCAAACGTACCCCCAAGAGCAAAAGTTTACAGACCACGGAAGCAGAAATTTTGGATTATTAATGCGTGGGGTATTTATGCAACATTTCAGTAATTATATGACATCTCACGTGCATACCACAGTTTGTGGCCTGCTTCCGGAAGAGAAATAACATAAAATTGCCTTTTTCGTGGTCCGTAAACTTTTGCCCATGGCTGTACTAATGCTTCAATTTCCTTGTACAATTTCAAATGACTTCTTTGTATGCAACACATTTTTAACGCACTGCTCACTTATTTTCAATGTTTAAAAATGTAAACGGGGAAATTAGGGGCTTTTTTGAAAAGTTTGTGCTTTCCAACTTGCAGATGTGGCAGTGTTTTGTAAGGTGTTAACTTGTGTGGATTTAAGGTGTTAACTTGTGCGAATTTAAAGCTGTTAAAGGGAAGGAAACGGCTATATGTAATTAAACTGAGCACTCATTTACTTCTAAGACATATTGTTTGCAACTCATTTTTACATCACAGGTGTAATGTGGATGGGCTTGCTGTTGCTAATTTTTATGCTAATTTTTAATGTGCATTTGTAACAGCTTGTTTGCATCTTGCATCATGTTTGTTCTGTGAGATAGTGCATATGTGCTTCCCATAAAAATAGCTTACTGTGTGCTGTTTGCTGAGCAAACAGCAAGTATTTAGCCGCCATCCTCATTTCGGCGTATGTGCGAGTTAAGGGGGGACGCGGCTTTCAACTTCGGAAAAATGACCAAAACATCGTTTTTTTTGAAACCCGCATATTCGGCTTCTATGTTTCCTATTCTGTGCGTCTGCAAAGTTTTTACGCTGAAAAGCGTCGCAAAGTGGCATAAAAAAATACTTTTGTCAGGCGCGGTGACAAACTATCAGCGCAAAAGGGCGAAAAAACGGCAATTTTCGGAGCGCTCTATCTCCGCAACGGTGCCACCGGGCGCGGCCATTTTGATATGGTTAGATCGGCCGAGCGATCGTTTTTCCGGTTCCGCTTGTCTCTTTTTATCTTCGTTCATTCACAAACGCACAAACGGCAGAAAAGAAACGACGCACAAACGAAGCTAGAAATAAATGCTGAAGCGCTATTGGTCCTCCGGTCGGGGCGCAGAACGACGACCCTCCTGATTGGATGTCGCGGGCGCAACGCAAGATGGCGGCCGCCTGAGCTGCGTAGCGAGCGGATTGAGTTCATTTTCGCCGCTTCGCTCGGCCGAGTTTCTGTTCAATCTGTGGTATTCAACACGGACGTTATCGCGATGGGAATGCCAGAGATAACGAGTCAGATTACGGGAAGTTGTGTGGCTCGAAAGGCGGAGGTCATCGAACGCTTCGTGGTGCGCGTGACTCTACCGTCGCCAGACCCCGGAGGGTGACGCGGTGTGCGCGCTTGCGATAGCGGTTCGTGAAGTGAACTTTTAGTCGGATTTGCGATGTTTACACGCTTAGTTAGTGCTGTGTTTTGACTGTGGGCTCGCTAGCCTTGAGAAAGAAACGGTCGACGCGTCAAACGCTGCGGCGCGCACGGCATAGCCGACGCGCATTGGAGCATCACATGACTGGGCAACCGGTTACGATTGAACGCCAGTAGTTGTAATTAATGCCTGCGACGTTAGTTTTAATCTTAAAAGCGACCTGACCAGCCATATCAGGTATAATCAAAGCTCGATATGTCGCGGTAAGCGTGCGCTGCGATGCGCGCGAGCCATATCGCCTTTCTTGCGCAATGTTTCCCGTGCACTTGTAATTTTCATGCAAACAGGTTTGAGTTAGTAATATAGGAATAAAAATATGCTCTCTGCATTAAAAATGTACGTTACTGTCGCAGCATTTAACAGTGATTTTTTTAGGGAAATTATTGATACCATTGCTCAGGGCATACTGGCTGTGCTGCGAGAAATATTGGATGCCTTGAATGTCAAAAGTAGTAAAAAAAAATATGCTCTTGCATTGAAGTTGGGAGTTATGCAGAATACTCTACCAAGCTTCAAAGTAGCTCATTTTCAACCTTGTGGTATGCAAACTTTTGGCAATGAACACCTGCACTACTAAGTTGCTGTGCCAGGCAAGATAAAACATGAAAAAAAAGCCAAAAATGTTCAAATTTAAGTTAAAAAAATGCTTAACTTGTTGCCATGGTGACAACACTGCAAAAGGAGGTTGTCCAGTGCGATACAGCCAACCAACTAACCTACTTTGCATTGAAAGCCCATTGAAACCCATCTCCCCTCCGTTTGGTTTGCAAAGGGGGGTATGTACTCTTCACGGAGGAGCTGAAAATGATGTTTTCTGGAAAGAGAAAGGCTGAAAAGGCACTCCAATTTCAAGGCAAGGCCTTCCAGAAGCCCCATGTTCAAAAGTACATGAAAGGCTACAACCGTGACGACTTTTGATATGTGAAACCTATGTTGCAACTTCGGAAGCCGTTTTCTCAAAACAGTTTTTTTTGCCACCTGTGTCGCTTGTCCCAGGGATTTCTTCGTGACTGCTGGGTCTATTTTGATTCCGTTTCTTGCATTACATTCCTTGATGAACTGTTCAGGTCGTGACACTTTTAGTTTTCCAGATTTGTTTTTTGTGATTTTTTTATTCAAATAATCGTTCACAGTTGACATGCCTGTTGCACATTAACCTCTAAAAAAATGAAAACTAAAAAACATTGTGTTGTAAAAAAAAAATTCTAAAACTGTCACGACCTCGTCCATTCATTTGAGAATGCAAAGCACTTCGAACAAGTTTTCTATCGTGTTTTATAAGCCGCTCAAGCTCGGTACAAGCGGAACAGAAAGAAAATTTCATACATAAAAAAGTTATCAAAATATTAACTTCAAATTTTTATGGTGTTATCACAGAAGCATTTCCAGTTGCTGTGCCAATTTTCATCAAAATCCACAAAGAAATAAAAAAGTTGATTTTGAAAGACACGTCCCCCCTTAAAATGGCTAAAATTTAAATCAAGCAAGGAAGAAACTTTTACTTTTGACAACCGTTAATTGAGTCTAATGGGCTTGAAATGTATAATCCTGCTGGTGTCCGCTGTAGGGCGAAGGCCCGTCCTACTATTATTCGGACTTAGTCTTCTTTCTCTCCCTACTTCTCAGCCTGTCCTTTGGTAGCCATTCTGTTGCTTGGGTGATTATTAACCTGCTGTCCGTACTCTGCATCACATGGCCAGCCCAACTCTGCTTGCTTTTCTTCATCGGAATCTGCATGTCTTCCACTCCAGTTTGTTCCTCATTCATGATGCTCGTTTCCTATTCCTAAGAGTCACTCCTATCGTCTGTTATTTTATGGCCTTTGAGCTGACGTTCCCTTATATGACATGTAGTAAGGTCAGAGTCTGCCCTATAATTTAGCACTGGCATTATGCATTTCTTTTGTATGATAGGCTTAACATACTTCTTCATTATGTATTGGCAATTTTCAAATGCATCTGAACCGATGCTGACTTTGCACCTGATTTCTTTCTTGTTACGATTGTCACAGATAGTTGTATTCAGCCACTTCTTCTACAAAATGTTTTCCAGACTGAATAGATGCCTCACTGCTTGGCTATTTTACATTTTCAATTTCTTTAAATTTACCTCTAGCTTTCCGAATGTAGTTCTTTAAGTTTTGTTTATTTATGTATTCACAATAGTGAAAGGTTATTGCTACATAGGGGGTTACATATGCAAAGCACACACGTATTGTATTAGTGTAATGAAAACAAGGGGAAAGAAAGAAAAACCAACAAATTAGGAAGGTTCAAACTGAAAATGCAAATAACTAGAGACTGTAAGCTTGAAAAATACGAAAATGAAAAATTCAGTTGGTAATAACAGTGCAGAATAGACAAGAATATAAACCAGAATTCCAACACACATTACAAAATAGGTCTTTTCTGGGCTCACTGAATGAGTCGGTGTTGTTCATGAGCCTCAAGGGACTCAAGCATTGCCCATTTATTCATCTCTTGTTTCTCCAAACCAAGCCTCCTAAATATATCCTGTAGAGACTGAATAACTTAGTAGGCATGGTGTCTCCTTGTCTGACACTGAAGTTCCTGATAAAGAGCTTTCCCAGAGCCCTGTGTAGGTATCCTCAACACTTGTCCTGCAATGCTTACACAATGATGCCAGTTTCCACCAAATCACTTTATCATAATCTGTAAAAGGGTAGTAAGCAGGGCAAGTTGGTATGGTCACATCTGGAAAATGGCGCAAAAGAAAAAAAAACGTACAAAGGAAGTGTACAGTGGCACTTGTTTTGTTGTTAGGGACAATGCCTTCATCCCTTTCTTTCTCTTCTGTTTGCTTGTGTGCCATTTCCAGGAAGTTTTCATAATCTATATAGGTTTGCTATATTCCATGCATTTCTCTAATGCCTGGTTTAATGGTATGAATGTGATCTATTGTCAATGAACATTTCTGAATCTAATGTATTCTCTCAGTTAATAGAAAGCTGTTATATGTGGTTAACTGTTGCAACTAACTAGAAATAGTAAAAGAAAACATTACATGGTGATTGAGACGAAGCAAACATCTAAGGGACAAAAGCATGGTGATCTGCCTTGCAAGTTTTACAACTGAGTTCTGAACTTGATTTTTGCCATGTGAGTAATGACTCACTTTTCTCACAAATGCCCTGAGGATCCATCTTTTATGACTTGGGCTGTTGACATCAGTGCCAGGTGGTGCTATGGGAGAAGTGAGAGCATATGAGGCACGAAATGAATTTGCTTCACAGGCAGCACCCAAGACTTTCTTAGGCCATGTTTTGAGGCCACGCCATTTTGGGTGCATATACAATACTTAGTTCTGTGCTGTCGGTGGTGCGGGAATTAGTGGTTGAGTGCTGTCATACTGTGAACATCGTCCTGGCATCGTCCTGGCTGGTTGCTCTTTTCGAGTCCGAGTTTTGACTGTTCAATCCAATTGGTGCGGTTGCTGGAAACAGACAGGGCGCATGCTGGCCGCCTCGTTATGCTTCCTTATTATATTTACGCATCTTCCAGCCTGACCCGCCTGCATGTGTACACCGCATAGCTTTACACTCAACTGATGTTTGGGGTACTGTGCAGTCATTCCTAACGTCATCTTTGCGTTCATATTTTTGTTATATCTTGAAACAAATGCCTCCAATTATGTTTTTTTTCCATGTGTGCCATCGTTCAAGAAGAAAGAGCGGTGTTCTTTCCTGCTGGTGTTGGGTTCTTTCTATAACTTTCGGGCAATACAAAATGTGTTGCAGACAAGGGCAGTAAACAAGCAAGCGCATCTGTTAGTTAATGTGTGCAGTGAAAATTTTCACTCGCAACACTTGTACACGCATGCATATACAGGGTGCGCGAGGTATTCGAGAACGCTATTCCTTATCCCCATAGACACCAGAAGGCTTATATATATCTATGCGTGCTGCTTCTTATTCGTTGACCCCTCATCATTCATCCTGCACAGTTTGTTCAAAGATGGAAGCGTACAAATTGACACAGGAAATGAAACCTCCTGAGTCCTCGTCTTGTGCTGCTGAGCACGAGGTCGTGGGTTCGATTCCTGGCTGCAGCGGCTGCTTTTCTGATGGAGGCGAAAAGCAAAATCGCCCCTGTGTTCAAGATTTCGGAGCACGTTAAAGATCCCCAGGTGGTCAAAATTAATCCAGAGCCCTCCACTACAGCGCGCCTCATCGGCTGCGTTGCGTTGGCGCGTTTAACCCTACAATCAATCAATCAATCAATCAATCAGTCAATCAAATGCACCACAGCGACTCGAAAATTTCCACCTTTCTGAAGGTAGCGAATTCCTTCGTTTGCAAGGTGCGGATAGAGCTGATGTGTTGTGGTGGTGACGTGGTATCCGTGGCGAAAAGGCAGCCGCGTGATAGGAAATTCTCACGGAAGGGCGCCATTGCTCACTCAATGGCCAACTTCTCTAAGGAGCTCCTGGGTCATTTCAGATAAGGTCGAACAAAGCATGGCTGGTCGACCTCTTCAATTCGCTTGAAATTTTTTTACCTCATTCCCGCATGTATGTAATGTGCAGATTCACAAATATTTTCGGCGGAAAAAATTTTGGCCGACTGAAAAAAAATTTGGAACCCACCCGCGTGGACCCCGGCCGCTACCTGCCCATGCGCCGCGGCCAAATTTAGCGACGTCTAGCAAAAAATATACTAATCAGGTGGGAATGGTAATTTTTATGCTTAATCTACGTCTGGTGTACATTTCGCGCCCAAAATATCGTTGGCTAGAAGAACATATATTTTTTGTAATAAATTTCCAAATCTTGCTCAGAGCGCATTTTGTTGTGTACTTTGCGGGCCAGTATTATCGTAAGTAACGGAGCTAGAGCGTTAAAATTTGAGTGAGGGCTGCTCCTGGCAAGCACAAATAAGGGCCGTAAATATCGTGTCTGCGCACACTACGGTTAAAAAGTAAATGGCGCACAATTGTGAAGAAAAAACTAAAACACTCCGAGTTCAGAGGCTTATTAAAAAAAAAAATACTTCGATTTTGCTGAAATTCTCCCCAGATGTTAACCTGTGAATGTACTTCAATGATCATTAAAAACATGTTGCATCATTTTGTTCCTGACGCGCCTACAGCGCGCGAGAAAAAAGCCTGGTCGGCCAGGTCTTCACAAGATCCTGAGACACAAAACAGTGAGAGCAACTTCCAGTGAATGTGCAGACGTTTGATAATTTTTTTGTACCAAAGGCAAACTGTTACTTATTGATAGTATTACAGAGAATTCAGAAGCAAAACAAATTTTTATGTCAATTTTGGAACGAAAATAAACAATCTGCGCACCGCTAAACGTGTACTCTTCGAAGAAAAAACGGAGGAACTCCAGATTCACGCGCATTTAAAAAAAACCCTTCTTCGAGTTTTATGAAGCATTCCACAGATATTTTCCTCTAAACGTACTTGTGCGAGCCCTAGAAATATCGTGCGTCATTCTAGGCACAGCGCGGATACATTCGTGCGATGGCGAAACCGCTGCAATGTATGGTGGTAAAACGCGCAATATGAAGGTTTTCGGGTCTATTTTTATAGCTTCCTCTAGATTTCCCCAACCGCGGTCACTCTTTGTCTTACATTATCAACGCTCTTTTTTTGTGCGCACTGCTGCCGTGATGCGCTGTATTTGGTTCATAAGATACCTATTTGACAAGGTGCACGCAGTCTTGTTTTTTAACTCGCCTGGACGTAACTTTCGTTCGCCTGAAATCAAAGGTTCAACGGAAGCTCGTCCGGTCGGCAGTACACATGGCAAGTATTAAAAACGGACATCGGCCACACACGACCCCGGCGCGGGTATCGTCTCCAGGTAGCACACCCCTCTTCGGTCCTTCTCCGGACACACTGATTCAATTACCGAATTAGCGACCAAACAGGAAGGCAAACGCCCTTGAGCCCGGTGGGGTCCAGGACGACACATGTGGGATCTTCATTTTTTTGTTTGAGTCGAGTGTTTTTTGGGCTTTTTCAACCGTATGCGGCGGCGGGGACTTGGCTGACAGAAAGAGCGAAAGAGGGGACTGGAAGAAAAGGGGCTGCATGCGTTCGAACGGTTACAAGTTTTCAGTTCTGTCACATTGGGAGAGTGCCTTGCGCTACCTCCCCACTATTTGACCACGGTCGCATTTTAATCTTCATTTCATCACTTTTTATTATTCCTTTTAAGTATTCTGATTTTATTATTCTTTTTGTATATATTTAGCTTGTTACTCAGTCTCTTTTGTCATAGTTTTGTGGTTGCAAGTGATGACGTCTGCCATGACTGCGCATGCCTGCTTGGCTTTAGCAAAAATCAGGCTGTGGGTAGACGACAATCTGCCACTGTACTCCAAGGTGACTTATGTGAGTGACGGAGCTGCCAGTCACTTTAAAAACAGGCACCAGCTTCATGAGTTTTATTGCGTTTCACCAGCTTCTTGAAACGCAATGGATATTCTCCGCAACAGGGCACGGAAAGAATGCCTGCGACAGAGTTGGGGGAATCGTCAAACACCAGGCGACACTTTACAACCTAAGAGAACCACTAAGAAATGCGATTCAGACGGCAAAAGACATGGTAACTGTGTTGTCTGAGAAGGTCAAGGGCGTTCACTTCATATACCTCGCAACGAAGTTTCCAGCTATCGCGAAACAGAAAAGGAAGAATGGCGAACAGTGCGTGCCTTTCCCGGCATACAGTCCTGGCACGTGTGGCGTTTAAGGAAGTCATCAGAAGCAGATATATGCAAACTATGTGCAGCGCGGACTGTTTGTGCCCCTTTGAGGAAACTGTGAACATTGATGCAGCAAGCAACGTGTAAATAAACAGCTAGTAGCTGCACGGTATTAATGGGGTGCCGATAGAACTCTGTCATGTCAAACGTTGACTTCGTTAGTGTCACTTGGTTATTCTATTCTCCTTATCTCAGAAGATATTCTGCCCTTTCTACAAAATAAATAAGAGAAATCTGGAGAAAGTCACAATCGTCGTTTTATGTCTCAGCTCCTTGTGACGAGCATGCTTGACTAGGCTCTTTTGCTTTTCAGTGATCAAAATGATGCGAGTTTTTTTAATGGCTCACGCAATTAAAGTAGGAGGAAAATATCCATGGAAAGCTTCATAAAACTCGAAGAAGGGTTTTTGTAAATGCACGTGAATCTGGAGTTCCTCCGTTTTTTCTTCGAAGAGTACACGTTTAGCGGTGCGCAGATTGTTTATTTTCGTTCCAAAATTGACATAAAAATTTCAGTTTTGCTTCTGAATTCTCTGTAATACTATCAATAAGTAACAGTTTGCCTTTGGTACAAAAAAATTATCAAACGTCTGCACATTCACTGGAAGTTGCTCTCACTGTTTTGTGTCTCAGGATCTTGTGAAGACCTGGCCGACCAGGCTTTTTTCTCGCGCGCTGTAGGCGTGTCAGGAACAAAATGATGCAACATGTTTTTAATGATCATTGAAGTACATTCACAGGTTAACATCTGGGGAGAATTTCAGCAAAATCGAAGTATTTTTTTTTTTAATAAGCCTCTGAACTCGGAGTTTTTTCTTCACAATTGTGCGCCATTTACTTTTTAACCGTAGTGTGCGCAGACACGATATTTACGGCCCTTATTTGTGCTTGCCAGGAGCAGCCCTCACTCAAATTTTAACGCTCTAGCTCCATTACTTACGATAATACTGGCCCGCAAAGTACACAACAAAATGCGCTCTGAGCAAGATTTGGAAATTTATTACAAAAAATATATGTTCTTCTAGCCAACGATATTTTGGGCGTGAAATGTACACCAGACGTAGATTAAGCATAAAAATTACCATTCCCGCCTGATTAGTATATTTTTTGCTAGACGTCGCTAAATTTGGCCGCGGTGCATGGGCAGGTAGCGGCCGGGGTCCACGCGGGTGGGTTCCAAATTTTTTTTCAGTCGGCCAAAATTTTTTCCGCCGAAAATATTTGTGAATCCGCACATTACATACATGCGGGAATGAGGTAAAAAAATTTCAAGCGAATTGAAGAGGTCGACCAGCCATGCTTTGTTCGACCTTATCTGAAATGACCCTCCCGATCCGTGCATGCAGCCATTTCTGAATTGAATCACTTATTGCTGCCTATGGCGGATTCATGGAGATAAACCATAAGAGAAATATGTCGCAGAGTTTGGTGAAAATTTGTGATTCTGCCGGGGATATGTTGCGCCTGAAGCCAACGTTCTGTTCTCAGATACTTTGCACACCCTGTATGTTCCCATAAGCTGATCTGTTATGCTTTTCTAATAGCTGTGCCTCCCACTTGCTCCTCTGTTTCCAGAGAAAGTGGCAGGCATACTCGTGGTCCGGTTAGCGATGTTGCACTGATTATCAAACTTCATGTTTCAGGCGTCTGAGCATACCACGGAGGAGGACCTTGAAAACACGGGAGGCCCATTTCGGTGGCTACAGTCGCCGCCTCCTAAGGCTGTCGCGGAGGAAAGCCTAAATGATCTCAGCAGCACCACTCCTGGGAGCCCACCTTTGCAGCCTTCTACGAGTGATGAGCTCAGTGATTTAAACAGTGCACTCCAAAGGAATGGTGACGATGCAGAAAGGTGTGAAGGCATATTTTAGTTCTCTGTGAAATTTTGTGCTTGAGCTACGATCTGTTTGTGCAGTGTGGAAGACTGTAATTGTATCACATCTGTTGTTACAGCTCAACAAAAGACCGTGTCAGTCCCCTACAGGAAGTATTAGACTGGAGTGAAGAGCCAAGGTGTGTGCACATATTTCTGTTTTAAAAATGACATTTATGGTATTTGATTTCAGCAAGGACGGCTTCCACCCGAGTTTATTGCCTAACCGACACTTTTTTTTCTGTTGTTTTGTGTTACTCTTATCATCTCATTTTCTGTAACTTGTTAAGTTGATGCAAGTTGTTTCTTTTTTTGTATATGTATGTTGAGGAGTCCAAATTTGTCTTTAAAGGAGCCATGAAGAGAAAACACAAGTTTGGTTCATTCAAAAGATTGTCTCGTTAGAATCATACTGACACCACTTTTAACGTAAACTTCGTTCAAATAAGCTACATAATTAGGAAAAACGGGAATGGTCATGCGACCCACCAGCTCATTTCCCGCAACAGAACCTGTGATGTCACATGAGCTAAGCTCTGCGATTGGCGGAGGCTGGCAGAAGCAGACGCAAATTAGGTAGAGCTTACAAACTAGACGAACCAGCGATTTGCGCTTAAATTTAGGGCACATTCTTTACAAAGCAATAAGAATGATGGGACAAACAGTGGAAGTTACGAAAGCACATGTAAACATGGAAGTACTGATGCGTTCTGCTGTTTGTGCGCAGTCGTACTGCGCACAGCATGCTTGGTTTATCTGCACAGCACTACGGGGCTTGGGGTTGTCTCAGACGACACTGGCCGATTGACGCAAGCAACGGTGTCGTACGTGACCCCATTTGTCGAGCGAGCACTGTTTCAGGGAACGAATATTTTCTCCCAGAACAAAAACAAGCCAGGTTTAAATGCGGGCAAAAACAAACCAAACGCTTGCCACGGTATGGGGGCGCCATCTAGGTTACGGAACGTAAAGAAACGCGGGAACAAACCAACACCGCTATACAGGGTGGAGACAACCTTTGAACGGTCCCGTGCCGCCGCAATTGGGCCAACGGGCTCAACGCGTTATTCTTTTCGTTTCCCACGAGACCTAGCAACGCGAAACAGACAATATGATTCAAACTTCTTCAGTAAACCGCGTTGCGGCGATAATTTTAGCGCGGTTTTGACACAATGACTTGCTTCGGCGGCGAGCGAGCAACCGAAAATGGCGGCGCCAGCGTATACGTGTCTCTACCCTGTACGGCGGATGCGTGAATGAAGGTACTCTAGGCTGCAGAGCGGTCGGTTCCTGTGATGTCATTTGGGACCACGAAAACGCACGATTGAGCGGGAAAATCAAAATTTTAACCTAAATTGTTTAATTTCTCAGTGAATAAAGCACCGTTTGTATCCGGACAAGCGCTGGGGGCACTATAAAACACGAAATCTTTCGAATAAAACCAACTTGCATTTTCTCTTCATGGCTCCTTTAAGGCATCACTGAAAGTACACATTAGTTGTACATACCATAATTTTTAGTAACAGGCAGTGACAGAGGTAGCCTATTGCTGATTACTTGGTAGTGCTTGCCAGTTGCATCCTAGCCTAATCTAATTCCATGCCTGATTTTTCTCGTAGTTTGTGTTTGCACTGACAAGTTGTGCAACATAGTTATTCATCCAGCTTGTTTAGTACTTTACTACCTTGGCTGTAGGAGACTTTTTGCACGTCGATCCTTTTTACATCAGTCTTTATTTTAGATGCGACGCTGAGAGCATCTCTTGTCGGCGGCCCTGTCCTTCCTGCGTGCGTCCGTTGTTGCCCGTAGCCTTTCCATTCTCCCCTCTCCTCTCCGATAGTGAACACTCTCTCGCGAGGGGCATTGGATTGGATTCGATTGGATTGGATTGGCTTAGCTTGGATTAAAGTGGATTGTGTTGCGTCATAGCCGCGGCAGACGCACTGGCGCCGGCGCATGCCCAGGTGAGAGCGAACACACTCTCTCAACATCTGCGGGTGTGCGGCCCAGTGCACTCACACTCCGCCGGTGGGTGGCGCTGCACGCGGTGCTGCGCATGTGCAGTACTCTCTCTCTCCACGGTCTCCTCTCCTTTGGGCGCGCTGCGCATATAACCGGTGTGCCGCTCTCCGGCGGCCTTTCGGTCAACGATTGCTCTCCGCTTGCGCTTGAACCCCCCTCAGCGTCGCATCACACCAGGGTTCCCGCGAGGGGAGGTGGGAGTAATTTTTTACATGTTTGTCTTTAAGGGGGGGGGGGGGGGTGGAAATGAAAGCTAACTTTTAGGGGCGAAGCCCTGTGGGCTGTCGTCATCGTTTATTGTAGTCACGGTATTAAACACCGGGAGGCTCTTTTTCCAACGCCTCGTGCTAGAATGCTTCGTGATTGAAAGACATGAGACTTTTTCAGCAAAGCTGTATACCTCTACTCCCCAACAGTTTCATCTCTGTGGGCAAAAACTCTCCAGATGGACACTTGCTGGACCTTATTGAGGCCTAATCCGACTCTGTGTGTGGAGCCAGACCAGTGGGGAGACTGTGTGTGGAGCCAGACCAGTGGGGAGACTCCTTAGTCCAGGAGTCCCTGGCTCAGGCTCAGGGTGCAACTTTTCTTTGGCTCAATCTTAAACTTGGGTCCAAGACAAGGGTCTGTGACATGAGCTAAGGTTAACTCTTTCAGGACCGCTCCATAGGCCATCGATCACATATGATCGATGGTTTCGCGAGCCTGCAAAATACAAATTTTCGCTCGATGGAACACCTAGCGACATCTAGGAGATAGTTTGAAAACTGGAGTTTTCTCTTGTGAAGGTTTTTTTATCGCCAGGCGGCAACGCATCAGATAATTTGTTCTGACGGGCAGTGGTTTTGAATGTAAACAAGGCGTCATATTCGCGCGAGCGCCATAAAAAATGCGCCTCGTCTCGTCTCGCATATTTTTGCCTTCTACTGTGGATTTTAACGATGAGAGTGGCAGTGAAGAGTCGGAATGCGGCTTTAGAGATCAGATTTCAGCTCGGGTGAGGATTCGGGTGTCAATCAGCCTGGAACATCAAATCGCGCTCAAAGGTGGGTGTTGGTTTCGGTTTCAATTGGCTCTGGAGTAGGTATGTGCGCTCGAAATATGTTCTGGCTGGTTTATATTTGTTCGCTAGGGTGTTAACTACCTATGGTGTTGATCTCCTGCCACCAGCGCAGAAACAGATCAAGTTTTCGCCGAGATGAGAGCCCTGCGTGTACCTGGGCGACGACGTTGCCATGGCCCTAGTGCCGAAAAGATCACACACAAAACAAAAAACCAGTTACACCTAGCCGCATCAAACTTTCGCGATGAAGAAACAAAGCATTGTGTTAGATTTTGTATATCCTGAAATTTTATTCTTTTTAATATTTTTATATTTACGCTTTTTTTATATTTTTCTGTAGTTTTTTTGACGAAGTTCTTACTTTTAGATTTTTTCATGGTTCAATCGTCAGTGTTGAAGTAAAACTTGGTATTGTATGCCAAAGAACATATAATTAGCTGCATTTTTGGTATATGCTAAGGCAGGATGGTGCCTTTGCTTTATGTAATAAAAACTTCGTACCGAGACCTCCCTTTTTTATCACTTTTTCCGGCGGTCCCGAAAGAGTTAATCTACCCGTGAAGGTTAACTAGTGCGTTTCTCTCCAGATGGACACTTGCTGGACCAGACCCAAGGGCTCGGGGTGCAACTTTTCGTTGTCCCAATCTTAAACTTGGGTCCAAGACAAGGGTCTGTGACATCAGCTAAGGTTAATCTACCCGTGAAGGTTAACTAGTGTCGTTTTTCTCCAGCAGTGCCCGAGCTAGTCGGAGAACGTGGTGTTGTGCAAGTACTATACATGTCATAGTAATTGAAGGTGTGGAAGTTAAATTTAGGGCATTTAAGCTTGCTGAAGTTGTGTTCTCTACTAGTTCGCATTCTCTAATAGTTTGCATACATTGTGTGTGGCTAGACGGGCACGTACACATTGCTGTGTGTTTGCACCTGCACTGCTGTTTACAGTTGGAGGGCTAACACAACCTTATGATGAAACGTGGAACATAATTTTGTGTATGGGTTGTATTTGCAGTGAGCCAGAGCCTGGCATTGGATGGAATATTCCAAGTGATGGCACAGTTCTGAGGTATGGGTGCATACCTTGGTTTTGAAATGAACAGTTGATGCCCTGTTAAATGAAAATGCCAGTTCACGGCAGTGTTTAGAAGGGCCATGAAGACAACGTAAATGCGTTTTGTTTGTTCGAAATATTGTGTAGTGCATACCACACAATTCTGTTTGGTGAGAATTAATGTCGCTGCCATTGCAGAAGAAGTTGTCTAACGTGGCAAGATTTCTGTTCGCATGCTTATGCGCCATAAAATCCAATGGGAGGGGCTCAGTGACATTTTTATGGGAACAGCCAAAAAATTAGCACTCAGTGGCCTGACTTGATGCCATCGTGGAGGTGCTGAAAGTTTGCAAGTTTAGAATTGCTGGTCAAACCTAGTACAAGCTAGGGGGGTATTTCACTGTGTAATAACCCTACGCCACGTAACGGCGGGTTTTGATCTTGCCTTGGGCGATGAAACTGCAGGAATCACTTGAAGGGACACCTAAGGGTGGAAACAAGTTGGCCTGTATCAGTAGATTACGGTGCTGAGAATCTAAATACACCATTCTCGCAACCAGCAGATGTTTAATAAGGCAGAAAACGCTAGAAATGTGAAAACAGGCAACGGCGCCCGTACACTTTTGGGTACCACGGTTTGTGACGTCACAAAAGCGGGGAACGGCGAGAGCTCATTGGAGAAGCATCTAAAAATTTTTTCCTGACATAAACAGGTCCTAAATGCTTGAGAACAGGAAATAAATCAAAACTTTTCGTGAGCTGATCTAATTTGAAAAACATAGACTACAGCTCTTGTACATTACGAGACAGGCTGCTTTCCTCATGCTTCAGGGTTGGCCATCATGCTTTCAGTTTCGCTTTGGAAAAGTATCGGTGCCTGAGCTTTTGCAAGCAATATCCCATGCAAGAAGTGTGCCTGCGCCTGATTCGAACCTTATCGCTCGTGAAAGGTTAGGGTACTTCTGGCGGTTATCTGAGTGATCCAAACTTGTGCTTTTCCTTTCATTGCGAGCCGTTGATAAATAATTTGTAAATTGTGCACGCGTAGCTCTACCCTTGGTATGTTTGGGCCAGGAAGAGCCTTGGCCACGAAAACTCTTCGAGACGGAGGTGGGAATGGAGTGTATTTCACGCCAGGTTGGTGCGTCACGTGAGAGAAGAGAATATGAGATTGACGTGATCGCCGGACGACACTCGATGAAGGCTCCTGCTTGAGGGACGGCGAGCCTGCAGCCATGGCTGCACGATATTTGAAACGGCACTTTTCTCTGCTGTGGCAGTCAGCGTGATGCGGTCTTGGTGTCCGGTGTAGGCGGGCACACCGGCCGGTGGAGCGGTGAAAAGAATTTCTCGTTCCATCGGTGATAAATAGTAAAAGTGAAAGCCAGCAAACGTTCTCAGCGGTCGGCCATGGCTTGGCGACGTCAAAGCTACTGTTGCCTAGCACCAACCGTTTACGCTCTAGGCCGCCCCATTGCCTCGCTCCTACTTAAAGGGGTCCTGAAATGCCTTCCGCCGATGCATGGATGTACATGTAACCAAATAAAGCAATGTATTAGCAATCTCCTCCTGCAAGAATTTTGTTAAAGCGATGAGTATTAGCTGAGAAATCGTAAATCGAAAACCGCGCATTATCGTCGCGCCGTATTTCCTCCTCCTTTCAACTGTTTCTTCTCTGTTGGCCTCCCCTCCCATGATGCTTCGCTATTCAGCAATGACGTACTTCCGCTATTGCGCTCCCACAGACTGCCGTCTGCTACGGGCCAGCTCTTTCGGCTTTTTCATCTTTGTTGACACCATGGACACTCCTCTAAGGCTGGAAAAGCGAACGAAAGACCTGGCCGCATGTGTGCAGCCTGGCCTTGCCCTTTCGCGGCGAACTCGCAGCAGCGCAGGGAGAATCGTGCGCTCGTTCCCTTTGGTGCACCGCGCACTGTTTATCCAAAAAGCGCGGTCTCAGATGTGGGCCCGCTGGTGCCGGGTCTTCTTTTGCGGCGGTTGTAATTCCTACTACCGGCGGCATGTGAAAAAAAGACATTTTAAACCGACACAGAACCCGTGCACAAAACGCGCCGGATCGGATTGCTTTATCAGTGGCGATGAACGGGAAGGCGCAGAGCAAACCAACGCCGCACTCGAGCGCATCCGTGTTCTGATAGTCGTAAAATGTTCAGACACTCCGGCACTCCGGCACTCCGCTAGCAGAACAGCCGCCGAGTCATTTCGGAAAACATTTAACAGATGGCGCCGTATGCATTAGCATGTCGCAACGCAAAACTGATGAGACGTTCTACTAAAACTCCCCTCGCGATGTTTACGTAGCGGGACGCAAAAATTTAGCGTTTAGCGTATGCAAAGGCACAAACGCTGTACTAAAACTCTCTATTAGCAGCAAAATAGCGTGCGTACGTGAGGCTGCTTGCGTTTACAAAGCTGCACGCCGAGCGCTTACGTTTCAAACCTAGTGACATCGTTTAAGTACACTCGCAAGCACAGTGTAACGTAGTCACATATCAACCGTATGCTCAGGCGACAAGCAAGAGCTTATTTTATGTGGGACGGAGATTGCGCATAAAGGCCCGTTCGCACTTGCGACGAAAGCGAGCGAAAGCGATGGGAATTTCGTCGCTTTGTCGCGCGACGATCGTGTTTGTCGAACTGTCGGGAGAAATTTTCTTCGCGCGACAGAATTCCCGTCGCTTTCGCTCGCTTTCGTCGCAAGCGTGATTGGAAAGTTCTGCCCCTGCCGTCTGCTACGCAGCGCGGAGGCAACCGCGCGATCTGCTCGGGCCGGACGAACGCGCACACTCCCGTACGGCAGCGCCCCAAGCGGCAGCCGGCCGCGTACATCGCTCCCGGCGCCCGCCTGGGGCCCGCCCTCGGCACACTAGCAACACTAGCCAGTATATTTCAGGCACAATAATGGAGGAAAGATCTTTTGCTTCCGATGAACCAAGTTCTTTGCCCCTGTGTTTTTAAATACGTGAAGTGGTTAGCACGTCGCCCTCACGCAGCTCTGTATCGTCGAATCATCGCTGACTGTCCGAACGAAGCTTGAAGCTAAGCCAATGCAGCGACCGAAGCTGTGTGTGTGTGTGTGCATCGCCTCCTATGTGTAGCGTTCGTTTCGCGATGAAATGCGACGTTGTACTTCTGCGGGTGGATAGTGCTTCCCTTGGTCTGGATTATCTTTCTCGAACGACGAACGACTCAACCTCGCATGGGGTATGTGTAGTGTGCCTGGCTAAAAGCCTTCTCGCTTGCGTGCCAGAGTTCAGTGACTTGCTGTTCGTCCCCGCAAACAAGGCGCGAGGTGAGTGCCGAATTTACGACGGTCAGGAGGAAGCAACCGATCGTCTGTCAATCGCGGTTCAGACTTGCAACGCATGTTGTGACGTTGTGTTCGTTCGAAACGCATCTCTGGTTTGTTATGAAGTTGAATAAAATGTATCCGTCAAACCCGGGCATTCGGCTCAGGGCGTTCTCTGCGATTGCACGAAAGAAGTGCCACGGGGCTTCAACGCTTTCTTTAGGGAAGGTACTCAGGTAAGAGAATATCCATGTCGTGTTATGGCCGTGTTGCATTCAATACGAACGGTTAAGCGTTTGTTTACACTTGTTTCGTTTGTCGTAAAATGTCCAAGCACTCCACTCCGCTGGCAGATCAGCCGGCGAGCCGAC
The DNA here is from genome assembly GCF_048455015.1 of Haemaphysalis longicornis. Lineage (NCBI taxonomy): Eukaryota > Metazoa > Arthropoda > Arachnida > Ixodida > Ixodidae > Haemaphysalis > Haemaphysalis longicornis. The sequence continues at coordinate 439,843,939 of NW_027526203.1, read as the reverse complement.
GCTGAGCAGACGACTCATCTTTTTGCCGGAAGTGCGTGAAAAAGCCGCCCAATAGCAGGATGTCTAGCTCATGACGAACATATGGGAATCGATGATGTAGACATGTGAAGATGGCGGCGTCCAAAAACACGAAGGAAAGGGTGAGAAAAAAGCGACAAACTTTGCAACAAAAGTGTGAGCTTTCCGATGCGCGTAAAAGAGTAATACTTGGCACAGCTGACGTTGACGACCCAATCTAACGATTGCGCTAGTTCATTTAGTGTGCTCAAAATGCCTTTCAGGGCCCCTTTAATGACGTGATGTCTACGTCACGAAAAAATGAAAGGAAAGTGAGAGAGAGAAATGCCAGCTTTCTTTACAGATTTCTCAGGAATAAAGCATTGTTCTCGTCGAACAAAAGCTGAGAGTGCTACGAAACGTATGGTCTTTCACTTAAAACAAAATTTCATTTGGCCTTTAGTGTCCCTTTAAACTTGCATGATTGGTGCCTTCTGAAGAAATGAGGGCGCAGTACTTCGAGTTAAAATGCTGGTGTGATTTATGTTGTGGCAGCCACTCAGAGGTGGGGACATGTCCTCGGTGCCCATAGCGTTCAAATCAGACTCGTGTTGATTTCCGGTACATTTTTGTTCTGTGGCTGTTTGTTAGCTGCTTCATTGCTGCAGAATAAGGTTATACTTAATTTGAAACACTAGGTTCAAGCTGCAAGCCCACAAAACCATTTTGCTATGTGGTTGATTTTGTCAGCAACAGCTAATAGGGAAAACTTAGTTTGCAGCATTGGGTGTGGGAAAGAAGCTGACGAGTTGCCCCATTACCACTACAACCTAATTACATCAATAACCTAACCCAATTTTTTACAAATAATTTGATTGAAAGTTGTGTTAAAATTGCAGGGGGCAGAGGTGTAGTGTGTTGTTGCTATGGTCCTTTTAAAAAGCATAATTTTGCTATTATGATTGTGCAGATGGAGTGTGTTTTTTTTTTTTTTTTTTTTGCATATTGTGTTGCAGAGTGTATCCTTTTGTGCACTTTAATTAGAGCCTTCTGGTATTTACAGTGAGGAAGACAGCGGCTGTGTGCCAGATGATAGTCAGCAGGATTGCCCATTGGAAAGGTATGTGTGCGTGGTATTTCGATCTATTCCTGCATGGCCTTTAATCTGCCTAAATATGGCAACTTGTCTCGTTCTTTCTTGTGCATTTAATAAAAATAGCTGGACTTGCGTAGGGACGCATATGTTAGTTTTAAGAGTGACATTTCGTGCTCTAATGAGTGCCTTTGGTTGTTTACAGTGGCAAGGACCAGGACGATTCACAGAGCTGGCAGACAAGGTATGTATTTGGCCACTAAACGGGCTGCTACAAGGCCATCTTGGTCATTATGACCAACTTGGAAGATTGGAGAGCCACCTGTGGTATGCAGAAAGAATCGTGATGCCAGTGTGGGAGGGGAATAAGCCAAATGTGGCTGCAGATAAAAACCTCTTTTCATCTCCAGTTTTGCTAGTTCAGGATGATAACATAGATACAGTTGATAAGAATCAAAATAAAATATTCCAATGGTTCGTTTTTACCAATAAAGCTAGGTTTTTTTATTGTTACCAAAGCTAATAAACATTGGATATCTTCTTATCTGCTTTTGGATAGTCTATTGTCTGCATTGCCAGATTTCCCAGCTTTCTGAAATCAGGCCCTCGATTCTTTCTTCATACTTCATTTGTTATCATTTTACTTTTATTGTGTCCGTGTATGTCTGTGCTCGTCACATCTTGTTATGACACTTTCCACTGGGGTCAAACAGGCTGCCTTTTTATCTGCTGTGTGTGGGTATAGCAGTTCTTACAGCAACCAAACTCACTTCCGAGACTAATAAGCTACATGCCAGCTCTGCTGAACTGCACCACAATCCCCCAACTGGTGCAGTGGTAGAAAACAGCCAGGAGCTCTCGCAACAAATAAATATCCAGTGAAAACATTTATTGGCTCTCCAATAAAGTATGTTGGGTGCATCGGTCAGTCACCGACAAACTGGCCGACAAAGTTACTGACAAACATTTCAAAATCAGATAATAGAAAACGAGATAAAGAGCAAAAAAAATGTCTTGAACCCATGTACTTCAAACTTTTTGTCGTCTCTCCAGAGTGACGCGTTAGACCACATGGTGTTATGATTCAGCGCGCCACTACCCTGTTCGCGCTGGCTACAAGTTGTGGTGTTATGAAGTTCTCCTGTTCTTTACGGAAAAGCCTGCCTTACTCTACATTCTATGACAGACCCGAGTGTGTCCATGCCCAGGCGGTGGGTTGGTGGTGGTGGAGCAGGTTGGTGGTGACTCACGCCACGGCAGTTGCAAAATCCGGGATGAGCGGGGGATCTAGAGACTTAAACCTGCCAGCGAACGCCGCTCACCGGATGTCCTCTGCCCCCTCTCGCAGACTCAATGTGCGCTGGTACTGCCGGCTCTCTTGAACACGGCAAAGAGTGTTCGTGTGTGTCTGTACTGTTTTCGAGCCGTGTGCAGAGGTGTTTGACCGTTGGCACTTCGGGGGATAAATACGTGTTTCTTCCGAGCGCATTATTTGTTCAATTGGCAGCATTGGATCACGCGGTAGCTGTTTGAGCTATGCTGTAAGCTCACCCGGAGGGGTGCTGTTACTGTACTGTCGCTGCTCATCTCTCGCCATGCAGTAAACCATTTTAAGTTTTGCTTTCGGCTTTTTGTCGCCAACAACAAGCCTTCTTCTGCTTCTGCTTGTCGCTCGTTCGCCACGCTAACACTACATGATGGAGGCAACGGAGCCTGGTCGGGGATGCTGTGCGGGGACGCCTTCAACCTTTCTTCACTGAGTTTTACCAGGCTTCTGAGGATAGCTGGTGGGTCGTGCATTTGTCATGTAGGTTATTTGTGGAGGACTATATTGGTGGAGTGGGAAAGCAGTACTTTAGGCAGCCATGAATTTGAAAGTGTCGAAAAAACTTCAGTTGTTGGAGCTTACAAAAAAGTTGCGCTTAGATGGATGCACTGAGAAAGCCAGAGCTGATACGGGCTATACTCGCTGCTGGGGCTGATGATAATGAGCTGTCAGAATGCATTGAGCTGATCAATGAACTGGAAACCGCCAGACGTCAGGCTACAGCGGCAGAAAAGCGAGACAGAGAAATGCAGCTGGAGCGAGAAAACCTTCAGCTGGAAGAAAAAAAAAAGCAGGAATGGGAACGCAGTGTCTAGAGTTACGTCCGACGGAACTTTAAGCCAGTTTCTAGAGTTACGTCCAACGGAACCCAGAATTTAAAACTAGGTTACGTCTGACGGAACTTTAAGCCAGTTTCTAGGGTTACGTCCGACGGAACCCAGAATTGAAAACTAGATTACGTCCGAGGGAACTTTAGGCCAATGTTTTGAGTTGCGTCCGCCGTAACGTAAAGCACACAAAAAAGTTTGCAGCTAGCGGCACCAAGTACCCTGATGCTCTATATGTGTAATCTACGCACAGCATTATTGAAATTGTCGCTTGTACGATACATGACGTCAAATTCGAAAACAAAGGTTGCTGCTTAACGGCCAAACTGGTTCGGAATGAATAAATCACAGGTAACGTGTGACAGCGCCGGTTCCCCGGCGGTCGAGTGGACAGGAGCGTGATACAAGCGCCCACACTACTGCAGCGATGTGGGTTCGAATCTCACCTGATAGTTTTTTTTTTAATTAAGGGATTGAGATTTTTCTGTACTTGTCGACGTGCACTGCTTTCCATATCCAACACATGCAAGCAAAGCAGAAGACGGGAATTATGAAAATAGAACCTGCTGCCGTGGGCACAGTGCCAGTTTGTAGCGTCTGCAGTTTGTGCCGAGAATAAATTTAGATGGGTCGAGTCTTTTAACAAATGTAAATAATAGGTCTGGGCGTTGGTTAAATATTTTAACCCGATTGATCAGCTGGCTTTATGCGCCCAGAACTATTAATTACATTTGTTAAAAGAGTCTTGACCCATGTAAATTCGTTCTCGGCACAAACTGCAGACGCTACAAACTGGCACTGTGCCCACGGCAGGCGGTTCTTTTTTGATAATTCCCGTCTTCTCCTTTGCTTGCAATGTGGTGGATATGGAAAGAAGTGTACGTCAGCAAGTACAGAATGTATAAGTACAAATTTCAATAATGTTGCATGTAGATTACACATATAGAGCATCACGGTATGTGGTGCCGTTAGCTGTAAAATTTTTTGTGTGCTTTACGTTACGCCAGACGTAACTCAAAACATTGGCCTAAAGTTCCTTTGGACGTAACTCTAGTTTTCAATTCTGGGTTCCGTCGGACGTAACCCTAGTATCAAATTCTGAGTTCCGTCGGACATAACTCTAGAAACTGGCTTAAAGTTCCGTCGGATGTAACTCTAGACACTGCAGAACGGGAAACCCAACTCGAAAAGTGACAGCATGAAATTGAGTTGAAGCGTCTCGAGGTAGAAATTCGCCAAAAGGCCTTTTTGGCTGCTTTAAACCTGCTACAAAAAGCATTTTTGATTGTTCCCAGGACTGCTCCCAAACCTATGTACCCTAGCTGTTCCACCCCTGCTGCTGCACTGTCGTCTGAGACCGGGCAGTACAGATCTAGTTTAGGCCTGACAGTGCGAAAGGACAATGATAATGCCCCTCAGTGTTTGCTTACCGTGGGTGTTGCAAAAAAGGCGAGGGGCGGCAGGAGAGAAAAACTTGCAGACATACCTGCGGCCAAAGTCCCCATGTGAGCACGCCGAGTGGCAGCTTTGCACGCTCCTGTTGCGCAGTGCCTTCACCGAATTTGGGGCCTCCGAGAACGAGTCCGCGCACCTTGCTCAAGCTGCGGAAATTTGGGCAGTTTTCTCCGCGCACTCCAAGTGTGTCTCAGAGAATGATTGTTGTCCTCTCCAACCAGCCGCAGCAGCTTTCAAAGAATGGGCACACCTAAGGTGCGATTCAAAAAGAGGAAAGCTTAGGGCATTGCTGAGACATCAAGTTGCTGCCGTCAATGCTGGAAGTAACCTGTAGACGCCTGACTTTCTCGATTGTTTTGTTTTTCCTGATGCAGGTTTCGCACTTTTGGATTGCATTTCTTTTGTGTTGGACATTTCCATCACCCTTTCAGATTCGTGTGCTTTGCTAAAGTACTTCTGGCAGTGCCGGCCTTACCTCGTTTGGCGCCTTGTGCGAACTGCTGCCAAGGCGACCCCGCCCCTCACTGTTCAAACTCATTTTTACAGCGGAGCTGTCTATGGCTAGGATCCAGCAGACCGTCTCCGACTACAGAGCGATGTAGACAAGGATGCTATGCAAGCGTAGCACCATATTGCGATGCCCGCTAAAATCCGTGTAATCATAAACTGTGCACCACACCTTCAGCGTAAAAAAAAAATAAAAAGTCATAAAAATGGCCTATATGACCTTTGTATTTTGATATAGCACGCTTATATTGTCCCTGAAAAAAATGTTTTCCCACCAATGAAGTTTTGCTTAGAGGTGAAGATCACTTTAATCGGCACTATATATTGGCACATCCATCTTGGGAGGAAGTATGATTACAGAAAACGGCTATAACTCCTGTTTCATTGAAACTATCCCAAACTCAATTACCGTATTTACTCGCATAATGATCGCACTCGTAATGATCGCACCCCTGAAGTTCGTCGTCAAAATATGACTCTTTTTATTTCCCGCGCAATGATCGCCTTCTGAACTTGCCGCAGCCATATGTCGTGTGCCAAGTCTAGACGACGATGGTCCTGCTTACGTTAGTTTCCTCCTCTTTCAAAGCGGACATGGCTACGTTATTGCTGCGGACGTGATGATGTTAGTGATATTGGCAAGCGTGCATGAGTTCAATATTGGTGCGGAAGAGACTCACTAAATGCACTTAATGTGCTCACAAAACATAAAAAAACGCACTCGCCTTGCTGCATCAGCAGCCGTGTCTTGATGTCCCACACTGTGACAGCAGCAGCCACTTATTGGTCAACCTGTTCTCCGGCGCGTTCCGTAATGAAAATACTGCATTTTGCATCATTCGGTGGTCATTCGGTGGCCAGTGGAGTTTTCATTATGTTTTTATTTGGTATGTTTATTATGTTCATGCGACTTATTGTAAACATTCTGACCTGCAACTTGCATTTTCTGCGCTGAAACTTTTTCCCGAAAAATTTACCTCGCGTAATGATCGCACCCCTAACTTTTCATCATATTTTTGGAAAAAAAGTGTGATCATTACGCCAGTAAATATAGTATATGACAGTTGGCCGCTAGTGCGGCACAACTATTACGTGAAATTTCATTTGTTTCAAAATTGCATACTGCACAGTGAAGTTGTAAATATTGGGGAATTCCCGTATGCTGTCCATACATGGGCTTCTACGGGAGGGAGACGGACAGCCTATGTTTGTCCGCTGGAATAAAATTCTAGTCCATCCAAGTTTCATTCAGGTAGTCGACAAGGAAGTATGCTCAATCGCAAATTGCCAACAAATGTGTTCTGTTTCGTGCTCTCCGTGCACTGCGCCCCTGTAAAAGCATATTGTTGCTCACGTTGAGGCTTGGCATCACAGCTTCGCAGGTCATCCTTCTTCACAGGGAGGAAGGACACTGAATTTCTTTAAAGCAAAAGCTTTTGAAAGTATCCCGAAGCAAATTACATGACAATTACCCGCTAAGACGACTCTACGTGCGTGAAACCGGGCTTATATTGTGTAAAAAAGGTCAGTTGAAAATCGCAGAAAATGAATGGTTCTGAATAAGACAATAAATGCACTGATCATGAAGGAGTGCAATAGTATATCTTTGTCTCATAAATCACGTAACGGTATACATTTAGATCGCTTGTAGATTGTAGATCAGGTGTCTTCTTAGCGCGAAAAAATCGTCGTTTTCGCATTTCTCTCAACTTTCTTGAGGAATTATAGATTACCTTTTTACGAATGATTCTTTTCGTTTTTTTTATTTGGAAGATGTGTTATTGAAAAACAAAATTGTGTTTGACAGTTCATTCGTGCGAGATATGTATTTCGGGGTCTGAAGCCTGCAACAGGGACTGCGAATCAAGGCGCCAGCCAGAATTGGGTTCTTATGCATGACGCCGCCTAAGGTCCGATCAGGTCACAGACCGTGTGCATTTCAAGCAGATAATGCTGCTTAAAATGCACAAACAAAAAGAGACTTGCCAGTAAAAAAAAGGTTAGTTAACCAAAATGTCACATGTTTGCAGTTATTCCTCAAATGCTAGCAGCCACTCATAAAACCCCAATATAGTCTGATTGGCTGTCTGATTTTGTCTGTCTGACTTTAAACCTTATGTTGACTCTGATTTTAAGCCTAAGCAACCAACGAGTGTTATAAAGTTTAATACGACGGGCATTAAAGCGAAACAAGTAGTACTATAGCTACTCTTAAAGAGCAGAAGCAGGAATAGGACCTCCATGCTAAACAGACCAATAAAGCTTCTGTTTTTTTTTTCCCATAGAATATGCCCTTAAAATTAGTTTTCTACAGTACCACGTGTGCGCCTCGTCATTGCTTAAGCGTGCTGTGCAGAAGACGAGACAGACAAGGAAACATCGCTGAAATACTGAAGGGGGGGGGGGGGGGGGGGTCTTAGTATTAAAAAACTAGAGCAGCGGGTGCACTAGCTCCAGGTAGACAGCTCAGGCAACATATTGACAGAATGACAACGTTTGAACGTTAAACTTGATGATAGTGGAGTGGGGCATCTTTTGCTTTTATATAGACAATGCACATATATTTACGGAAGGGGGAGTCTTAGTACCAAAAAACTAGAACAGCGGGTGCATTAGCTCCAGGTAGACAGCTCAGGCAACATATTGACAGAGAATGACGTTTCAATGTTAAACTTGATGATAGTGGAGTGGTGGCATCTTTTGCTTTTATATAGACAATGCACATATATTCTTGCTATAATCATGAATTTATTCGGTGCTGTATAAAAGTGTCTGCTGTGGTCGAGGGTTGAGAAAGTTTGGCACACCGCTTTTCCTCACACGTGGGAAAAAGTCCAGCGGCGCCATGTGATCGCTGCAATATGAGTACAACCTCCTCAAGTAATGTTGTAGACCGTGCGAGGTTTGTCAGGATAGATAAGGTTAGTTAGCCTGATACAAAAATTAGGCTCTCGTTCTTTAAGGGCATTCTTCAGTCTCTTATGTTTCTCTTCAAAGGTTTCGACACATGCCAGTTATTTTAGCATTTCTGTCTTTCTTTTCTTTTACAAACAGCCCTGCTTAGAAACGTGCATGCGAGGAGACAGCTGTAGCCATGATTGCCGTGATAGTTTTTCTTCTGTTTGTTTGAAACACGGGAGGGAGAAGATTTCAATTTGAACTCAAAGAATCCCAGGGATGCCTTCCACGGGTCGAAGCTTAACATCAGCCTTTGCTTAATAAATAATGATTTACTCTCTTTCTCCCTCTTAAAATGAAACCACTCCCCGAAAATGCGACCACTCTTTCCAAGGTAGCCAGACCATTGTACGAAATTTTTTCCATATGCACGCAGTAACAATCGTAGCAAAAAAAAAATTTTTTCTTTACTCAAAAATAAGATAATTCAATTTTGTGTGTCACTTTTTTCTGCCTTAAAGGAGCCATGAAGAGAAAATGCAAGTTGGTTTTATTCGAAAGATTTCGTGTTTTATAGTGCCCCCAGCGCTTGTCCGGATACAAACGGTGCTTTATTCACTAAGAAATTAAACAATTCAGGTTAAAATTTTTATTTTCCCGCTCAATCGTGCGTTTTCGTGGTCCCAAATGACATCGCACAGGGGTGAGACAGCGGCGCATATTGCGCAGATTTGATACAAATTTCTTTTCCTGCGCCAGGCTGCTCCAAAAGCTTGAAAATTGGTAAAATTGCGCCAAACTGCTCCAAAACAGTCTGAGAGCCAACGATTTTAACGCTCCGATCACTTTCAGTGGGGAAAAGTGCTTACTGACTGCATAATTTTCCATTACCCCCAAGGTGATGCTGTTTGTAAAAATTAATTGACTGATCATTCAATAAAAAACCCGCATAAAATGGTCCCCGAAATAGTTTTTTCAGAAGTCACAATGTCGGCTTGCACATGTTATATTCTGTACGTTTTTAAAGCTAACCCATCTAAAATCATTGCAAAGTCCTGTATAAAAATACTAATGTTTACTGAGGCGACAAAACGTGTTGAAGTTAATGACAAAACGGCAATTTTCTGAGCGCCGTATCTCCGGAACGACATTACGTACGTACACGGGGCGACGCCATCTTGGTATGGTGAGGATCGGAAAACATGGCCAGCGGGTGAAGCAGTTGCTCATAGTTTAGACTAGTTCACGCTAGTTCAGGCAGACCGCTTTTCGCAGATTTCTACCGTGCTTTTTGTTATGGGGGTGGCTAGGTTTACATTTAGTTTGATCTGTTACGCGAAGTAGCGCCACTCAAAAGGTGGAGTTTCGTGTGAGGCTCGGTTTGCGCTTGAAGTGAAATTTCGGACTCATTGCGTTGTTATAAAATGTGGAGTTATTGCTGCCTTTGACAGCGAGCTTGCGAGCGGCAGGAATGGGACGGTCGACACTTCAAAAAGGGCGGCGCAGGCTACATCGCCGCAAAATTCTCAAGCAGTGTCCGATAGCGGGGCGGGCTATTATTGCATGCTAGTAATAATGGTTCATCTATCTGAAGTGAAATTTAATGCCAAAAGGGAGATGGCTAAACATATCAACGTTACTCAAATTACGATCGATCGTAGTGAGCGTGCACCTTAGTGTGAAATCGGAAAGCTGGGTGCGACGACTGTCACCTCGCTTTGCGCAACTTTTGCCGTGGCTCTACACTTGTGCTTAAAGCCGAGTCTGGGATTACAAAAATAAAAATTTCCCCGCATTTCCCCGAGGGAAAGAATGTGAAAGTGCGAATGCAGGAGTTGAATTTGCGCGGTTCGGTAATGTTCGCGAAAGAGAGATCACACACACACACAACTACAAAGAAAGAAAGATGCATTTATTCACAGACACCTATTTGTGTTGTCGTTGTACTTGATTGCTAGAGCGGATTTCAGCTTTGAAATTTCGTGTCAGTACTCCTTTAAGCGGGTGCATTAGCCCTTCTCACGCCCGATTCCTGGCCAATCCCCCACGTGGGTATGTGCCATGTCAGCGGCCAGGCAGCGCGCGCCCATCTCCCCCCGTTGCCAAGGAAGACGAGGAGATTCCTGGCCAATCACCCACGTGGGTATGTGCCATGTCAGCGGCCAGGCAGCGCGCGTCCATCTCCCCCCGTTGCCAAGGAAGACGAGGAGCGCACGCACCCGCAGCTGTTGCTATGTGGACGGACGGTGGTCACCGGAATTCAGGGTCGCTTATAAAGTGCATTCGCACTTAATAATTTCGGCATTCCCATGATAATAAAAATGCCTTACGATTGCTTAGTTTTTCAATTTGATATTTTCAACGGAACTCCATGCTATCTATACATAGAGCCTAAGAATTTAAAAAATGGTTTGTAAAAAAAAGGTAGTGCATTTGGTACCTCGTGATATTCCGGTAGGAAAACTTTATTAAGAGGCTGTTTCAGTATTATATACATTCAAAACCGATTAAAGTGCTCTTTTCCCCCTGAGTTGCCAAAAATTTGATTTTTTGGGCACCTAAGGTGACATAATAAATGTTGTTAACTGCGCCAAACCAAGGTTCTTCTGCTCCAAAATCGCGATTTTGCTGCTCCAAAAACTGCTCCCAAACTTGATTCAGCTGTCTCACCCCTGATTGCAGGAACCGACCGCTCTGCAGCCTAGAGTACCTTCATTCACGCATCCGCCGTACAGGGTAGAGACACGTATACGCTGGCGCCGCCATGTTCGGTTGCTCGCTCGCCGCCGAAGCAAGTCATTGTGTCAAAACCGCGCTAAAATTATCGCCGCAACGCGGTTTACTGAAGAAGTTTGAATCATATTGTCTGTTTTGCGTTGCTAGGTCTTGTGGGAAACGAAAAGAATAACGCGTTGAGCCCGTTTGCCCAATTGTGGCGGCACGGGACCGTTCAAAGGTTGTCTCCACCCTGTACAGCGGTGTTGGTTTGTTCCCGCGTTTCTTTACGTTCCGTAACCTAGATGGCGCCACCATACCGTGGCAAGCGTTTGGTTTGTTTTTGCCCGCATTTAAACCTGCCTTGTTTTTGTTCTGGGAGAAAATATTCGTTCCCTGAAACAATGCTCGCTCGACAAATGGGGTCACGTAAGACACCGTCGCTTGCTTCAATCGGCCAGTGTCGTCTGAGACAACCCCAAGCCCCGTAGTGCTGTGCAGCTAAACCAAAGCATGCTGTGCGCAGTACGAACAGCAGAACGCATCAGTACTTCTATTTTTACATGTGCTTTCGTAACTTCCACTGTTTGTCCCATCATTCTTATTGCTTTGCAAAGAATGTGCCCTAAATTTAAGCGCAAATCGCTCGTTCGTCTAGTTTGTAAGCTCTACCTAATTTGCGTCTGCTTCTGCCAGCCTCCGCCAATCGCAGAGCTTAGCCCATGTGACATCACAGGTTCTGTTGCGGGAAATGAGCTGGTGGGTCGCATGACCATTCCCGTTTTTCCTAATTATGTAGCTTATTTGAGCGAAGTTTACGTTAAAAGTGGTGTCAGTATGATTCTAACGAGACAATCTTTTGAATGAACCAAACTTGTGTTTTCTCTTCATGGCTCCTTTAAAGGAGTACTGACACTAAATTTCTCGCTTTCAGTTCTTATGCTGTAAAGCAGTGATTCTCAAATGGGGGTCCGCGAGAGCACTTGAGGGGTCCGCGAAGCCTACCTCAAAGCTTTTACTCAAAGCTTTTTCTCGATTTTGCCAGCACTTTCTTGCAATGCAAAAAATGTAGCTTTGTCGCATTACATGTACGTTTAGTTTCTCCACGTAGCACCTATTTTAACAACTGCTTTTTGCACGACAAGCCAGCTATGAGAAGGAAAAAAGCATACACAGAAGAGGCAATATATAGGTGTTAAGAAGAATTTTAGATTCAAGACCAGATTGTTTAACATGGTGCAAATCATCATTAGCGTCAACCATAAAAGGCGGGCATCGAATAAGTGTGTAGGCTGCGTAAGCTGCAAGTAGAAATTGTTTGACGTTATGACACCAAACAACATATGCTCCATCGTGGGCTCCCCCATCACTTTAGCAAGCCCAAAAGGGGTCCCCGGGGCAGTCATGGCTGAGAACCACTGCTGTAAAGAATACCTATTGGCCCAGTAATTACGAAAATCGAACCGAAAGCCGTCAGCGGCCAATACAGAATCAATTATAGCACGTTTGTTGCAACCAGTTTCAAATTCGGTCGCCGCGCGGGAAAACGGCCGTTCGAAGGCCAGCCTGCAAGCGCGCCAGTCTGACGGCAGTCTCACCCGTGACGTCAGGGACGTTCGCCGCATCGTCTGCTACGATTGCACATGGTCCGCACTCGCCCGAGCAGTCGACACGTCGTCTGAATCGTCAGACTCGGATGAGTCGCTGCCACCCGACAGACAGAGCAACTTTATTTTGCCAGGCGATTAGGCCGGCGGTGTCTTCGCCGTCGTCCGTTTCTTAATATCACTGCGGCTCGAACCGGCGCAGACCATGATAGCAACAGCTTGTCGCCACTCTTATAATCATTCTGATCGCGAAAAAGAAGTTCCACATGCGAGAAAGTAGATGTTAGTGTGGTGAAAAATTGTGCTAGGGGTTGTTATCAGCGCTGAATTTTAAAGCGGCGTTCAGATATTTGCCGCGATGGTAAGCCTACGCTGACCGGCAGCAGAGGTTCGGCGCTCCGACCACTCCGACCCAGCACTGCCGGCACCGCGATGTGGCGAGCGGCCGAAAGACGGCGCCACCTGCGCGCTAGAATCAAAACAGGCCACGGCAGATGTCTTAGTCACCGATCACTGAAACGGCAATTATCGCCAAAATAAAGCTCAGTATGCGAAAAAGGGGATGATAGTGGGGTGAAAAGTTGTGTAAGGGATGGTCATTCGCAGTTGTACAGATACCGGCGATCAAATATTCGCCACGATACTAAGCCTGAAGTTCCCAACACCCAAGCTGACGCGAGCAACGCCGAGCCTGCTGGCTTGGGCGACAGTTCTTGCGGCCGCCGCGGTGCACGAACTCAGTCCACGTTTAGCGCCGCATGTCGTCGCGTGGAAAATAATGCGTCGCGTGGAAAATAATGCATCTTGGCGTCGTCGATTTGCTCGGAGAGGCTTCCACGAGCAGTACTTCGCATTCCGCGAGCTTGCCATAGCACAACTAGGGCGAGCTCGACAAAGCGCACCGCTGCGCGTCAACATCCCGCGGTGCTGGCACCGCGCAGTTTTCGGCACCAGTGCAAGGGAACACCATGCGCCGGCCACGAACTGAAGAGCAAAGACGTCGAACACGCAACGTGCACAAAGTTTACAAGCATTGCTCACACAGCTACACCTGTACGTCTCCTGCCCAAACGAATACCACCGACAACAGCAGCGCAGGATATCGTTTCCGGTTACGAAAACGACTATATGACGTCACCCTGAACAGGCCTGCCACGCCGGCCGATTTTTCGTCACGCCGAAAGCGATTTCGCTAGTGCTGCCGAATTGTGGAAGCTCGCGGCCGGGACAATCAAAATCAATTTTAGATGTGATTCCGGCCTCGGATCGCTGCAAAAATTTCTGTGAGGCATCTGCACAAAATAATGAAGCCAATTATATCATTTTTTAGGTGTCAAAATTTGGTGTCAGTACTCCTTTAAGTATAGTTACTTTTTGGGCTGATAACGTCGCGACAAGGCGCCTTTTCAGCATAAGCTTTGTTCTTTCTTCAACCTTTTGTTTCAGCATAAATTGGAAGACAAAAGTTGCACTTGAGTTAGTTTTGTGAATACGTTCGCCCGAAGCCTTCTCAGGCGGTTTCTCGGAAGGCCAGTTGCACCTTTGCACCCTCGTCTTGGGTGTGACATTGTGGGTCCATGTTTCTCGATATAGGTTGTATTCACCGGTGGGGCATGCATGCGGGCAACCATGCGCGTGCGCTGCCAAGCATTTGCCCGAGCACCTGTGTTGCAGAGGTGGTGCTGCACTGGTTGCGTTTGGCTCCATGAGATGGCAGTACTTGTCTGTGCTGTTGCCCGAAAAAGCACAGCACATGTACAATGTACTAGAAGGGAGAGGTGTGTCGTTTGGGGCCGATTGGTGGTGTCCCTTTTGCGATGAAAATTTCTACAGAGGAACTCCTGTTGTAAGTAGCGCCCCTGGTGGTCGCTGCTTACCAGTTAGTTTCAGAAGTTTTGTTTAATAAATTAATCCTCATTTATTACCTTAGTCTTATTTTATCATTTTGTGGCATAAAGTTTTACAAAATTCTTTAAAAACTGTTTGAGTTTGATATTTTTATAGCATAAAGTTTTTCAAAATTCTTTAAAAAACTGTTGGAGTTTGCATACCTGCCAGGTTTCCCGTATTTTCCGGGAGACTCCCAAATTTTCACGGTTTTGTACGATTGTACGACCGAAACAAAAATCTCCCGAAAACGCACCCGTCTTTGGCCAAATCTTTTTTTCAGTCTGGCCACAATGCGCCGGAGGTATACCTGAACCCGACACCAATCGGCATCTTATCAGTGAAGTGCTTAAAAAGCGTAGTCAACCATGCACAGACGGTGAACCTGTTCGTCCCATTGTTAGTTTACTGTTGATAGAAGCGCAGTGCTACCGCCGCTTTCATTTACGCACGAGCACGGCCGTTCTGGACGGCAGTTCTGTAGATTTAGCAATTCTCCAGTGGTGTAGCTTGTTGTTAGTTTAGACGAAAGAACAAAACAGTTCAGTTCCTGCTGTTCTGTATTGCGCTTGCGGTACTATTTCCAGGACTTTCTGAAAGGGGCGGCGGTAGCCACGTCGAACACGTAAGTGGTGTAGCTTGTTGGTAGTTTGGACAAAGAAACAGTTCATTTCCTGCTATGTTGTAAGTAAATAAAAAAAGTCTAAGGTTACCCATTCTGTTGTTGCTACAAGCCCCCCGTCAGATCTCCCTAATGCCACCCCGGCAAACCTGGCAGGTATGAGCTTGATTTAAGAACTTTTAGGCAGCACTGGCTGCAACAGGAGTTCTCCAGGGAACACCTGCTCCCCATGAGATTTTTTCATCGCAAAAGGGATGTGCGCTCTCCATTGGTTCTTCCCCCGCACAACACACCTGTATCTTCTCGTACACTGTAGCACATGACTACAGTGAGTTGTTCTGTGTTCCAAACTGCGCACCACCGAACGCGAAGTAATACCTCGATGCCAAATACTGTTATGTGCAGCACTATACGATCTACTTGTTGCCAGACACGATTGAAATTGTTGCACAACTAGGTAGAACGGTAAAAAAACTTGAGCGTATGCGCACAACTGCGTGGCAGTATCGTGACGGACTGAGTCGCATGCGTATGCAAGTGAAAGCCGATTGCCACTAAAGGTCTGTCACCTGTTCAAGGACAACAGAAATATTGCCGAAGATTGGGCCGCGCGGAAGCCAAACAAGTGATTTGTTGAAAGGTTGCGTGCAATTTGCCAGCGCTTGTGCCGGCTGGGTAGTGCTAGCATGGCTTGGCTCGGGAGGCGGCCTCGCGTGCACTAGCTGCTACGCTACCATATTGTCTAAACAGCGTATGCATGCACATTTCTTCAAAACCGTTATTTAGTTTTTGTACTCAACTACGCATTAGACGGAACTTGTTGCGACATCCGTGGTCACAGGCAACTGCAGTGTCGGCCTCTTGTGCGCTGTGTCACTTTTGTTCGCAGCTGCGGTTTCGTTCTCCGGGGATGCGAAGTGCTCGACGGCAAGTAGAGCACCACCACATAATGTGAGTGCGATTAATAATATATCTGTAGACGCCACCGCCGAGAATCGGGTTGAAACGCGGCAGATAATGCACGCTGGTGTTTTCTTTCTTTCTTTTTCTTTCTTTTTTTTTTCTTTTTTCTGCGAGGTGAGGGCACAAAGTGCATGTGCAGGTATAGCAGGCATGGTCATGGCGGTTTTCAAGGTTGCCAAGCGAAGAAATCACCCGCTAAACTTTTCAGTGACTACCATCTATAGGCCTAATAATTTCGGGTTATTTGGACTGACGCGTTTTCTACCTCACTTCAAAGTGCACCGCTGAAGTCTCTTCTTTTGATGGACGGGAGAGACCCGGCAAGAGAGAACAGGGAGGGAAGGGGGTGGGGGGGTTCAGTGCAGATCAGCACCCCTTTATCGCCGTCACCCTGTGCGACCGCCCTGGTTGCCCGCCTCTAAGACCGGCACTGACTGACTGCTAGGCTAAAATGCAACTAGTGTAGTTAGTTAATCGTGTGTTTTTGTCACAACTAAAAGCCTGGTAAAGCTTCAGTGTGGGTTGTCTTTGCACTTGCCGGCGATGTGGTTGTGTTTTCGGTGTTGTTCTGTCGCTTGCCTGACCAAGCCAGCGGCGTTCCGGGGGAACAACTCTTCGTCCAGTGATCAACCCGGTGAAGCTCCAGCATAGTGTCGTTCGGCCCAGGCCTGCAGTTGAGCGTCTGTCAAGCACATCTCTTCAAACCCATCCCTCCGGGCAATGGTTGCTTCTGTCCATCAGCAGGTTTTAAAAAATGCTGTCTGGCTGAAAACATACAAACTATGCAAAAAAACAAAAGTGTAATTATCCAGCAATCCAACTGATGGTCGTTACACCAGGGCTGGATAGCATCGCAGTAGTGGACTCTCTGAAATAATTGAATTTTGTTCACACCAGATTAAAGAATAGTGGGTACAACGTGGTAATAATGGGAGTTGTGGCAAAACTATTTTTGTTTTTTTATGGACCAAGTCTAATCAAATTAGGAGCATTTATGTAGTTAGTTATCCTAATAACAAATCTGAAATTAGCTTAAAAATATCTTCTATTCTTTGAGTTACAAGGCTAATTACCTTCAGAAAGTTGCCGCAAGATTAATTACTTAATTAGGCAAGAACTCCGGAAGATTTTGTCACTGTGATCAGGAAGGTCTATTTTGTGCATGTAAGCTATATTAGATTATCACTTTATTTCCTGTAGGTATCTGAGGTGAAGGTAGGTGAAACTTTTCTTCTTCTTTTATACCTAAAGGATATAAAACAATAACCTATACATACTTCCTTGTACACAAGACCTTCCTGATCAAGAGAGGGGGAGAAAGAGGAGAGAGAGAGGGAGACAGAGAGGCAGATAGAGGAAGACAGACAGAGAGAGAGAGAGAGAGAACACCTTTGTTGAGTAAGAAATAGTGGGAGTTCAGAAGTGGGGGTGAACAGACAGTAGAGAGCTCAAGGGTGAGTTCTTGCCTAATTCGGTAATTAGGTTTAATGCAACTTTTACGTAGTTACTCGTGTTACTCAAAAGTATAGAAGATATACTGAAACCGATTTCAGTTTTGTTGTTAAAAGGGTTAGTTACATAAATACTCATAATTTGATTAGATTTGGTCTGTAAATAAGTTGTTTTACTTGTCATGTCCCCCCCTAATGTGTTTGTTACAGGCCGCCGTACGAGTCCACCGCAGAAGCTGCGACCTACTTTGCTCCACCAGTTACTGAAGGATGGGAAGATCTGAGGTGCGTACTTGTACATTTTAGTTGCAAAAATACGTCTCTGCAGATGTCAGAATGATGTTTACAGCATGTTAATGTACTGCAGCACACAAGGGCCCAGCTTTACTGTTGCGGCACAACCAGTAACTGCTGTTCACGTCTGGTCTACGCAATGGTGGGCATGCATACTTGTTTGTTCTGTGCATGCCAGGTTCAAGAATTTTGGGTGCAGTGTGGTAATGTGTTTCAGGACCACTGTTCAGACCACCACACAAATGACAACCTACTTTGCCCCACCGGCGGGACAGGAATGGCAGGCTGTTGGGTGTGTCTGCATACCATTTCATCCTAAAAATGCACCACTTTATTTTCTCCAGGTGCCAGAATTGTGGTTACAGAATGTCAATCTGTTGCAGCATTCAAGGTCCCGGTGCTGCTGCTGCGCCTCTCCCAACCACGGACATGCAAGGCTGGCCTGCTCAGAGGTGCGCATGCGTGTTTTGCTTCACCCTAGGCCAGCTGTATGATGCAAGAATTGTGGGTACAGCCTGTGAATACATTTCAGTGCGGTCGAGTGGTCCCCAGCCACTCCACTTGTGTGGACCCCGCAGACTCCTGTGCTCGCCTGGAGCAGTCACGCTGTGCCATCCTCAATGCCGAATCCTCCACAAGCCATGCCTGTGGCTCCACTGTGGGTATACTTGCCTTAGCCTTGAAAGTTTGTGTCGTATTGGGCATGGAAATTGCAACTGAATGAGACCTACTGGTATAAACGCAAGAGCATTACCTGGGTCATTGTGTGCAAAATCCCAAAGGCCAAAAAATGCACAAACATTCTTTTTATCGGCCTCGGGAATAAAACACAGAGGAAGAGTGTGCGCCTCTAAGCAGTGCCTGGGCATGCACAGAGCCTCGTGAAAAAGTGGAGGCCAGAGCTGCTGTTCCACTGTGCCAGTTCTTCACTGCAGTGCACAAGAAGGTGCAAAAGTGACGTGCTGCAGTGAAACATTCATTCACCACCATGCTGCAACACTCAGCAACAAGTAATGCTCTTGCATATACACATTAAAACTCCCATCTGTTGGCAATTTTATTAAGGGACCTCAAGGATCAAATAACTGTTTGTGCTAAGAGAGATTTTTTTATACCTTTTTCAGTGTCAGCTTCAGCCCAAAGGATGCTTTGTTTGTTTAGGCATAAATTGTCAATATAGTTAACAGCAAAAATTGCCCTCGTTTTGCTCCCACGTTTTTTTTTATGCCACCAAGACACTGATGTCACTGCTGCTTTCACCATGCCATAGCTCTCTAGAAACCAATTCGTGGGTTTCTGCATAAGTTCCTGCATGGTGTTCCTGCAGGGTGTTCCTGCGTCTGCGTATTTTGTAAATCGCGCAGGGCAAGAAGGCAGTTCAAGTCTCCTGTCCTTCACTATGCGCATTGTGCCTCTGGCATTCCTTCCGACACTTTGGCAGACTGAATGGCACTGCTTTCCTCCTGCGAATCTTGTCAGTTACCCGTCGTGGTGGCTCAGTGGATAAGGCGTTGTGCTGCTGAGCACGAGGTCGCGGGTTCGATTCCCGGCCGCGGCGGCCGCTTTTCTGATGGAGGCGAAAAGCAAAAACGCCCGTGTGTACGAGATTTCGGTGCACGTTAAAGATCCCCAGGTGGTCAAAATTAATCCGGAGCCCTCCACTACGGCGCGCCTCATCGCCTGCGTTGCGTCGGCGCGTTAAACCCCTACAATCAATCAATCAGTCGAATCTTGTCAGTGCGTGCAGACATGTCAGCACGCCCGGACTATAGCCTCATCCTGTAATTGTGGCTATGCCTCTACCTGGTGCTCCAGTGCTTCTGCCTGGATCAGAGGCCTTCCTTCATCTATCAACCTGCCCGAGGCCTTTCCATATGACCTGTACTTGATGGCCAACTAGCATAGCCAGGAGAGGTGTGCTGCCTCGTTTATGATCAGGCCACCCGACTCACTTGCTTTTACTGCTATCAGGTTGCTTCGAGGCTCAATGACCAGTTTGAAAAGTGCCAGGTCGACGCACTGGTCTACCTCATGGGACCCCAGGCCGAGGACGCATTTAATGCTAGCTTTTGCGCAGTGCCTAATTACGAGTTTCGAGGATGCCAGCTAGAAGGCGAGTTTGTTGATTCCACGACAGCCCTTCATGCACTAGCAGAGACTTTTAACCATGGAGAGCCCTGCAAGGGGTTAGTCTACGACAGGCTAGTCAAAGGCCTGATTAACCAAAAACCATTGCAAATTCTGCAACTGGACTTCAGTGTAGACTTAATGAAGGATGACCGAGGCTGTCCAGCACCAGCTGGGAGAACTTTTTTTGAGCATGCTAGGAGAAGCTGGTAAACTTGATACCCTCAAATACCACAGAATGAACTTTGTAGGCACTGCGGCAACATTGTCACTGAGTGCCCCTTTGAGGAGAATGTGGTTTGACCCTGTGGCTGGTGCACCTGCAGAGAGTGCTACACCTGGCCTGCTGAAGAATGTATCTGCCAGGAGGTGGGGGCTATTTGTTAACCTGTTTGTTGGTCAGCACATTTAATGGAGCATTGAGCTAGAACTAGGTTTCTTGTAGTACAGGGCAGGAAGAGGACAGAAGAGCTCTCCTGCCTTCCACCGCGCAAGTGGCACTTGTGTGGTGTTCCCTCCAAATTCTTGTGAATACTATGGACCAACTAGCTCAGCCGTAAGTTTTATTAAACCGCCAATCGTTTTGGGCATAATTTTTTTTGCTGGGCATCAAAAGAAACTGCTATTGGCATCACATTCATGTTCAAACAGGCTGTCATTGGTTTGTTTGAAAAGTTGCATGTTTGAGTGGCTATCTAAAATACCTATTAGGCCACATTTTGCACAAAAATTATTGGCAGCACGGCTCAAGTGGAAATGGCATGCAAGCACACTTGGCATGGTGAAATCAGTCGTTTGAGGAAGGTGCAGTGATCCCTGCAGTGGCGCCAACTACTGTGTAGCCAAGTGGCAGGCAGTGAGCACACATGTTCAAATGGTAGAAGATACGCTTCGGCATCACAGCTGTCCTGGTGCACTGCTAAAGCGGTGTTGAAGTGCAGTCGAAAATGAGACCAAGTGAATGACGTGTAAAAGTGCAAGCGCACGGCTTGTGTCATGTGCACGGGGGCCAACAGCCAGGCAGCAGCCCTGCAGCTGTCAGTGTTGTGCCGTTGCAACTCAATATGCACTGCTGAAGTTCTCCCTTGGGATTAAAACAAAAGGCACACCTTTCTTCTTCTTCTTCTTTTTTTTTTTTTTTTTTTTTTTTTTTACTTGTGTCAGCCTGCACAGTGGCTGTTATGGGCATGAGGTATGTGACAGTTAGTTTGGGCAACTAAATGGTAGTGTTATAAGTGCATGCATGTTAGAATTGATCATTTTATAGATGGGCACGTTGTGGAGGGGAAAAACCAACAGCCATTTATATCACTGACTCTACTTCCATATCGCTAAATTTCGGTCAATTTGCAAGGCCAGTTTTATGCATTTCTTCCCTTCTCCTTGCCTGTGTGGTGACACAGAAAATTGGCTTCATAGGAGATCTTGCAACTTCTGGTGGCTCTCTTGTTAGTTGCCAGGGCTTCAAGCCAGCATTCGTGCCTCTCAAATCTCGCGTGCTTATCTCAGTTCAACTTTCCAGCACTTGCTGAAAAATTCAGGTCTTGCATTCTGGATTTGGCAGTGTGGAGCTTCCCATCTGATCCTTCTCCTTTGTTCCTAAAAGCAATGGTGCTGAAGAGGAAGCTTCCCAAGTGTTGGAAGTTTGTTTCTTACTGTAAGCTGTTCGACAAAATAAGTTGTCAAGTGCCCTTCGTTGCTAAACATGTCCAGCAGCTGTGGAGGGCTTTTGACGGGTGTTTTTGTTCGGAGAAAATGGTTGACAGACAACGCTGTCCTTTTCAAAACTTTCAAAACTTGTGGAATCTGATTTGCAAAGTTTATCCATGGGCTGCTGTGCCGGCCCACTGCCAGTAGAGTTTTTGTCTATTTGTTGTATGGTGCACAATCCCCCTAGAGAAAATGGTAGCTGGTATCAGCTACCGTTTACTCTAAGCCCAGGCCACTTGTAAGTTTGCAACTCTGTTTTCTGACCATTTCAGCACGTGCTTGATTAGCCTGCATTGTTAGCTCTAGCAGCATCGGCTGCTAAGTGCACAGCTAATTCGCTACTTGCTGGTACCCCTTTCCAGCGCTGCTGTGCCCTTGTAAGCATTTATAGGCTCCGTGCGCTGGTGTTTCGAGAGCGACCGCAGCGCCGCCGAACAGCGGCGCCGTGAAAAATCGGATGTTGGTCAGCCCGAAGGAGCGGCTGTGCGTGGCAGAGATGCCGCATTCGTTGCGAAGAAGTCGAATTAGTACTGCGTATTTTTGTGTACTGCTGGGCCTACGGCTACCGCAACATTTTTAAAAAGGTCGCAAGCAGGCTGCTGAAAAAATAGTTTTATCTCGGTTCTCTTGAAATGAAGCGGAAAGGCGACAGCTATGAATCCGCAGAGTGCGACGTGCAATGTAAACAACGCCGATCGACTTCTGGTCATAAATGTTCTTTTTTGCTGTTTTGTGTGAATGTGGTTTATACTCGGGGATCTTGTTTCTGTGCACCCCCGCTATCATCTTCGGAAGGGGGGGGGGGACCTGCGACGGTGCTTGGCGAAACTTGTGTAGGCAAAACGAACTTCGTCGGGAACAAAAACAGTGCGCTAGCATACACCCCAGCAATGTTCCCTGAATACTACGGAATATGACGCAAAGTAACGGTTGACCCGAAACTGCAGTGATCCCACAGGCAACCACCGCAGCTAAACGAATGGGCCATTAATATGCGCGTCAGTCATGTTGAAGCCGTGACGGTGTCTGTCGTTCTTTTTTTTTTTTTTTTTTTTTTGTCGCTGAGCTTATGCCTCTCCCCCGGCATTTTAGTTTTGTGTGTTGCTTATGCTTTAACAATCTGTATGGTTTATTCCGCTGCTTACCCCTTACTACATGTATGCGTTGAGCTTCTGCCCGTGTAGCCTCGGCGGCTGCTTTGACGCCGATAGTGTGGCCAACTCTGTGCGTCTAACATTTCGTTGACTCAAACAGAGGGTGCTAAATTGGGCAGTAGCTGCCCGGTGTTCACAGTTATGAGTTGACGAACATAGCAACTGCATCAGCATGTTTACACGAGCCGCGGCACTCGGCCTTGCGCCTGCAGCTTGCCCTGCCTACCTCGCTTAGATTCACTGAACTCTTGATAGAGTGCAGTGATGCGTGAGCCGCGTGTTCTCGACAGAACTCACAACAGTTCACTGTACCCTCATTTAACTAAAAGTTGTAGCCAGAGGCCATGCCCATCGAACGGCTCCGTTGCGCTCGCTAGCTCCTCCCGGACGCAGTCAGCATCGCTTGTGGCGTGTTGTTGGCGACCAGATTTTGCGGTTTTCTTATAAAAGAACGTGCAAATATTTTCCGTTTCTCTAAAACCGTTTAAACGATTGCACTGGTTTGAGCAATCTCTCATTGCAGCGTAGCACGGCCATTGCGGCGCAGCGCGCAAGCGATGTCAACAACATCCGATAAATGCCTCCACTGGCCGTAGGTGGCGCTGGTTGTTCAGGCGCTGGTGTCGCCACCATACCAGCGCACGGAGCCTATGCATGAAAGCTGCACATTTATTTAGATGCATTTAAATGTTTCGTCTGCATCCCAGCAGTAGCTGTCTTTGCTAGTTAGGTAGTGCTGATGAGTTCTCCTCGCGCTAGAACGTTTCACCTCCATGGAGAAAAACGCGCACTAGAAGAACACACTGGGACACTCGTTCTCCAACGCCTCGCACTATAACGCATGCTGCAGCGTGCAACACAAAGACAGCTTACGGCCAGTCTGTCTCTCACTCATTTAATTGCTTAAATCCGGTTCGACGCAAGGGAGGGCGCCACCGCCTCAGCAAGTGCGCAATCGCTGCTCCCACCGGCGCTTCTCCAGCGCCCAATCAGCGCGCGCCATGTAGCAAGAGAGAGACTTACAATCTTTGAATGCACTTATACACTGCATGCTTCGCCCCTCCGCAGGTTTAACGTTAGTGGAGATGGCCTAGGATTTTGTTTTTGTTTTTAAGTTCCGAAGGTAAAGGCTTCAGTGCCTTATTGTGTGAAAAACCAGCATCGTTGTTGTCTGGTACAGGTAATAACCACTGTAAAGAGTAAATAAAGGCATTTAAGTTTAAGCATAATCCAACTCTAATTGTTCACGTTGTTGCCACAAAAGAAATAAAATGTTGCTTGCAAGAACAGTGTGCATGTAAAGCTTGCCTAGGTTGCTTTATACAGGGGCAAGACTGCCAGAGAACTGCTCTCAATGATGCCTTAGCAAGCAATTTGTGAATCCTTAGATGAAACCGTTTAAAACCGCAAGACTGAAATTTAACCTGAAAAGACGCACACCAAGTTAAACACGCAATGTAATCGCTTTCTCGAAGCTATGGCCTGCCAGTACGTGCCAGTACATGCTGGGGGTGTCTACTCGCTGTGAGTGCCACTTAAACTCTCGCGGCGAGTGATCACTCACGAGTGTGAGTGGTCGGTTGCTCAATAGTGTGACCGCCACACACAAACTCGGGAGTGGTGAGCGCGTGCGTTTATGAGCGAGCCTACCGACAGGTACAGAAGTAAACACATGGTAATTAAAATGCACGTACCTTTCAGCAACAGATAAAATTTTCACTTTATAAAGAGGACTGCCTAACCAGGTTTTCATTAACTCTTTCGTTACCGCGGGAAATTGACCAATTTTGAGGGGTCTAACAAAACATTTTTTCTGTGCTATACATATTGGTTAAGCACACATCGCAAAGACTGAACTCTTTGCAGATTATTCAGATTATTCCACGCGCTTTCCAACGACACCAGTTTTAATAATGTTTTCCCAAATAATGATTGCGAAAAAAATGATCGAATACGAAATTTTTGTCCACGCGTCGAAGAAAATAAAAAAAAAACTAAGTTGTGTATAATGAACCACCAATATTAGAAAAAAATTGGAATATACATTTTGTAGGTAAACATTTCAAAAACCCGTCCTAGAAAAAAAATTGAGTTGCGCAGTACAATTTGTCAGATATAAAAGAAAATGTTAGCCCGCGTGGTGCCTGTGCTATGTGGTGAAGCCCAACCATTATTTCAAATTTTGCTATTTTGGATGGTTCTCTAGAAGAAATCTGGTGGTTTGACGTTATTAAAGGCCCCAATTAGCCTCCACGTGATGTAAAAAGCACCTTGTCAGTAATTATGACCGGCGCAATATTGAAGGCAAGCAAGCGATGTGAAAAAATCTGCTTGGAGTTGAAAACCAAACTCTTTGGTGAATGCTTGTTGACGTTCTGATGATCACTTATCAGTCAGAACTTTCATTTGCGGTTTATAATCATTTTCTGACTCACTATGGCAGCCGTGCTGGCAGGAATAAGGTACGATGCGCTAGAATCATGCCGAGCAAGCTTTCACCAAGCCGTCGTCGGGCTATGAAGCGAGTTCAGCACTACCAGCCTACTACATTGCAGCGCCACCTAACAATTTCGAAAAGAAGCAAATACAAGGCTGTTGGAAACTTTGTCAGAATAGACAGTACTACTAAGAAGCGACACTAGACCTCCGGAAATACCCTCGTATGAAACCGAAACTGGCCGGTGAACAGCTGGCGGCGTTCAATGCCAATTGGAAGCGTTCTCCTTGTCTGAACTGATACCCGACTTGGTGTTATCGTTTGACTTTCAGCGGAAGCTCTTATCGCAGAAGCAAGGCTTGGATAAAGTGAAAGCGCGAGCGGCATGCTTGTTTTGAGGAGCAGTAGCGGGCAACGGAGGCACCATGGCAAATGAGCTGTTAGTTGGGTAACTGCGTAGTAGCGGCAAATATGAACTTCGCAATGCCAAAACGAAACCGAAACTGCTGGAAACTCGTTGAGAATGCCAGACACACTTGCTAGACATGCGGGGGACCATCAGAAATAAGCTTTGGGAGAATAAACCTGCCCTTTGTCGAAACCAAAGATCATTAGTGAGTATCTGGTGCCATTTTCAAGTAATTAGCACCTCTCAACGCTGTCGGATTACAAAGCTGACAACATTATTTGGTATTTGACTTGCCGGGAGCCTTTTGACCAAAAAAATACTATGGTAGTGCAGCCTAACCACGATCTGCATCCTTTTTTGTCAAGTGCAGCAGCCACGCCCCCTTCCTCAAAAACACACGCACCTCAGCTCGCAAAAAATGCCGTCAAAAATCTCCGTGTCGCCGGAGCGGGAAAATTTAAACTGATTCTAAAAGGGCAGTGCCTATACTAACCACTGGCCGCATTAGGTGTACCAAAAACGACTACAACCTGTCAAAATGGGCCACGTAAATCATCGATCACCGGTGATCGATTTGAATAGGCGTGGTAACGAAAGAGTTAAAGGAAGGGTATTTGAGTTCTAGCATTAAAACGCAGTCACTGTATTTGAAATTTTGCTTTATTCGGAAGAGGACTTTGTTATGATGAGGGTTTACTATACTTGAAACTCTAGTCAATTGAAAGTGTGAATGGCAGAATGTTCAGTCTTGTTAGCTTCCGATCTCTCTGTCAGTGGTTGAAGTTTGCCGCCGCAGATATGCCGTCTCTTTTGCAAATATAAATACAGCAAAATACATGCAAGGGGTGTCGAGTAACCCATATGTATCAGAGGGCCGCTCATAACTATGGAGCCCTGCAACAAGTGTGGGGCCGGGTGGTTGCACCACTCTCCCATGCCTTAAACTGGCTACAAGTCCCTTTAAACTGCCAGCATGTAACAGTTAGTGGCAAAAGTCAGAGTATTAGTGTAGTGTGCTACGTGACTGCTTCACCTATCAGCTTTGCTAACCACCACGCTGGCCCGTTTCTGCCCTTAATTAACTAGGCCTTGTGCTGCTGAGTCCAAGGATGCGGGTTCATTTCCCCAAGCAACCACCGGACGTCCGTTGGCCGTCCGCCGTACGTCCATTCCGGCTCTAGCGGACGTCCGTATGACGTCCGTTTCAGGGCCGATGGACGTACCATGTACGTCCGTTGGACGTCCGGTTTTAACACTTCTGTACGTCCAGTCGGACGTCCGAAATTGGCTGTATTTTGGATGTTCAGTAAAAATTTCCAGAATCACATAACGACAAGCTAATGTTCTTACAACGAACAGTACAGTACACCGCGCAAGGCTAGCGCACTACCGGGCAGACGGCATACATGAACACAGTGAACTTGCTTCACGTTTCGTTAGCGGTTCTCAATACTTATATATCCTTCGCCAAAGAGATCGTTGTTGGAGTTGGTGAAGTGCTTCAAAACAATTAAAAAATTATGCTTAATATTAGAAATATGCAGATGAATCTTGCAACCTACAAGCCAGGGTGTTAATGTACAAAATCTTTTTAATTGAAAAGCACAGTAGCTTTTTCGTTTTTGCTTTTATATCCAATTTACGCCATTATTTGATGCTTCATAGTAACTTTTTACGCCCGTTGGCGGATGTCATTCAAACTTGTACATCCGTTTCTGGATGTCCACTGTACGTCCGAAAATGGACGTACAGTGGCCGTCCAAACTAGGCCTTGGATGTCCGGCTGTATTTCGGACGTCCCACGGACGTCCGTGGTTGCTTGGGTCCTGGCTACGGCGGCTGCTTTTCAGATAAAGGCGAAAAAGAGATACAGCCGTGTGTCAAGATCTCAGTGCATGTTCAAATATCCCCAGGTGGTCAAAATTAACTGGGAGCCCTCCACTATGGTGTGTCTCATGGCCCGGGTGTAGCTTTGGTGCATAAAACACCCCCCAAAAAATTATTTCTACACTTGCTCCTAGGTGGTAGCACTGCGCAGGCTTGGTGGTCTTTTGGGTGGCCCTGTGACATGGTGTTCAATTCTAAACCTCAATATTTGTTTTTGTCTAAATCCTGTGTTTGCTATTGCTTCACAACTCCATTTGTCTATAACATTTGAAATTTCCTAACCCCCTCCTAACCTTTTGCTTACTTACACAAGTGTTTGTCCTCTCTGTAAACCTGATGTGGTGGCTCAGTGGCTAAGGTGTTTTGCTGCTGAGCCCGAGGGTGTGGGTTCGATGCCCGGCCGTGGCAGCTGCTTTTCTGGTAGAGGTGAGGAGCGTAAATGCCTGTGTGTTCGAGATTTCGGCACACATTAAAGATCCCCAGGTGGTCAAAATTAATCCGCAGCCCTCCACCATGGTGGGCCTCATCGCCTGTGTAGCATCTGCGTGTTAAACCTCATAATCAATCAAACAAATCAGTCTTCTCTGTAACGAAATTTTTGCACCAAAGTTTCTAAACTGTGCCTTTGCTTTTGTTCTCTCTATTTTTGCCTTACTTCCTAAATTTTTGTTTTGTTCTTAACCTCATATTTTCACTCCTTTTCTGAGCGTCAATTTTGTTTTACCCCTGAGTTTTGGTTGTGTTTCTTCACACTGCTCTCCTCCTCTTCTTCTTCTTCTTCTTCTTCTTCTTCTTCTTCTTCTTCTTCTTCATCTTCTCCTCCTCCTCCTCGTCTTCCTCCTCCTCCTTCTTGTCTTCCTCCTCGTCTTCCTCTGCTTCTCCTCCTCTTTCTTTTCTTTCTTCCTTTTCTTTTCTTTCTTTCTTTGCTTCCTTTGTGTAGGTGCAAAGCTTGCCTACAGCCCCTCCCAGCTAATTGTTCACGGTTGTAACCAACCTTTGCTCCTGGCTGTGGCATTCATAGCCCCGCTTCGTAGCCCGGTTGCCATCATCGGCCAGCCCTGCTGTGGCCCGGTAATGTGCACCCACTGAGCACCTGTGGCTGCTGGTGTGTACTAATATGCAGCCATGGCAACTGGGAGGGCTGTCCAGCGTGCAGGAGTTCGTGGGATTATGTAAAAACGCATGCTCATAAAAAAAAAAATTGTGGTAACAGGTACAATGCTTAGACAATGCAAGATCGCCACATGGATGGTAAAGGTACTGTGAAAACCACGTATCACCAAGCAAGCAGCACTTGCAACACAGGCAGAATTATGTGCGTGCCTGTATTTATATATCTATTCAGTTACCCTAAGGCCCAAGGGCAATCAAATTTGGGGTGTTGGAGGAACTGTTAATTGTTACACAGGGACATTATGGCATATCTGCGCACACCAGTATGGAAGATAAGGAAAGTAGCTGAAATGGGTTGAAAACCAGCAGCTAGCTGGTCTACGTGCGATTATTCAGTCCTTATTGAGTGCGTGAAAATAGTGGTTTTAAAGACTATAGTCTTTCTTGGGCTACATAGAGGAACACTGAGGTGATTTGTAAACATTGCAGGTTTACTAGCGCAAATTGTAGTCTTGAGTCTCTAGGCCATGTTTCGACCACTCTCACTGCGTGTACGCGACTTCATTCAGCAGAAAAAGCAATTTGCAAATGCTGTCCTCCTCTGTGCATCCTCCTTGCCGATTTTCTGACGTTTCGTATGACGTCAAAATAAGATATCTTGCTTGACTACGCTACTGCACGGCTCGCTGACCCTCAGACAGAATCAGTCAGCCCAGCCACTAGTCGGCCGGCGAGTTGTCGCAATTTGTTTGCTCAGTTGAAACTTAGCCACGGCACGTTTGTGCCAGGAATAATGTGCCTTTAGTTTGTTAGTTTGTAAACTGTATCAAGCTGTAAGTGCAAGTCTCTCCACACAAGCGCACATGCGGCGCTTCGCTGACTAATACGCTAGTAGAAAAATTGTCGGAAGTGCAGAGCAGTGATTCGCCATAATGGGCTGCAGCGCCGTTATCTACTCACTGCTGCATTTCAAATTTTCCGCCTTCGCAGTGCTCACATGCCCCCTGCCTGAAACTGCGCCAGCGGGATTTCTGTTCTTCTTGCGCTTGCTTTAATTTCGTATGCTGGAGCTGTTTCGCGTCATTTCAAACGCAATTTTTTTCTTCCGCGGCTAGAGCCCTTCTGCGGCATATCGAATGCGCCATTCTTATCTTGCACAGCTGGATTTGGAGCCTTTCTGCGGCATTTCGAACGCACCATTCTTTTCTTGCGTGGCTGGAGCCCTTCTGTGTCATTTTGAACACGCCATTTATTTCTTGCACGGCCGCTTTTCTCACTTACTATCGTAAAAATCAACCCAACGATCGTTCCTAATTAAGGGAACGCGGGGGCTGCCGGTTATGTACACAGATTTTGCCTGACATGTACCTGCAGTTTTCTTTGTGCTAAATAACGGGGAGATGTATGACAGGTGCCAGCAGTTCACAAGGTTTGAACAGTTATGACTATTTAAACCACATGGTTTTCAAAGCCTTTGCGTGACTCCCTGACCCCGGTACTGAAGGCTTTACTTGGATCCGTTATCTCGCTGCGCCACCTGATTCCGGCAGTCGCATTGACCGTTATCGAGCTAAGCCGACAAGGTGAGCCCATAAAGTGCTGTGCACTTAAAATCGAAGGCCAATAGAACATGGGAGAAGCGTTGCCGAAGTTAATATAGGCAAAGGATTAAAAAACCAAAACATTTATCGTACAGCGTAAAACCAGGGTTTGGGAAGCACTTTAGGCGCTGGGTGAACTAGCACAGTGGTCATCAGCAGCACGACCACACATCTGCGAACACTTCTCCGTCTAGGAAATGCAGTTGCTAGACATGAGATACGGGAGAATTTGGGGTACGCTAGAGCACTATACAAGAAATAGTCATCTAAGCTGCTTGAAATGCAAAAACTAAATAAAAATGTAAACTGGCTATACATTATAGTATACTGTACATTTTCACCCCTGGCAGCGCTGGCTTATGGCTGAAAGGTCTGGCGCCCTAGGTACATTGTTTTGCAAGTCGCTAGTTCGAATCCCCAATAGTGCATGTTTTTCTTTTCGTTTTTGCACTGTAACGAGTTTGCAGAACGCATGCAGGCTGGCACTGACGCGCTGGCAAATTCTCGTTCTAGTGGTGTTGCCGTAAACACCGACTGCTTGCGGCCACAGTCCCAAATCAGCCGACCCTTGGCCTGGTGCGAACATGTTACGATACAAGCACGAGCCAGGCAAGCTCCAAAGATGGGGGAATAGCGCATCGCATTTGAGCGTCTGCAGTGATGCGGAAGGCGTTCATCCACTGCGTACGCCTCGTCTAGTGATTGTTACGATTCCAAGCCGTGCTGGTAGGCTTATCAGGTGCATTTTACAGTCAACATGGCACAAGCGCAATATGCTGATTACTGAGATATTGAGAATGCCCACCCAATGATAACGTCGGATGCCAAGTATGTTGTTTCACAGAACCGAAACCGAAACTGGTTTGAATTCTAGGCTTGTCCAATCACGTAGCACCTTGTATTGACATCACTGGTGTTGGTGTGGCTGTCACAAACCGGGCATGGTAGGTTTTCTTCTTTCAGGCTTTATAAAATAAATACCGCCTTATCGCGCAGATAAATGATGAAAAGTGTGTTTATTTGAGCCAGTCTATGCAGTGCAAGCTAAAGCAGGAGCTTCACAAATTCACTGCAGTGTCTCTTTAATGGGGGCTCACCTGTTAACATTCCTATGCGACTCAATACTTCATGACCGATGGACTTAAGAACCATTGTGCAGCGATACGAAAAGCTTTTTCAATACATGCGTGTGTTAACGACTTGTTTGTTTATTTTAGAAATATGTCATTTCTGAACTGAAGTAAAAGTAAAACTCTTGCTTGCTATACAGCTAGCAAGCACCAAAAAGCAAGTGAGGCAACAGAAAAACTGTATAAATAAAACTGTGTCACATTTATTTTTTGTCTCAGTAAAGCAGTAATATATTTGTCTAAAAGAAGCAAACTAGGCCGTTTGGAGCATTTCTGTGAATTCGCAAAACCGTTTTTATTGGTACTCCCATTGAAATGTGATCAGGTGAGTCCCCCTTAAACGCGGAAATTTTTGTCTGTCTGTCTGTCTGTCCTGTGATTCAGCCACCCGGGCAAAGTTAAAAGTTGTTTAACGAGACGTTTATATAGGCGAAGCATTTCTAAACTTCTAAATCTGGTGGCATTGTTCATACTTGTGAACATTGTTGAGCTGAAAGGAAACATTAGGCATATTTGAGGCAAAACATCAATACATAAGTCATATTTGCAGTCTTTTTTTTTTTTTAATAAAAACACATGGCTATCTGCTTGTATAAACGAAAAAAATATGCCCAGAAAAATCGCCTGCAATGCTAGCCCTCCTGGTGGCATTCCAAGAAGTCAAAGGGCAACAGTGACGAAGGTTCCAGTAGATGGTGCGTAGAACACGCGTGGAGCAGTGGTTTGCGGTAAATTTAACTTGCCTCTAGCAGGTTTATCATAGGAGGATTGAGACCAGAGAGGAGGAGCATGAGAGGTGTGTGGGAAGAGAAGAGAATTTACTTGGCAGGGGCGGCAGACTACAAGTCTTCTGATGACATTTGCAATGAAGTGAGCAGATATTTTTTTTTTTTCTCTCAACGATCACTAACATGAAAACTGAAATCCACCATTTTCCAAGGGAGCTTCAGTAAATGGTGTAAAAAAAATTAGGCTGAGTCGAGAGCTTTGTGAAACCTTTTTTGTGTTATATAAAACAATGCAACAGTGAGTATACATTTTAACTTAAGTGATAGACAACTTATTCTTAGTAGTTATGGTATCGCACTCCCCTTGAACACTAATGGAAAGTGACAGGTAGTGTCATGAAATTTTGTGCAATTTTTTTAGGAGGGAAAGTGGACATATGGAAATGCCTGTGAGGCAGAACTTGGCCAGGCTTTTAAAACCTTGGGAGTGCCCTCAAGTCATACAAAGGAGTAATGTGCAAAGAAAACTAAGGATAGAAATTGTACATAGATAAGGTAATGATTGAACTCTTCACAGTTGGTATAACAACAATGATAAGAGGAACTAAGGGTGGAGATATTTTGCAAAGCAATAAATGCAAGTTAGCCTTTTGCATTTAACAATAACGAAGTCAAGATCAATTCACGTAAGGTTGTCATTTTGAGGAAGTAGCGTATGAGGGGGCATGACCCCCCTTTTGTGGCTCCGATTAGTACTGACGATGCATCAATTTTAATTTTAAATATCTGCCGCAAATGTCTACACACACACACGCACACACATGATATGCAAAAATTTGAGCCTTGGAACATGCACTGAGGCCACAAATTCATGCCTAATATTTTGCTCCTAATGGTTTACATCTGATATTTCAGGCCTAAAGATTTCAGGGGTGGGTGTCTGGGGCATTTCATGTTTAATTTTTTAAATGTGGGTTTTCGCAAAAGGATGTAATGTTTGAAAACAAAGTGGTGAGATGACTCTGTAATAGATGCCTGCCACCTTCGTTTCAGCATCAAGAACAGATGAAATTTTTTAGATGTTATAGAAGTACACTCACTTTGAAGTGTTATTTTTCTACTAAATATCTTGCAAAAATGAGTGTGACAAAAGATTTTCGTCATTTGATATAAAAAGTGGTTCTGTGGAGCAGGCTTTGTTATCTGGAAGGTGTTGATTGGGTCTAAGTTCGACCGCATTTTGTTGCGTTGTTGACCCGAAGCCCAAAGATGAGGCTGCCTTGACAGTCTTTTCTTTTGCACGCATTGCTTGAAGCTGTGTTGTTGTTCTACTTACCACAGGACCATTCACAAACAGTCTCCAACAGTTTTGGTTTCGTTTCTGCATCGCAAAATTCATATTTGGCGCTACTATGTAGTTACCCAGCTTCCAGCCTATCTGCCATGGTGCCTTCAGCGTCAGCTACTGATCCTCGAAAACAGCATGCCGCTCCCGATTTCATCCCACCCTAACCTGATTTCTGCGATAAGAACTTCCAATGCAAGTCAAAAGATAACACCAAGTCGCCAGATATCAGTTCCGACAAGGAGAGTGCTTCAAACTGGCCTTGCACACCGCCAGCTGTTCACCGGTTAGTTTCGTTTCCATATGAGGGTATCTCCGGAGGTCTAGTGTTGCTCCTTAGTAGAACTGTCTATTTGGACGGAGTCTCCAACAGGCTTGGTATTTTTCTTTTCGAAAATGTTAGTTGGCGCTACAGTGCAGAAGTGCTGAACTCTTTCATCGCACAGCTGCTGCTCAGCGAAAGCTTGCAGGGCACGATTCTAGCACATCACACTTCATTCCTGCAAGCAGAGCTACAATAGCAAGTCAGATGATAAAGATGATAATAAACTGCAAGTTTGTTTTGAGAGGTAACTGACAGTGAACGTCAACAAGCATCAACTGCAGAGGTTCGTTTTCAACTCCATGCAGATTTTTCTGCATTGCGTGCTTGTCCTGAATACTGTGCTGGCCATAAATGCAAATGGCAAACCACCAGATTTCTTCCAAGGAACCACCCAAAATTGCGGATTTTGAAATGAAAGTAGGGCTTCACCGCATGGTGCGGGTGCCACGTCTGCTAACATTTTATCTACCTGTTTCGCCGCCCAAGTCAACATTTTTTTTCTAGGACATGTTTTTGACATGTTTCCCGACAAAATGTACATTCGAAATTTTTTACTCTACTGGTAGTTTGTTATACACAACTCCTTTTTTATCATTTTCTACGACAACTTGACAGAAACTTTGATATTGTTTTCGCAAGTATGATGTATGAAAACATTTAAAAAACTGGTGTTGTTGAAAGGACGTTAAATCGTGTGCCTTTTACGTTGCTGCAATTAGTGCCTAACCGATATACTTAGCGGAAAAAATTTGTTTTTTTTTAGACTGCTAAAAATCGGTTAATTTCCCGTGGTAACGAAATAGTTCGGAAGGGCCTTCCCTGGAGGAAAAAGATGGCATCCTGGACTTGGCTGGGCCTTGTGTGCATTCTGTGGCATCTTTGATGTTTTGTTGCATAGTGGGGTGTGGTTGAAAGGCCAGTTGGGGAAGAAAAAAACACCAGGTTTGATTTGATTTATTGAGGTATGTATGGTATACATAAAGCTGGTTAAACATGTGTGGAGTTATCTAAATTTGTTAACCATCTTGAATGGCTGCGTAGTAGACACAGATGTGAGGGAAAGAAGACAGGACGATGATGTCGTCTCATTCTTTCCCTTGTGTCTGTGTCTACTACGCTGCCGTTCAAGATGCTTAACCAGTACTAACTCGTCCAAATGTTAATACTTTTGGTATTGTCTTGACCTAATTGACCTACCATAAAAGTAATCTGAACTCGCACCGAAAGCTAAGCGATGCTGTTAAGTTTCAATTTTGTCAATAAAGAAGTCTGAGACTCGTGTTGCTTCTTTTTATAGAAAGGTAAATTCACAGTGAGACTTCTAACAACCAAGTTAAACACAACACCATACTGTATCTGCTTGTAATCTCCTGGCACCATGTAGAGTAGATGTAATTCTCTGTTCCTGCTTTTTCTTTTTTTTTTTTTGTTTTGTTTAGATGTTGAGCTTGAATATAATGAAACCGAACAAGTGTTACACCGAACAATTGTCACTGTAATGAAAGTTGGGCGAGTTGGTGATACATTCTGGGAATAAGCACGAGAAAGACGACTCGTAGAGAAGGAGCGTGCCGTCCTGTGTGTTCTTCTCTACGTGTCGTCTTTTTCGCGCTTATTCCCAGAATCCACTGTAATGTCCTTTGTTTTTCCCACACATGCTTTCTCGTCGTTGCCTGGTTCGCATTGTGCTTTGGAGTGGCGATGTTGTGTGCTCTTTGTGCATGAGTACAAGCAATTTGTGGTGGCATTTTTGTCATGAACATGTTGCACATTTGTGTGCTCTTACTCGCAGGTGCGAAGTGAACAAATAGACGAGGACAGTGCCTTGGATCCTGCTCAGTTTTCTTCCTCCTCTGGTCACAAGAAAGTTGGCTGTTGTTCTTTTTGGGATCCTAGTCAGTTTTTTCTCTGCTCTGGTCACAAGGAGGAAGTCGGCCATATTTTATTTTTTATTTTTTGTTAAGGTTATTTTGCTCAGCACCCTTTTGGGATCCCAGTTAGTTTTTTCCTCCTAGTAGGAGGAAGTCAGCCATGTTTTTCCTTGCTTTTTTTTTTGCCTGACTGTTAGCGTTTGCTAATTATTAGGGGGGGGGGGCTGTAAATATAAATATTTTTTTATTGAAGCTGGGCATAGTTGCTTCTTAGAATAAACTCTGCCTAGTTGCTTCTTAGAATAAACTCTGTCCTGTGTTAGCTGGTTGTGTCACCTTGTTATTGATCAAAATGTGCTTGAGAAGCAAACCTCTTGTTCATTTCCACTCTTTTTTTTTTTTTTTTTTCCGCGGGATCCCTGATGCTACGGAAAAGTCAGAAGGCACCACCATTTCGCGGTGCTCATTTTTCTATCTGGCACCTAAAGGTTGTACAGGTAAAAACGGTTTTTGCGTGACAGTTTTGTCATAGCAGGTAATGGTTCCACATTGAAAATGGTTTCTAATATAAAACATTATTGGGCTACTCACCCAGCACTTTGGTTTGTGGAGTGTGGCAGTTAATCGGACATTTGACGGTCTGTGGGAAAAAAACCCTATGTACACCTAACCACCCCTTACACGAGTTGGGAATATGAAAGCAGCACTGTCCAACTGAAAATTGATGACTTGTCTGGGAGCATCAGGCAGCAGCTGTCATCCTGTCATCATCACTGGCCAATTCCAGTGCGGATATGTGAGAATTCAGGTTTGTTTTCTTTGTGTTGCTGTCAATAAGAATCAGTGAATTGTCCAATAACTTCTGACCTCAAGACATTTAGTTTTCAAATAGGTGCAGGACGGGCACTTCCTGTTACACCTAGCGCAGTCTAGTGAACATTGCTGTAATCTGTAAAACAAGCCTGTAAAAAAACTGCTGTAAAAAACTGCTGTAAAACAAGCCTGCTGTTCAGCCCCTTTGGCCTAGCCAATAGTGTCACGGCTTCTGATGTTTAAACCTCCTTTCATATGCTGCATGGCAGAAACACGGATTGGAAAAAGAGAGTCCTAGTTCGAGCTCTAGCAAGAATTGTTAAAAAAATATTCCTGTAGATCAGTTCTACGCATATATTTTTGCAAGTAAGGGCAGTTTAGTATCTTTTAGGTCTGTTTAGGTGTGCAGAAGAGAGGAGCCTATCACCAAGGTTAATTAAAGTTCTGCCTTGAGTGGGTATGTGAGAACTGGTGCACCCTACACAACAAGCATCAATCATATGGTGATGGGATGCACACTGCACCTAAAGCAGCATAAAACAAACCGAACTGTTATTTACAAGATAACCGAACTGTTATTTACAAGATTATTTATAGTACGGAAAGAAGCCTGGTATGGGCAATCTAGTTGTGGTCTATGCGTTTTTTTAAAGTAATCCTTCAAGCCTACCTCCACAATGACTGAATCCCTCACTCCCTCCCCATGCCCCTGCCCTGCTGGCCACTGACCTTTTCATTAAAAGTCGCAACATAGAACCTACATGAAAACAATTTCGAAAAAATTGGCAGACTGTTACAACACCCCCTGATGCGAAATTCGAGCGCAGCGCGAACTGCAGTCTTCTCTGTGATGGTGTATGGCTGCTGTTTCACCAGGACACACACCTTTGGAATCTGGCATCAGTGGTGCTGAGCCTCTGCTCCGGTGGATCATTCAGCTGCAGTGACAGGTGGAAGTGATCACATCATCTGCGAACGCACCCCTGCACACATTACTGTGGCATTATCTCATAACGGGTTGCCGCTGCAAAGCACGTCTCGCACAGCGCCTTCGTCATATCGCCTTCTTCACATTATCACCGTACTCACTGCCTCTGCTTTCCTGCTTGCTCCATCTTCGGTGTCCTCCTCGTTCTCTCGGTTGCAACAAAGCCGACTGTGAGGGACGCCGCAAAACCACAGGGGCAGGGACTCAAGAGCTGCATTCTAAAAAATTTGACATTGTGTGCTTTTGAACACAAGATGTTACAGTTGGAACCAGAGTCCTCCTTAAAGACGGAGGTCGAATGTCGAGTTCTTTTTTAAGTTTGTCAAAAAAATTTGGCTACCTTTGCATTTGAGATGCAAAGACTGAGGCAACAGTGGAGCTGCTGATGATGACTAGTTTTAACTTTGCTTCTCTTAGGTCAGCCCATCATATTGGTAGATTGGACACGGATGCTGCCGAGCGCACGCCATCACTCTCAACTAGGACAACACATGCACATCAGAGCTTAGGTCATCACTAGGTGCAGCCAGTCCTAGAAGCACACCTCTCCACACCTGCTCGTCGGCTCCTTGCCTTGTCTCCACTTTCTCTCGCACTTAGTCTAGCACAATTTACCACAGTCCACCCTCCTAAAGTCCATAATCCAAACTGCCATAGTCCGAAGCCAACGCCCACGCTAGGAATCCAAAGGAAATATTGAGCGCCCCCAATGCAGTGTGTGGGAATCGTGGAAACACGAGACCCGCGATCCTGAGCTGGTGCGCGCTTCATGAAGAGAAGCAATGCTCCGAAAACCAGTTGGGCGCATTGCTGGTTCCGCAGTGCCCCAAGAGATCGCACCACCATTCCGTGCACTGGCTGCGTGAACGGTGCATGCGATAAAGATTGGAAAGCTTCTCTGGGTAACATCGGCAAAACAGTGCAGCCATGGTGGAACATGTATCTCAGGTGGGGACTGTTGTCGTGTGCCGTAAGTGCCTGCCTCCAGTTCGCGATCACAACCAGACAGCGTGATTTGTGAACACCGTCGAGCTTTGTGCTCGCATGCTTTGGGAGTTCCCAAATAAACGGCTGTGCTTCGGTACTGTCTACTGTGTTCTCTTATCGACGAACCTTGCTGGGCTGATGTAGATGCAGGGTCCTACGTGGTTTACACCCAGGAGCTACCTAGCGTGGTGGCTTACGCTGGAGAACTAGCTAGGTCACCCCTAAGAACCCCCTGTATTCCACGAGTGGTAGCACAGTTGGATAGACACCGGTTTCATAATACAAAGGGACCCAGGTTCGATTCCGACAATGGGAAGCTTTTTTTTTTTTTCATGAGGTTCCCCACTCCCCACACCTGTTCGTGGGCTCCTTTCCTCCTCACCACTTTCTCTTCACTATTTTGCCTCGCGTTTTCCTCCTCTCCCTTTGCTGTGGCAGTTTTGAGCGACACCAGGCACAGATGGAACTCGAGGTTAACAGCTCCGCTCCTAATGTCGCTAGTGTTAAAAATGAACCAGTAGATGGTGCTAGTTGCTTGCAGGAATTGCCGTTCTGTTCTGAAAGTTCGTTGCTGGAATGGTTGAAGCTGTCATTGCCAGTGGCCAACCAACCTGAGTGGGCATGTTGTGCCTATATTGAGCCTTGAGGCAAATGACATAGTTCACGACACATTCACCAGGTCTACCTTTAGTTGGTGCCATGGAGCTCTAGTGTTCTTGGGGATGTGCTCAACTGGCATGCCAGAGGCCCTGGGTTTGATTCCCATCTGGTCGCAGATTTTTGTGTAATGTTTTTTTCAACTCGATTACCTTACTATGTCGAAAGGCGACGCAATTTAATGCTTTCACGTTAAAATGTTTGCTCCCTTGGCCAGTTAAAACAATGGACCTTTTGACCACAAAAGCATGGCGTTTTCAGTGTGCAGAGGCCATTAGCCAATGTTCCATTATGGGAGAACCCCTATGCACTTTTTCACACTTCCATCAGCACTACAAATGCAAGTTGAAAGCAAGTAAGCCAAAGTTGCACCATGCACTGTTAAAATCTGAAGTATAATTGCCTACCAATGGTGGAAAACTAAATGGTAGCTCTAGTCTTGTAGGTGGTTAAGCGTTTTATTAGAGCTTGGGGGGAAGGGGAAGTGGTCTGCCTGCCATGTCCGGAAGGCCGTGAGCATGCGCTGATTCCAGTGCGCGTTGCACCAGGGCTAGTTGTCACTGCAGTGCTGAGCTGGTCAGAGCTGACTCCCACTGCTCAAGGGTGGGGCTGGGTGATGTAGGCAGGAGACTAGGTGTTAAATGGTAAGGGGAAGGTCACAGGCTTGGCAGTTATGGGGAAAAGGGATGGGGAGATGTGTAAAAGAATGGCGTGATTTTAGAAAGTGTCTGAAGGCAGCAATAAATGTAAGTTTTAGTACATGGGGCAATGGTTTGATGGGGTGGAGGGTATGTTCTTCCGCTGTTTGTGTAATGGGAAAGTAAGGAGCTGTAAGTAGCTGTAGAACTGTAGAGTGCCAAATCAGTGCCAGCAGAGTTCAGCCATCCAGCGGTGTCTAGTCTTGCAAAGAAGGATGCCTGATTATGGAGAGCAGGGGCTGCAGCATGGGCCACTTGATTCCCGGCAAGGCCAGAGTGGCCAGGGGTCCAGACAATTGTTACTTGGGTCTCTTTGGGAAGACCGTGAAGAATGGAAAGAGCTTGAAGGGGTGCCAGGACTGCTTGATACCATTCGTATGCTTGCTGGGAATTGGTGGTGGTGGTCAGGTGGGGCTGTTTTTGGTGCGTGGTGGTGGCATGCCTTTGCCATGTGAACTGGTAGGCGCTTGCAGGTGGCTGTAGTGGAGAGGTGGCGGGTAATGTCTAGGGTGTAGTGTAGTACATTTGTTCCTTTGCTTTGTGATCATTATAAGACGAGCTTCTCGTCTTCCCCTATTGAATATGGTGTGCGTATGTTTTGGGATGGGGCAACGTTTAAGCCACTGGCAAAGGTTAGGAGGGATGCACTGAAGTCCACGGGTTGCTGAAGGGGTGGAACGGCCGATGTTGTGAAGGTCATTCCTGCCAGAAGGGGTAAGTGCCAGACATTGGAGTGGAGACGTTTGTTGCACTCTGACAAGTTCGCCTAAGGGGGCACATGGGTCTCTGGGACTAAAAAATTGCCCAAAAAAGCATTTTTTTTAGGTATCACTTTTCTCTTTATTTTCAGTTTTTCCTCCAAAAATTCTGTATGTGTAACGGTGCCATGTACTTATGAAAGCCATAGAGGCCTGATTTTTAACAAAATTATTTTCCCATAATTCCCCACTTTTTCGCCTCGAGTGGTATTGCAGTGATACAGAATTCTCAAGAGGTACATCCCAGCATGTAGTGCAGCTAGGAAGACCATTTATTTTGCACTGTGAAGCTGAATGTGTAAACCATGCGATATGGGAAGCAGATTTTGCATTTTGTGTTTCAGTAGTTGTTTAATTAGCATTTTTTTATTTGGTTAGCAGGAGTAGTTCAAACCTAGAAGTCAGAATTGGCGTAAACTTGTATGTGATTGCAAAATAAAAAAAACTGCTTCTCTTCACAACTTCTGGTATCCATGTCTTGCTGGTAATTTTTGTTGAACAGTTTTTTTCCTACAGTTCTTAAAAACGCGACGTCCGCAATGACGTAACAGGGACAGGTCTTCAAGTGAATGTTAGTGCACTGTTTAATCTGCAGCAGACTGCGGAACGCCTTTTTTACCATAAGTCCTCCTAGAGGGCGCCACCATACTGCACAGGACCGCTGTCTGCCTTTGCTGTGTTTCAGACCATATTTGCACCTGGTTTGTTTTTGTTACGGTAGGTAATAATCATTTTGTGAAACATGGGGTTCTACAAACAGGGTCATGTATGACAGTGTTGCTTACACCATCAGCCTATGTCATGAGAGAGAACCCCAAAGCACCAGACTGCTGTACACCTATAACAAGCCTAGTGTGTGCACTAGTAATTGGAACACTTCAATTTTTTTTCCCTGAGCGAACCGCTGCTTGGTTCGCACTCAAACTTCACACGAAGGTCGAATTTTGTGGTCTATTTTGTTTGAAACCGGGAACGACGACGGTACTTACCTGTTTCATTCTGAAAATATATAAAAACTATATGCACCTATGGGAAAATGGCGGCCTATTTGGATGTGGGAGGCAGTACAAGCTGATATGGGAATGACTGCGCCACCTGGGCATGCAGAGCGTAACGGACAATGGGGATTCATGCTCCCTCCACGGTAGGAAGGGGCCAAATGAAGTAGCAGACAATCAGAAAATGTGAAAGCAGGTGAGGAAACAAATTCAACGTTTATTGGTAATGATGAACTGCGTGGATATTTTATTGATTGGTATCAGCTGTTAAGCAACTATTTGCGATCATCGTTTGGTAATGATGAACTGCGTGGATATTTTATTGATTGGTATCAGCTGTTAAGCAACTATTTGCGATCATCGTAAACTAGGGATGAAAGATTTTCTGATCATCTGCTACCTAATGTGACTCCTTCCATGTCCGTTTTGCTTTGCATACCTCTGGTGGCGCTGTCGTTCCAAGATCAGCTTGCACTGGCTCGCGCATCCAAATCAGCTGCCGTTTTCTCACAGGCAAAAATCCATATTTTCAGAATAAACAGGTAAGTACCGTCGTCGCTCTCGGCTTCAAACAAAAAAATCACAAAATGCGACCTTCGTGTGAAGTTTGAGTGCCAACCGAGCAGCGGTTCGCTCAGAAAAAAATCTTTTTGTTCCAATTATCATCATAACACCGTGCATGTTTCACTGATTAGGGCATCGAGTTTGTTGTTTTCTTGAGGTCTGAGATTGAGGTCTCTTAGGTAATTTGAAAAAATAATCCACCAGCAAATTGCGTATTATGTGCCGACCATAAGCCTGCACCTAAGTACGTATATGTTCCAGCAGTAGGAGCAAAGAATCATGCTTAATCCACTATGAGGACAAAAAGAACCAGGCACTATTCAAGCAAGAATTTACAGGTTTATTTTCATATTTGTACAAGTATTACGATCTCAAAAAAAAAAAAACATGCATAAACAGTTGTAAATGAAATTTTATTGATGTAACATGACAAAACAAAGTCCCTTGCCTGATTAAAATAAAAAGTGGCGGATTGTGCTTTTCGATCCCCCTCAGTGTGAAATGATAACACACGAGACGTAGGAAAAAGCATCATGTTGCAATATAACAGTAAAATAAAAAACTAACAATACATGTACACATGGTAAATTTGCAGACAGCATAAATTCCTTCAAACAAGACTTTCCAAGCAATTGTCACAACGCATGCTCACTTTTTTACTTAGGCTTTGAGGTGCACATTGAAGCACCTTAGAAGGAAAAACAAGCAATAACAACTCCCCAAAACCACTTTCACTCTGCATGGTTGCTCCCGTACTCTAGTTTTAAGGTGCACAATTAAACATGTTAACTTTAGAACATGTTGAAAGACAACAAAACATGTAAAAATACGTTTCTGGGCAGCGTGTAATCCTTTAAACAAGATATCCCAGCAGCTGTCTCTGGTCAAACACTTCCTTATTCAAGTTTCAAGGTATGCACATTAAACCATAGAAAAAACAAAACAACCAGACAGTGTGGAATCCTTTTAACAATTCCCAAACAGCTGTCACTACGCATGCTCGCTTCATTACATTGGAGAACGTACATTAAAAGCATGCTCACACTAACAAAAAAAATATTTTGTAGACAGTCCTTTAAACTAAATTCCCCAAACAGATGTCACTATACATGGTCACTTCTTTACGTCGGTTTTAAAGTGCACGTTAAACATGTAAAAAAAAAAAGTAACAAACAAAAAATATGTTTGCACAGTGCGTGGACTCATTTAAACATTCAGCAAGCAGCTGTCACTTCCATCTTCCAGTTTTACATACACATTAAAATATGTTTGAGAGAAGAGTAACAGTACTTGTAAAAAACATGTTTGCAGACAGCTGTGAATTCCTTTTAAGAGGAATTGCCTAACATCTGTCACTAGGTATGCTCATTTCCTTGCTCCACTTTCGAGGTGAATTTTAAGCACGCAAGAAAACCTTAAAATAATTTGCAGACAGTGTTGACTCCTGTAAAGCAGACTTCCCAAACAGCTGTCACTAAGCAAGCTCACTTCCTTATGTCAGTTTCCTAAACATTTTGTAAAAGAAAAACCAACAAAAAAATATGTTTGCAGCAGACAGTGTGGGTTCTTTTAAACAATCAGCAAACAGCTGTCACTTCCATATCCCACTTTAGGTACATTTTAAAACATGTTTGAAAGAAAGCTAGCAAGACATGTAAAAAGTTAGTTCACAGACAGCTGTGGATTCCTCTTACGAAGAATTCCCTAACAGCTGTCCCTAGGTGTGCTCATTTCCTTACTCCAGTTCCTGAGGTGCACATTAAAGCACCAGCTGTGGGAAGACAGAAAGAAAGAGAAAAAAAAAAAAAAGGGTGTATAAAAAATATCCATAACATTACGGCGCGTTTGGCAAGGAGTAATTGACAAAAAGGAGCAAATATGGACGACAGTAGCATCAGGACAGGATGGCTGTGCTCCTGCGAACAGAAATATTGTTCACATTGTCCAGACTGGACCACTTTTTGAAGCCATTCCTATGGAGTTCACCCAGCTTGTCTTCACACACCCTTGACATGGCCTGCAGTGGAAACAAGGGAAATTGGAGGCTCAGACAGTGAATGGCCCTGTGGCATTCAGAACTACAATACGATGTTCAACAACATGCAGAGTGGCCATAAAACTGCCTAGGATCAAAAGCTAACATTACAATCCGGCACTACTACATATTTTCAGCCGATTTCACTCGCGTAGTGATCGCACACTGAACTTGCCGTAGCAGTACGTCATGTGTGCCTAGTCTAGCTGATGATGATCGTGCTTACCTCTGTTCCCTTCCCTTTCAAAGCAGACGTGGCTACGTTATTGCCGCAGACATGATGATATTAGTGATATCGGCAAGCATGCGTTCAATATGGACGAG
Organism: Haemaphysalis longicornis; assembly: GCF_048455015.1. Taxonomy (NCBI): domain Eukaryota; kingdom Metazoa; phylum Arthropoda; class Arachnida; order Ixodida; family Ixodidae; genus Haemaphysalis; species Haemaphysalis longicornis. Next base: position 439,799,637 of record NW_027526203.1, on the reverse strand, counting down.
GAAGAAACTATCACTAAATGCACGTAATGTACTCACAAGACAAAGAAAAAAATGCGCCCATTTTGCTGTGTCGGCCCCCATGTCTGTTTTGATGTCCTGCACTGTGACAGCGGCAGCCACTTATTGGTTGCCCTGTTGTCACCTCGCAGCAAACTCGTTCCGGCGCATTCCCTAATTCATAACAACACTGCATTTTGCGTCACTTTGCAAAGCAGCTGGCGGCGGTGTGCGGAGTGTTTATTAAGTTTTTATTATTTTTATTATGTCCATGAGACCAATCGTAAAAATTCTGACCCGCAACTTGCTTGCGTTTTCTGTGCTGAAAAGTTTTTCGCGAAAAATTTACCCTGCGTAATGAACGCACCCCTAAATTTGCATTAAATTTTTTGGGAAAAAAGTGTGATCATTACGCGAGTAAATACGGTATCATACGCCCGAGTGCAAATCTGACAACTAAAAATCATTTTCAGAGCCACTAACGGTTCCCTGATAACAAAAACCAAATGCTGATGCGCAGTAATTACGAGTGGCATGCTTTTCTCTTCGGTAGTAGTGGTGAGCAACAACTACGCCCATTAAAACATCACATTCTTGTCACACAAATAAAAATGAAACTGATTCTGAAAGGGCATTCTCTGAGCTAACCACCAAGTAGCTTCACTTGTTTCAGAAATGCTTGGAATGCAATGAAAAAGTGCACTGAAGTTATGATTCAAATGGAATGATTTTGAATAAGTGTGGTAACGAAGGAGTTAATAAAGCTCCACCCTGAAACCAGACATAGAAAAAAAAGGGTGGTAACTAGAGTATAAAATTTTAAAAGCTCCAGATAGTGCCCAGATAGTGCGCAGGCACTCTTCTCACCCGTATCTGCACAGACGCCACTACATATGTTTGCCTTGGAGGCCCTAGACTATTTATTACGGGGCTTTTTATTAAATAAGCAGCCGCTTATACATAAAAGGTCCTAGGGCGTTGTATTACATACCCCACATGGCCCATGCATATACCTACGGAGTGTATCGTGTCAAGCATTACAGATAAACGGGCAGCAGACAGACAGATTTCAGGGGGAATTAGCATAAGAAAGCCGCATTAAAGGGACACCGAAGTGAATTTGTCAAGCTCCTGTTTTTTCTTGCACTGCATGGACTGGCTCAAATCAACACGCTTTTCATCATTCGTCTGGTTGATAAGGCTGTATTTATTTTATAAAGCCTGAAAGAAAAAAAATTACCATGCACGGTCTGCGGCGGCCGCACGAACTAAAGTAGTGACGTCCATACAAGGTGCTACATGATTGGACGATGTCTAATATTACAATTTACGGCAGTTTCGGTTTCGGTGCTGTGAAACAACATGCTTGGTATCCAACGTTATCACTGGCTGGACATTCTCGATATCTCAGTAACCGGCATACCGCGCTTCTGCCATATTGTTGGCTGTAAAACGTGTCAGGTAAGCCTACCAGCACGGCTTGGAATCGTAACAATCACTAGACGAGGTGTACGCAATGGCTGAACGCCCTCCGCGACAGCAGAGATGCTCAAATGCGATGCGCTTTTCCTCCACCTTTGGAGCTTGCCTGGCATGTGCCTGCATCATAAGAGGCGTGTTTGCACCAGGCCAAGGGTTGGCTGACTCGGGGCTGTGCCCTTAAGCAGTCAGTGCTTATGGCAACACCACGCCAATGAGAACTCGCCAGCATATCAGTGCCACTCTGCATGCATTCTGCGAGCTCGCTCGTGGAGCAATGAACCTTACTGCGCAAAAATGGTGAATTCGGTATAGAAAACATTGCCCAAACACAAATAAATCGACTGCAAAAAAAGAAAAGAAAAACGTGCTATCGAGGATTCGAACTTGCAAATTGCAAAACAACGCACAAGACCACTCGGCCACAAGCCAGCACTGCCAGAGGCGGAAATATATAGTATATAAGTATAGCCAGTTTACACTTATTTAGTTTCAGCATTCCAAGCAGCTTAAATGCCCATTTCTTGAATAGCACTCGTGCAGTAAGCGTCCCCCAAATTTCCACAACTATCTCGTTTCTAGCAACTGCATTCATTAGGCGGAAAAGCGTTTGCAGATGTTTGGTCGTGCTGCTGACTGCTGTGCTAGTTCACCCAGCGCAAAAAGTGCATCCCGCACCTTGGTTTTACACTGTACAATAAAAGTAGCGGTTGATTTCAACTTTTTAGTACCTATACTAACTTCGATGACTCTTCTCCCGCCTTCAATTGGCCTTAGATTTTTCTACTAGCATACCAGTCAGCGAGCTTGATACTGTCTACAAATTAACAAACTAAAGGCATATACTGAAGCGGGCAGCCTTATTTTGAATGGATTCGACACAGTCGGATAGAATAGCTGTGTGAAGGTTCCAAATAATTGACGAATAATCGAAAGTTGCACGGATGAGGTAAATGTATGCGCGAAGCCTAGTGTCATGGTTCGCAAGATACAAATGGCGCTTTAGAAAGCCAAGATTTTTTAGTGCCTTGTTATGTGTTCAATATGCAAGCCCAGTTTATGTTGGGAGTAAAGATCAGACCTAGATATTTGAAAGAATAGGTTCTTTCAATTATGGAACTGCATAAACATGTGTTGGCTAATTAGATGATGTATTAAGTTTCACACGAAATGCAGGGGTGCATCAGCCCAAATAGGATTTGGAGCAATTTTTGAAGCAGGAAAATCCCAATTTGTAGCAAGCGGCGGGAAGTGGATGCCCTCATTTCGGAGCACCAAATCCCAAATTTGGAGCATTTTAACACAAAAGATGCGCAAACAATTTAAAGTCAGTGCAGATATGCTCTATAGCTTCAGTGGAGCAGGTCTTGCAAATGTGACCAATGAATTCTACAGAAAGCTGCAAGGCATGGTACGTGTCTGCCAACCTGCAAAGCATGTTGATTGATTGCAGGGTTTAATGCGCCAACACAACGCAGGCGATAAGGCACACCGTAGTGGGGGGGATTAATTTTGACCTTCTGGGGATCTTTAACGTGTGCCAAAATCTCGTACACACGGGCGTTTTTGCTTTTAGCCTCCATCAGAAAAGTGGCCGCCGCGGCTGGGAATCGAACCCGCATTTTCGTGCTCAGCAGCGCAACGCCTTAGCCACTGAGCCACCGTGGCGGGTGCAAATCGTGTTCATCTAAGTGCTTGAAGTTTTTGCAATATTTGCAAGAAAAGAAAAACAAATAAAAAGAGAATGGTATAAAAACTGCACCCGATATTTTTATCTGTACTCCAAAGTGCCCTTATAAATGACCAGCTCTAACCTAATTGTCCATCAAATAGCTGTTCTCTGAGCAGCATCTGGCTGCACTGGATACAAATAAGATGAAACTGCTCTTCAATATTATCAGAAGGTAACTAGCAGCAGATATGACTAGTGCAGATGACATTTAGAGTTCACCATGCTATTGAAGCATTTGCTCAACGCTTCCTATCGCCTGCTAGTTTTGCGCAGTGCGTCGCCTATTGAGCTCACGCCGTCACACCCAGGGCGCTTGCTGTATGTACCGTACCAGCGCATTTGCGTGGGAAAATTATTCACACCCGCTCCTCTCGCAACCGCGTGCATGTATACAGCAAGTGGCTTTCGTTACTGCAAACGAAAGGCACTCCGTGCCTCCACGATGCACTTGGCGGTCCTGCGCAAGGAGGCGGCAGCGAATGCCACATTTAGGTTGTTACATATTAAACGTGCGCAGTACATTCACAGCAGCACTACGCCACATGCACTTCCAAGCAGATAGCTAAGATGCTTCAGAGATCCGGTTGTTGGAGATAAGCTGTACTGGTGTGCTCGTTGGTTCCCACTGTCATATATGCCTTTGCAATTTTCCCATTTAACAGTACAGGGGTCACAATACTCCCACTGAAGTCAAAATTATTAGTCCACCAGTCTTTGCGTTTCAGCCATTAGTACGCAAAACGGGCACATATTAATGACGTTCCGCGCGACTGAGCTCTTCTACTACTAAAGAGGCAGAGTGTGGAACAGCACTCCACCTGACCTCCAAATGGGGAATGTTTTCATCGGATACACCGACGGCGCGCCAAGCACTTGTCTGCGTTTAAGTCCCTTCACGTTCTTTTGAGTGACCAGTTTTGACATAGGTACAGTGAACTAGAAGAGGCGTAGACAGCACAGGCTATGGCCTGCATACATCAAGGAAAGAAAGCTTTCCTTTCCTCCATGACTCTGTATGAAGGGCTATCTGCGTGACTGGATTGGATTGGATGATGTACAAACGTGAGGTTTCCAACGCATCCTTTATCTTTTATTGAAATTAGTGAAACAGACATTTTGCGCCTTTTCGGGTCTTCTGGCGCAGCGTGGTGCAATTTCGATTTCATGGTTTTGGCGCAGCTTGGCTCAAAAATATGAAATTGTATCAAAATGGGGCAATCGGTGCAGCTGTTGCACCCCTGAAACTGTCATGACCTTTGTTTTTTCTGTATTGATTTCCATTTTCCACGCGTTGCACCATTCCGCTAGGGTATTTAAATCGCTTTGCAAAACAGCTACATCGTCGGGGGTGGAGATCTGCCTATAAATTATACAGCCATCGGCCAACGACCGTATTGGTGAAGTTATATTGTTCGCAATGTCACTAATATATACAAGAAATAATAAAGGCCCTAACACTGACCCTGGGTACCCCTGATGTAATGCAACAGGAAATGAAATTATTATTTATTGTTACTTTTTGAACGTGAGCTGTAAGGATTGCACTCCAGATTTTCTGCAGACGCACATCCTGTACAGATCTTCCTCGCAAACAGAACGAGAAATTTTTGAGGCCTTCATGATAGGCAGAGAAGGGAAAAGATGCATCAGTTCACCATCCTTGGCACTGTCCGCAAAGGAAATCGGTTTTTTGTAGAGGGGGAGCAGGTTGTGCCCGGCTTTGTGATATGAGCAAGTGTGACGAGTGCGATACTATTTTATTTTATTTTTATTTTGTTTTATTTGTTCGCTGCTTCTTCACCCTTTCCACGTTTCCTGTACGTATAGCCTTTTTTGTGTTTCTGTTGCATAAACTGAGTTGAAGTTCTAGCGTGTGTCTTGCCGCCTCTTTTACCTTTGTCTGTTTATTGTTCGCTAGTACGATGATTTCCTTAGTTAGTAACCAACTCGCCCAACTTACCGCCTTAGTTATTTTTCAGGGGCGTTATAGGTTTTGGAAAAAGAGAAGTTTTCCCCAAATGAGCACTAGCACTCGCTCACACGATGGCCGAAAAGATTTCAGGGAGTGGGGGGTTCAAACCCCCAAAGCTTCCCCTCTGGCTGCATCCTTGTGTACATGATGTTCTGTATCTGATACGCAGGCATGGTGGCATCTGACCTTGGACAGGCAAGCACATTCACAATAAAGATAGGATAACACTAAGTCCAAGAGTGAACAGCAAACTTTTGCTTTCGACAGCAAGCCAGCAAGATAAAGGAGAGAATTCAAGGATGGGTGTGATGACACATCCATCACAATGTGGTGAAATGAGCATTGCAGTGAAGCTGCACTTCAAAGATAAATTTGCACATTACTCACACTCCAACTTTACTCTTACGATTGGGTAATTCCTGGAGTGGGTTATATCCATGAAAATATCAAAATGTGAACACTTCAGTACTGCACACCACAATTTTCTGGCCCTCTCAGGGTGCCGCCACTTTCCTGCGATAGGCATACTGCCATGCGGGCACTTCACGGGGATATGCAGAAAGAGCAGCTGCCACCACTGCCACAGGCTGCTGCTTGTGTTGGACTGCATACCACGCAGGTTGTTTGGGCGCCTAACCTGCTTTGAAAATGGGTACCTTTTCATCCGGCTTGTCAGCAATCCACAGTTTGACTCTACACCAGGTTTGCCATCATGCACTGATCAAGCCAGATTAACCACCTGTGAGGTTATATTTTGCCATGCAAAGCTTTTTGTGGTCGATTGCTGTACCTGGCTTTGCCATACAAGACTTTTTTTGTGGTAAATCCTTTTCAATCTCACACAGGTTGATGTGCCCTGCTGAAATGAGCGATGTACAATTGCTACTCATTCGGGCAACTAACACAGATGCAATATCTCGATGCAACACAGTTGTGAAGGGCATCTGCATGTGCAGGGTCTATTCACTTCAGATATTTGCTGCGAGCCCCGTGTGCAGCCCGCAACCTACACGGTGGCTGAGTCACTAAGTGTTGGGCAGCTGAAATTTCGTCCGGGAGTGACGCCCAGACATGTACCAGTGAAGCAAAGGGGCTGGGTAGCAAAATATGACATTACAGGCCGTGATCCCGATAAAATAATGCATGTATGGCATACAGTTAAGTTCCCAGTCACCTTGAACGCCCACTCATAGTGCACTGTTAAAACTGTAAATCGCTGACACGCCGAATAAAAAGGTCCATTTTCATTTCCATGCAGACTGGGCACTTGAACAACCCCATGGTATGCAGTCAGTCCAACACAAGCAGTGGCCTGTGGCAGCAGCGACAGTTGCTCTTTTCGCAATCCTCCACAGAGTGCCCGCAAGGCACGCAATGATCGTAATAAAATGGCAGGGTCCTGAGATGGCCAGAAAATTAAATTCTGGTGTATATATAGCATGGAAAGCTTACCACCGAAGTTAAGATATTACGGTAGCATATGCTCGATAAGCTCCGATTGAAACAAGCTTTGTGGCTGAAGCACATGGAGCGTGTCCCTAGTTAAAGGGACACTGAAGTAATTTGTAGACCTTGTGAGATTACTTGTGCAAATTGTAGTCTGGAATCCCTAGGCCATGTTTTGACCACTCGCAGTGCGTTTATGCGACATTATTTAGTAAAAATATCAATTCGAAAGTGCTGCCCTCCTCTCTGTATCCTCCTGGCCGATTTCCTATGACATTCCGTATGACGCTTACTCAGGCAGGCTTGGCTTGAGTGCACTACTGCGAGGCTGGCCGACCCTCCGACAGAGTTAATCGGCCGGCCACCGGCGGGTCGTCACAAATCATTCACATGGTTAAAACTAAGCCACAACATGATTTTTGCCTGGAAGAATGTGCCTTTATTTTGTTAGTTTGTAGACTATTATTAGTCTTTGAAGCCAAAGTCCCTCTGCACAAGTGCACATGTGACACTTCGCTCACTGGTACACTAGTAGAAAACCTAAGGCAAAAGGTGGGATAAGGTCAGCAATGTTAATATTGGTACTAAAAAATTAAAATCAACCAACAATTTTATTATAAAGCGAAAAACCAAGGAGTGGGAGGCAACTAGCACAGCGGTAGCAGCATGACCACACGTTTGCGATTGCTTTTTCTGCATACGGAATGCAGTCACTAGAGATAATACATACGTGGGAATTTGGGGGATGCTCACTGTACCAGCGTTAGTCAATAAATAGTCATCTAAGCTGCTGGGAATCCTGTGTCTAAAATAATAAACAGGCTATACGATATATACTTTATACAGTCAAAACTCGATTTAACTAAACCCAATTTAACCCTTTCAGGGTCAATGTCCCCGGCAAACACCTTCAAAATGGTCAACGACGTACATGTATGTCATCGCTGGTATGTTTAAAAAGCGCGCCTTTTTCGATCATTTTTCTCGCTTGGCATGTGCTGCCACACTGTGGAAATACGTGAAATATTTTTTCGCGCCAATGGCTCTTTTCTTTTTTATACTTTACTACAGCGGTGCGCCCGCTATTGCTTGCGCCACTCCCGCCACTGCTGTCCCACTTCACCCGCTCGTCGTAGAGAAAATAAAAAAAATCATTAAAAAAAAAGTATAACCCATGGCCTGATTGGATGTTGGGTGCACGTGACACCAAGACGCGATTGGATTGGTGGAGTGCAGCGCGGGTCGCCTTGCTTTGCGCGCAGATGCATCGGTTGCCCGGATGTGCCGCCGCCATCTCTCTTGTGTGCGATCAGCAGTGAAAACGCGGGGCGATGCCTGGTTCAGCGAAAAAATATATACGGAAGAAATATGGCAAGAAAAGAAAAAAGTGGCAAGTGAATAACATCAAGAAGCATCCTGCATCAGTGGAAACAGAAGAAATCGCACGCGACCCTAAACATAATGCCGGAGCCAACGGAACCGCCGATGTACCTGACAGCCAGAATGCCCAACTAACGATAACGTCTGAAACCAAAACTGGTTTGGCTTCCAATCTTGGACATCATCCAATCACATCGCATCTTGAATACGCGTCACTGCTCTTAGTTGTTGTTGTGGCTGCCGCAAATGTCGCATAGTAATTTTTCTTCTTTCAGCCTTTATAAATTAAATGCTGCCTTGACCGGATAAACGATAAAAAGTGTGTTTATTTGAGCCATCTATGCAATGCAAACAAAAGCAGAAGTTTGATGAGTTGTCTTCAGTGTCCCTTTCAGGGTTCGTACAGGGTTCCGAGACGAATTCAAGGATATTCAAGGACTTTCAAGGCCCTATCAAGGCATTTTCAAGGGTGCAAGGGAGAACGTGTACCATCTTTTTACCACTGTTCTTCCCACACGCTAAATATTTGCTTCTTTACGTTTGCAAAAATAACTTCAAAAGTATCCTTACAACAACACCACCCTTTAGAAGAGGTGAAGTTTAGTGTCACCCCCAAATACTGAGGGAGCTTTAAGGAAGCCATTCCATTTTCAAGGTTCGTACAGGATTCAGGGACAAGAATTCAAGGATATTCAAGGATTTTCAAGGCCCTGCCAAGGCATTTTCAAGGGTGCAGGAGCATGTGTACTAACGCTTCACTACGTACTGTTCACATGCTAAACATCTGCTTTACTTCTCAAAAGAGTGACCTCAAGAAACATCTCTTTGGAAGAGCTCCACAATTTTGGAAGTGGACAAGTTTACCCCCACCCACAGTTATACTGAGGGAGCTTCACAAAAGCCATGCCATCATAAATTTTATTGAGCTTTGAAAATGCTTTTAATACACATTCTCAAATAGCGAGGAACATAGCTTAATACCCCTGCCATTCTCATTCTCTAAATTTGTGTTCATAAGGGGGGGGGGGGGGGGATGACAATTCCACTGGGTCTGCCCACCATCACACCTGTCAAAATAAGATATTCCAGTAAAGCTTAGGAGCTAGATGCACTGTGTTCTCACATTCAGAGTTTTGCTTATCTGTGCTCATTTTTACTTCACCCTGAAGTTCAAAACGTAGTGGGGCATAACTAAGGTGGGGCACAACAATGGGAAGATATGCAAAATGAATAAAACGACAAGGCAATGCAGAAATCAGTATAAAATAAGGGAAGGGGACCCATGCTAATTTCTGCCTCATCCGATGCAGATTCCGTTCCGTATGAGCAGTTGTATAAGGCAGGATGCCTGTACTGCCAAGCTGGCTTGAAATTGTAAAAGCATGTTTTGAATGGGGAGTGTGCTGATGAGCCATGAAAAGCAGGTCACATAACCAGGCCTCTTCTCTATTGCCTTAAGAATTCAAGGGTTTTCAAAGAGAAGGAAAAAAATTCAAGGGTTTCACGGCCCTTGAAAACTGAAGTTTCAATTTCAAGGCTTTTCAAAGTTTTCAAGGACCTGTACAAACCCTGCCCTTTAAACACACGGCACAGAAGCTTACCTCAAGTTTTTGTGCCCGCTCTTTACTTAGCGGCTCGGATGGGAAAGCCATGTCATTGTGGTCAGCCAGTGTTCTGAGGTCGAAGTAGTACTTGGCGTAAACACTGGCTGGCACATTGATGTTGAACTGGAGCAGCTCTAAAAACTGCCGCTCAAGCTCATTCATATCTTCCACCGTAATCTCCTTGAGGATCTGGCAGTAGTCGACATTCCAAACAGCTTGGTCATCCCAAACCTGCAGAGCGACGACAAAGGCGGAACCATTTTGCTACAAAGAGCACAGACAGCACAGCACCATCACAGCATTTGCTTCTGATCCCTGTTAGTAACTGCACCCACCATAAGAAGTGCTGATGTGTGTGCACTGAGTGTGTCACAGTAAACACAGACATATGAACCTTAGCATGCAACTTTCGCAAATTTTGTTTCATAACAAATTTAATAGATGAATCATTTATAACAACAAAGAGCAGCCATTACATGTCAGGTGTACCCAAGTAGCCCCATTATACCTCCATAAATTAAAATTTCTCCCACCTCCCCTCGCGGGAACCCGTGTAGATGCGACGCATAGGGGGTTCCCTTGTTGTTTCCTTTAGGTTGATTCTCCCATCGCATGAAACGTGCCGTGAACCCCCTGCCGCGGCTATGACGCAACACAATCCACTTTAGTCCAATCCAATCCAAACTAATCAAATCCAAGCCAATCCAATGCAATGCCCCTCGCGAGAGAGTGTTCACTATCGGTGAGGAGAGGGGGTGTGAGCGGCGGAGAGCGCAGCTCGCGCGGTGAGGAGAATGGGGGAGGGGTGTGGACGGACAACAGCGCCGTATGGAGGGACAAGGCGAGTGAATGAGATGCAGTCGCATCTAAAATCTTGGAATAAGAGCCTTTTAGCTCCCTATTTTTGCATTGCTGTTTCATTTGCCCTTACTGTAGATTATGTGGTGCAAAAACACCGCCATACCTGCAAAGCACACAGTATAAGGGAGGGGTGTAAGGGTGCTTTTCAATGCCGCTCCCTACAAAGCACTGCACCTCAAACAAGAAAGGCTCTGCACTTCTGACCTTCTACCACAGTCTCATATAAAGCCACTAAATAAACTACTATTTAATGACCCTACACTGTAAAATGATTTACACCCTTTTTGCCTATAACAACGCCCTTACAACCTATCAAAAAAACAAAAAAATCATTTTGAAAAGGTGCAATTAACAATAAAATGCCCTTTAAAAGGGTGTATTCCTGTTTTTTTGCAAGGGTAGAAAGGTGTAATAAACAACAAAACACCTTTAAAGGGTGTTTTCCTTCGTTTTTTTTTTGCTTGGGTGTGAGGGTGTTAGTTATAGACAGTGAAAATTCCCCTTCAGGGTGTAAATCATTTTACAGTGTACCGCGGGCTACTGCAGGGTCCACTGCACCCAGCAAATTTTACCAGCTTGCCCTAAACATTCTTTGAATATCCCAAACCTGAATGGCTGTCCACACTAGCTGCACAAATCATGAGTGAAAATGCAACATAAATTAACTTTCCAGCCGAAGAAAATATTTAACAGGTGCCCCTGTCTTTCAAACATGTGCTTCATCCCAGACAATTATGTTAGTGCGTAAGTATTGGGTCACATGATATCAGTACACTCAGTTACATGCAGGTTTGTGAATACAGTACAGCAAAACCTCGACATAAAGAAGTTACAAGACATAAGTAACCTACCACCCATTGGAAACCATGTATATTTAATCGTGATATAATGAGGCATGTAAAGTGGACATTTTTCAAGCTTTGGATATGTTTCTTAAACATGCTGGGAAGTGACGCCGAAAGAAATCATACAGAACTGTACCCGAAAAGCAGGGTTCGAGGTGGCTGCAACTGCAGGTGCCCCTGGAGGCGTGACAGCATGCAGTCTAAAGAAGAGGCTTTGTTTGCTGCCCATGCACTCGGATGTGGTAAGGAAGATGACCAGGTCAATCTTAGAATAAGCATGGAGGTGCTTGGAAAGCGACAGGGTTGTTCCTCAAGATCTCGCTTTGGAGGACTTTCTCTGTGCCAACTCTAGCATTACTGCTACCGAGCAAGTGACACTGACGTTGAGGTAGGCAAGGCCCCAAGACACAATTGATGTGCTGCGGTGCTACACGAGTTCAACTGGGCAGCAAGCTGCATTGCAATCCCTGTGGACCTATGAATACAGTGTGAGGCCGTCTCCAACACCAAAACAGATGCAACAGGAGGTCACATATCGCCTTCAGAAGAAATATAGAGGGTCTTCTGAACGAGTACTCAACTCTGGAAAGGTCATTGATAATGTTTCTGCATGCTCTGCACAGATTTCTGCAGCAATTAAATTTCATTATAATGAAGTAGTTTAATTTATTTACTTCAAAATATCAAGGGTGTGGCGTTGGCGTCGGTGTTTCTCAACAGTGGTGCCGGCGAAAACAGGACACAACACAGTGCCTGAAGTAACTGAAGCCACACTACAGCAGAAGCACGTGGTCTACATAGGTCATTTAACTGGCCATTCCACCTAGATAATTACGTAAGGCTGCTGAACGATACAAGATTTAAGTTTAGCATAATTCACATCATTATACTATTGGAATTATCTTTTAAACTATTTCATTTCTTGACACATTAACAAGAAGGGCCATAAACGATTAAAACTGTTGGTCCGCGACTGCTCTTGCAACGTTTGTTTCCGCTTGTCTACTGAAATTTAACGAGTATGTTGGGAAACATTAGTAAGGCATTGTCGCGTAAGCACCTTATTCTTCAAACTCGTGCAAATAAAAGAATATGAACTACAAAATGCTATAAATTTATGCTCACAGGCTATTTGCAATCTTAGGGTACAAGTAAACTGTCGAGTACTTATAAGACTCACGAAAATGAGTATTGCGCAACATTCTCAGATAAGGAGTCCACGTTCTAGCTTTCAGATTTTCTGCTTTAAGGAGCCATGAAGAGAAAACACAAGTTTGGTTCATTCAAAAGATTGTCTCGTTAGAATCATACTGACACCACTTTTAACATAAACTTCGCTCAAATAAGCTACATAATTAGGAAAAACGGGAATGGTCATGCGACCCACCAGCTCATTTCCCGCAACAGAACCTATGATGTCACATCTAAGCTCTGCGATTGGCGGAGGCTGGCAGAAGCAGACGCAAATTAGGTAGAGCTTACAAACTAGACGAACGAGCGATTTGCGCTTAAATTTAGGGCACATTCTTTACAAAGCAATAAAAATGATGGGACAAACAGTGGAAGTTACGAAAGCACATGTAAACATAGAAGTACTGATGCGTTCTGCTGTTCGTACTGCGTACAGCATGCTTGGTTTAGCTGCACAGCACTACGGGGCTTGGGGTTGTCTCAGACGACACTGGCCGATTGACGCAAGCAACGGTGTCTTACGTGACCCCATTTGTCGAGCGAGCACTGTTTCAGGGAACGAATATTTTCTCCCAGAACAAAAACAAGCCAGGTTTAAATGCGGGCAAAAACAAACCAAACGCTTGCCACGGTATGGTGGCGCCATCTAGGTTACGGAACGTAAAGAAACGCGGGAACAAACCAACACCGCTGTACAGGGTGGAGACAACCTTTGAACGGTCCCGTGCCGCCGCAATCCGCCTCTTTCATTGCGGTGTGCTGCCACCTCGCGTGCCTAGCGGAAGTTGAAGCCGTAGGGTTAGCCCGCGTTTCCCCCGGCTGCATTCTCGTTGTATGCACGGCAATCCCACATTACGGCGAGGAGCAGCCAAAGTTTTTCTTCTGTGTTGGTGTTATAACGCCTTAAGATGACAGCCCCTGGTCATCACCTAATACCAGGCGGCTTCTTATCACTGAATGAGGGCTGGCAGAGAAATCTCGGACAGATCCGTGTGCCGTCCGAGTAGCAGAGCGAGCAGTACTTGGAGTCGTCTGGCATGAAGTGCGATCGCCAGCTCAACAAAGGCCGGTAGTTCGCAAAATGCCTTTAAGCGCTGGACACATGTACGATTGGTACACGCGATTCGCATGCGACTGATCGTTACGACTGTCGCCACGACTAGTCGTACGCGTGAATTTGAGACGGCCCGATGCGCGCATGAGATGCGTCGTCGGCGTCGCTCCGCCCATTGTTTTTGCTCCATGGTCAACTACGATGATCGCTGAGCTGAATTTGTAGATTCTGCGCGTTTGTTCGCAAGAAATGGATAAAGCAAGCAATCGTGAAGCGTTTTCTGCCTTCGGAAACAGTCCGCGCACACGCCGGCCGCGCCTGCCAGCTCGGCACACTCAGCGGCTCGAACCGGCGCAGACCACGGTAGCAACCGCGCTTGTCGCTGCTCTTCTGAATCAATCTGATCGCTAAAAAGTTCCACATGCGAGAAAGTAGGTGTTAGTGTGGTGAAAAATTGTGCTAGGGATTGTTGTCAGGGCTTATTTTAAAAGCGGCGATCAGATATATCTGCCGCGATGGAACCTACGCTGACCGGTCGCCGCGGCGCGCGGTGCGCCGAGCGGCCGAGAGATGGCGATACCTGCGCGGAAGCATCGAAACAGGCTACGCAGATGTCTTGGTCACCGATCGCTCAAACGGCAGCCATAACTTAAATACAGTTCCACATGCGAGAAAGGGGGTGATAGTGTAGTGAAAAGTTGTGTTGCGGATTGTCATTCGCAGCTGCACAGATAGCAGCGATCAAATATCCGCCAGGATGCTAAGCCTAAACTTCTCATCACCCGAGCCGACGCGAGCGACGCAAGCCGCCGTAGCCGATCGCGTGCGGCCGACGGGAAGCGATAGAAGCCGACACCGTTCCCTTTTCGGCACTCCGAGTTACAGCGGAACGCAGCACAAGTTGTGGACATTGTTCCGCGCATAACGAGCACACACAAAAAATCAAACGATGTAAATACAACCACGACCCCTTCCCGCTTGTGCGGTAGCTGTGGGGAATGTCGTCTGCTGCCCCTACTGGACTGCTTAGGGACTTGGCCGCTAGGGGATTGCGCATGCGCAGTGGGGTTGTGAAAGAGGCGGATTGGGCCAACGGGCTCAACGCGTTATTCTTTTCGTTTCCCACGAGACCTAGCAACGCGAAACAGACAATATGATTCAAACTTCTTCAGTAAACTGCGTTGCGGCGATAATTTTAGCGCGGTTTTGACACAATGACTTGCTTCGGCGGCGAGCGAGCAACCGAAAATGGAATAACGTATACGTATACATGTCTCTACCCTGTACGGCGGATGCGTGAATGAAGGTACTCTAGGCTGCAGAGCGGTCGGTTCCTGTGATGTCATTTGGGACCACGAAAACGCACGATTGAGCGGGAAAATCAAAATTTTAACCTAAATTGTTTAATTTCTCAGTGAATAAAGCACCGTTTGTATCCAGACAAGCACTGGGGGCACTATAAAACACGAAATCTTTCGAATAAAACCAACTTGCATTATCTCTTCATGGCTCCTTTAACGCTGACTTGAAACACTGTGTGCAAGAATGCCTGAAATGGCATTCGCGAGCCCCAAATGTCTCTCGGGGTGCTCATTTGAATCGAATGTCATTTGAGCCAAATGCCATATCAAAATCCAGTGTGGCAGCACAACTTTGCATTTGAGTCGAATGACATTCGGTTCAAAGACATTTGAGACGTCAGTGTAGCAGGGGTATAAGATCAATTCATCTTATGTGTTGCTGCAGAAACAGTTGAAAGCCTCCATTTTGCCTTGTTTCTGACTGGTCCTCATGGAGGTCAACAGGGCACCCAAGAGGCACTCAAAATCTTCCACCAACCGAGAGGAATTACTATTCAATTGTATTAAAATCGTGAGGACAGTGAGAGGGCACTCCTAGTGCATCAAAAAACTTCAAAAAGGAGAACAGATCAGTCCAGCCAGCCGGCCCAGTGAGACAAGTAGCCAGCTGAGCCACCCACCTTGGAGGCGAGCAGCACAGCGCCCAGCACCACCCGCCGCCAGCTGCACGGGGAGATGTCCATCTCGGCGTAGGTGAGCAGCCGCTCGAGGTAGACGAGGGTGATGATGGCGCACTCGGCGCTCAGCTGGGCGGCGTTGAACAGGGTGCGCACAAAGCGGTAGATGGTGCGGTGGTCCGGGTCGCGCATCTCGGGGGGCTCCTTGCTCAGCGGGTGCAGCCGCTCATCGAAGATGTCGCACGTGCGCTGCTGGCCGCCCCGGTCGCGGATGTGGTAGTAGATGGCCAGTGTCACGCACTTGATGGTGCAGCGCAGGTTCGGCTGGCTCACTGTGCTGTCGTCCAGGTAGATGGTCGAGCACGAGTTGGACTTCTTTAGAGGGGCCTTCTCCTGCAGCTGCGGCAGCAGAGGGAGGAAGAGGCACGTTCTTTCTTGGGCACAGAGAGCTTATGGAACGTTGTTCACTCATTAGTTCTATAAAGAAGATACAACCCCCAGCCTTCCTATCACCCCCACCCTGCCTACAACATGAAGCTGGATATTGGTTAACAATACATTGGCCCACTTGGCAATGCCAACCTTCCATTTAATGGTAGCAGGATATCATGATTGCCTATTGCCAGCCCAGCACCTTTTTTCCTTCTTAAAACTCCCGTCATGTGAGGTGTCTATCACCTTGTATCCTTTTTCGTAAGTCTCTTGACATGTGAAAAGTACTTAAAAGTGCCACAAAGCTGCTTCACTGATTCATTTCAGCAAATAGCCTCATCTAATGGGTGTCTACTTTGCATATCGCAAAAGAACAAAAATTTATATTTATTTATTTATTTTTCCCTCAAGGCCAACAGCATTACAGAGGGGAGTGGGGACTCATGTAGGGGGAGCAATACAACAACAACAAAAAATGAACCAAGTGCAGTAGCAGCAACAACAGTAGAGCTTCACTAACACCTTGCATCACACTGCTAATAATGCAGTGCGGGCGTTCGCTATCTTGGATGCCAGAAATCGGTCCGGAAAAGTGGTTCCATTAGCTCTTGCATACAAGCAGCTACCTGTTTCTCAAAGCTACCACTTGACAGCACATGTGGTTATGCAAGCTTCGCTACTTGTAGGCAGCTAAAACTTCGCTACTTAACACAACTAATTTTCAAGTGTCTTAATCTTCATCATAATACCCAAAGAGTCACTACAGCGGAGAGCTGCACTATCTTTTTTTTCTTTTTTCCTAGAATGACAGCACCACACTGAAGGTTGGCAAAGGCTTTTTGCGTGTGTTTCCACTTCCATCCTTCTATTTTATATTTCAGTTCCACCTTGGAAATGTGTAAGGTGCCATGTGGAGCAGATGCAGAAATTTTCCATGCCTTCCATAGATTCTCCAACACCAGTTCATAGCACTCCTACTCTACAAAACCCTACTTTCATTATGTCTCCCTAGTCCAGTTAATGCTACTACACATCCAGTTTCCCTACAACCTTCACTGATCCACCTTCAGTCACCAAAAAATCAATGACACCCTAGAAACTACATGTTCTGTCAGCAAAGAAGATCCTTACTGTGTCATAAACTATATTTCATCACCTGTACATTTGCTATTTTTAAGGGCACTGCAAAATGATGCGCAGGACTGCCACCTTAAAAGAGCTATTAATATACACGATTTCTAAAAGCCCCAAAAATCACGCACACAGCACATCAAGCTGAGACAAGCTCTATGCCACAAGCACTCCCTTTCCTTGCCCTGTTGGAAAGTGGTGTAAGCAACCAAAACATGAAATAGCGGTGCTACGCACCACTAGCACGAAACTGAAACATGAACGCAAAGAACACCCTTCCCAACTACACGGGCCATGAAGGCAAAAAACAACTTGATTAATTTAAAAGAACTAGCCTTTTGCAACCACTCAACTCCATTCCAGGCCCAGACATTTTTAACAGAAAAAAGAAAATACTTTTCATATTTCACGCTACACAATGTCAGCGGTGACAAACTAGGGGAAGTACTAAAAACAGAGTCAGTGTGCTAACTGCCCATTAGTGGTGTGATCAAATGGGAATAGAGGCACCAATGCAATTGGACGGTCATGTTTCTAGGCGGTGACACCAATCGCACGAATAAGTTGCTGTGACGTCACTAAGACCCGGCGAGAAATTGGCTGGAAGCTTGTGCTAAAATTGGCATCCCTCTTATTGGAACAATGTCGTCTCCACACTTGTATGTTGTCTGCGTGGCACTTTTAAAAGGGATTGTTAGCTTCAGTTCAAGCGCACGATCCCCCGGGTACCACATCCCCAGTGCCCTGAAATGTGACACCAGGGGCAGAAATGTGGAAAATTTTCCTACACAACCTTTGTGTAGATTGATCTATTCCACCAGCATTAACAGCAGAGTGCCACAAGGGTTCCCTTAGAACATCCTACTCTTTGATTAAAAATACACACAGTAGAGCTTTAATCTTTTGTTGCCTCTGCGCAGAGAAGGCAGCCCTACTTCCACTACAAAAAACTCATGGATATAAAACCTCTGCTGAACACCGGAGGTTTCATGCCTTGCAAGTTCATCTCGGCACACTCATTTGCTTTCTATAATTCTTTACAAACAGACGTGACGTCAGAACTAGAAATGGAATCATCATTCATGTTGCGACACTAGTGAATACCGAGGCCAAATACCCCTACTACATTGCCGTCCGAATGCCATTGGAACCGAATGTCATTTGACTCACATGAGGAACTTCAAATGCCATTCAGAATCCATTGTGCTTCACCACAATTTCGATGGCATTTAAAAGCTTCAACAATCACTCACCGTGTTGCATGGCGCTGCTGCTGTCGAGTTCTGTTTTTACATAATAATGCAACAATCACATTTTGCAGCAGTCTTTTGCAGTAAAATTATCAGATTATAAATAACGCAACCTTTGACACAGTTTTTGCTTGATTCTGAATTGCAATCAAGTTTTTTTTATACTTTTGGGTGCATGTTTCGTGCTCTCTTGCCACACTGGTTTGTTGCTTGCTTGCACTGGTGCTGAGAGTATGGAATTATTGCATCTTGATATCATTATTTAAGTGAATGAAAAGTAAAATTCCCACAATCAGGAATATTTTGTTTGTTTTAAGTACGCCAGTAGTATATTTGTTAATGCTGACTTGGAACACTGTGCGCAAGAGTGCAAGAAATGGCATTTGAGAGCCCATGTCTCTCGGGGTGCTCGTTTGACTCGAATGTCAT
The DNA here is from genome assembly GCF_048455015.1 of Haemaphysalis longicornis. Classification (NCBI taxonomy): domain Eukaryota; kingdom Metazoa; phylum Arthropoda; class Arachnida; order Ixodida; family Ixodidae; genus Haemaphysalis; species Haemaphysalis longicornis. The sequence goes on along the minus strand of NW_027526203.1, from coordinate 439,780,856 downwards.
TTGAGCCAAATGCCATTTCAAAACCCAGCGGAGCAGCACTTCGCATTTGAGTCGAATGACATTGGGACGTCAGTGTAGCAGGGGCATAAGACGAAAGCCAGCACACTGCGCCAGAAAATCACATTACCAGCTTTTAGGGCCACCCACATCTTAGCCGGTGAGTATAAAGTTTTGGTGAAATAAACAGGATTTTCAATTCAGTCTATCATTAACCACTTCTATATTATGGCAGTTAAATGGATACGAATTTGACACACTTTTTACATACACAAGTTGACAACGCCCCCAAATGACCAACCCATTCAATTGACAGAATATTCATCAACTACAATGCCAAGCTTACAATTTGACTCAAAAGTTTGCACACACTGTGGCACTGCGCATTGTGAAACACCATCATGCTGTATGGCCACAGCGCAGATGCCATTTAGAGGGAAATCACATATGTTCAGCTTCACCATTTTCTAAATGCACTCCTCCGGTCACAGGGATTGACTCAAGGGAGTATGCTTAAGTTGCGCAAACAAAGACAAGCTGGCAAAAAAAAAAACAAACATAAAAAGGGGTTGCTATGCAAAATTATCGCAGCAAAGATTATTTGCATTCAGTTTACTTTTTGAAAACTTCACTAGTTGCTTACATTGGGAATAGAGCACAATGTTTGCTCTGTGATTACTTTCAATGCCTACTGGCTATGACATTTAGGGTAGTCTCGAATCTTCAAGGTAAGTTTACTTGGCATTAGAGCAAGCTCTAGCCTTGAATAGGACAGTGTGAGGCACAGTAAAACTTGTAATAATGTATTTATACTGTAATTGGATTTTTAAGCAACAGTTCTCGTGTTCATGCCATAGTTTACATCTTCTTTCCTAATTTATCAGCAACAAATAAAGCTTGGGGCAGTGCCTGTGATAGGCACTGGGCGATTACTGTAGTTTAAGGGGGCAGTTGGGTCTTTGGGGCCGAAAAACGGTCAAAAAAAGCGTTTTCTCAAAAATCGAATTTTTGGCCTCCACGGCCATTTTTCTAACAGTCTGTAAATTTCTTCATCAAAAGGCATCATATTTTGTTGTTATTATATTATAATAGCATTTTAAAGTGCACTCTACAGCTCAGTTAGCACAGAATTCGATGGTGAAACGGCACTTTTCTTGCAATGCAAAGCTAGCATTTCATCCTCAGATATCTTGGCACCCAGAGCAGGTACAACTTTAATTCTTTTTGCTTCTGATACCAAAATGTGTGGAGAATACAATATAGGAAACAATTTTTTTAAATGGAGGCTTTGGAAAATTATTATTGTGTTCAATTGGCACCACCTGCGAGCCATTTCTGGCAGAGCGCGGGAGAAGCGAAGTTCCCTGTGTTGTAAAATGACCAAAAATAGCTAAATCAATAAAGTTCTTCCTATGTTGTATTCTTTAGTCATTTGTCTGCCTAGCCACGTGGTAATTGCCATTCTGCATAGAGTGGTTATTTTGTAACTGTGTCCCAAAATAATGGCAATTAATCATTAATTAACTCAAAATATAATCAGCTTACAAAACATCTAATAGGAGATTTGAAATCAGCACAAAAAACTCTATAACGCAGTGCAGTTTCATTAATATTGGTTGGTAAATAAAAAATATAGCTCTAAGACCAGTCTGCCCCCTTAAAAAACTAAATAAGTACACAGGAAAATACCTCTTGCAAACAGAGTATCCACAATTCTCACCAGTTTTAAAAGGAGTAAAACGCATTCATCATATGTACAGTACATCTCATTTAAGAAGAAAGATGTAGAGGAGGTTGTTTGTTCACAGTGCACAAGCTGCCGAATGTGATCCTCTGAGCAGAGACTCTATGGCCTTAGTGGCTAGGGCACTTGTAAAAACATCAGCATGCACCTTTTACTTACGCTTAAAGAAAAGAACATTCGTTCTCCCTGAATGGGGCAAAAAAAGGCAGGGTGAGAAAGTTCTCCAAACTTCCCATATTTCTTCTTAAAATTTCCCGAAAAATCTAAGTTTTCCTAGTATTTGTTTTTCTCTCTCTGTTTTGGTAGTCGCCCTGTCTATAACCCAGTCGTACACAGCATGCAAAAGGGTTAAAAAATAGCCAAATAAAACTCAGCGAAGTTCGCACGCAAATTTCAGAAGTGAAAAACACAATGAAAGTGTGTTCGATCTGTTTATTCAGTATTTGCTTCAATCTCCCCTTCGGCCACACTTACAATACCAGCAGCACAGAGGAAAGGGAAGCTGCTGTTTGGCAACTGTAGTAGCTTACCTCTGCACGGAACATCCTGTAGCTCTGGGCAGCTATCTTTATAACTTAGCAAAGCTCTAAAGCTGATGCAAAACTAAAGTTGCAATAGAAGCACCAGCATTCTCTTTGCTGGAGTACCCAGCAAAGAGCAAACCAGTCCTCCAGGCATTTGACAATAGCGTTACTTATGATACAAACTTATTTCCTCCAGCATGCATGCTCAGAAAACATTGTGTCATTACGAACACAGCTAATAAATATAATACATACATTAATCTGACTTCTTCTCTTCTCCTTGCAATCTAGAAAAAAGCAAAGGGCGAGGGAGTAAAAAAAAAGAGACAGGTAGGTACATTAGTAAACCTTGTCAACTTATTAAATGAAAAAAAAAATGCAACTAGTTAATGATCATACTTCTGACATCACTCCTTGATCTCTGCATAAAAAGGGGGCCTGCTGTTGGGTGTGTTGAAGGGTCCTGATCAAAATCTGGAAGAAAAAGTAACACCAATAAGTTTCCAAACAGTGCTTGAAGACGCAGTGGATACAAGTGCATAAGAAGTTGAGCCATCAACAGCTGCCATCCAGTCGGTCAGTCTGATTTGTATTCTACAAGCCGAAACTGCATTTTGACTGTGACAAACGTCGCATAGCAGAAAGTCCCAGTAGAAGAGGTCGTATGTTTCACAACCAAAGCAGAAGCACTGCGACAATACACTGAGCTCAGAAGTGAATAATGTCTTGGCAAGTGAGTCCCCACAAGTTTATGATACTTGGATGGCCTGTTGTTGGCTATATTAATAAATAGACGGTGCATACATTGCAAACACTGCAAAATATTCCATTATTACGAAGAACTACACGAGAAAATGACAGCTTTAAAACAAAGCATTTTCTTTTGGCTGCAACATACCAGTGCAATGCACAGCCCCTCAGCAAACTGAGTTTCAGTTTGCTGAGGGGCTGTGCATTGCAGTACCCTCAGTCTGCTGAGGTTACTGAAATACACAATTTCAATACCTTTTCACACACTCAAGCTTTACCACATTGTTAAGCTATTTTCATTTTACCCGCATATGTTACTTCTGTTGCACTCGGTCTAGGTTATAATCTTAGTGGGGATGCTGGCTGTAATGACACCGCAATAAAATTGATTTTTCGCGACAAAAGTACTGTAAAAGCTTTTTTTAAAGCTGTTACTGCTCTTTTTCCCTTTTGACTACTAAGGGCAGCTAGTTCTGTCGGCAGGCACATAATGTCACTATGAAATCACTAGTTTCCACCCGCCCAATTATTTCCTAACGCTGCAATGTGCCGTGGCGGTGTTTCGCGAGAGGAAGGCGACAGTGTAGTGCAAACCTTCAGGTTCCCTTTCACTGATGTGCTGCAGGTTCGAGGCGCTCTCCTCGGAGTGTGGGGGGTCGGCGCTGTCCTTCTTACGATGGGGCCTCGGGCTCGGCGCAGAGCAGCACGACAGGCTCCCGCCCATTTTTCATCACGCTCTCTACAAAACACTGGCAACATGGCACCCCTGCGAGGAACGAACATGCTACTTATGCACCCTACGACGCGGGCCGCGGAGGTCTGAGCACTACAGCGACTTCACAACACAGGGCACCCGCTCGGGCACAATCCCCGCGCCCGAAGAAAGCATCGACAATGTCAACGGCATGCCCTCATCGCAACCTCAGCTTTACTGACTCACTTGTCGTACTCGATCGGCTACGACACCCTCCCGGAAACAATCGCCGCCGCCAAAGCAAGCATCAGCTGGGTAGACAGCAAGCGATCATCAGAAACTTTCACATACTCGATTGCGGTACTCACTCGGCTACGGTCAATCGCGACATTTTTTTTCTCGCGCGAAGCTTTAGCTTCACGGCTAATGTGTAGTGAATGACACGAAGCAAAAAAAAAAAAAAAATGTGGTCACATGCCAATTGGCAATAAGTCACTAGCAACGCGCTTGGCTAAACTGGGATAATATCGCGGTGATGCGGGTAGCGCCGACAAGTCATTCATTGATTGAACCTAGCCGGCATCAACAAAAGCCGACAATGAAATGCCACCTGTTTTTGCGATGAAGCTACGATCTGGTCCTTCCTAGTGGTAAGAACGTAATGCGCTGTGCGACATGGTGCATGCTTGACGAACGTTAAGGAAGTGGGGCCTGGGGGCTTCACGGAAATAAGCAAACAATTCGCGAGATCGTATTCCATTGATGCATGCCGGGCCGGAGGCAGCCCGAACCTTTTTGAGCAATCGATGAGACATTCCTCACCCTTGCACACGGAGGATAGCTTGATATGTGTAACGGCATAATAATCGTCATCCGTTAACTTATAGTGACCAGAATCGCATACTATTCCTTCTAACTCACGGGCACTCCTACGTTGCCATTACGAAAGCAGCACAGAGATTAGGCCTAGACAGGTCGAATGTGTTAGAACACTGCTGATAAAGGAGGTACTGGTTAGAGCAATAGAGGGCGTTGAGCATGCTCTTCTGTGGTGGGGGCATGGATGAGCGGAGGGGGCGCTGTGTCGGGTTGCCTGTCGTCGGGAAAATGCACCAAACATTGCCGATCGTTAACCATAAATTGCCTTGCAAAAACTTCGTTCTGAGAAACTATACATGACGAACTAAAAGCCCACCAGGCTTTCAAAAAAGCTGGATTGAAAAGTGTCCGTGAACTGGAAACCTCGGTTACAGTCACACTCATTTCATTCAATAGTTTTACACAAATGCCACTTATTTTTTTCCCTTGTTAGATCGAAATTCTTTTATGGCGAGTTCAGGACAACTAGAAGCTAAGCACACACCCTAAAAAAAATTACAGGCGGCATAGGTGGTGTTGGCCGTGTGGCTCGACATGCAGCGCGTCAGCTGTACGAATCTGCGCTGAAATATTTCTGAGTTTGGATAACCTCCGTTATGTTAGGCTATATATGCACATTTTTTACCCACCGCGGAGGGCACAAGTTGCTAACGAAGGCGTCGCGCTATATAAGACGCGAGGTCGCTAGTTCGATTACAAGCGTTGGTGGCTCTAGAATCTTGTTAGTAGCTTGAACGGCGGTCCGGGCAGGTGGCGTAAAAAAAAGGTGGCGGCGCTGTAGTCAAACGCAACTGAAAGCTCCGGCCGGCCGCGCCCCCGGCCGCATTGACGGCGACCAGGAAACCATAGAGTTTCTCAATATTAGTGAGAAACTCTATGCAGGAAACGCCCCTGCTTTGCATGCTCAGTCAAGTTATGTTTGTTCTGCAGGAAATACAACTGCGTAACTATATATTACAAGTAGTTAAATAAAAATTTTCTGCGTATTCTACGTCAATTTCACCCTTTCCTATCGAGAACAAAGAAAGTTTAGGTTTATTCAAAGGCAATGCACGGACTAGATTCCTTGTTACATCATTTTGGCTCATATATGTTTTGGCTATCCTACTGCAAATTAGTAGGTATCTTACGTTAAATTGCCGAATAAACTAGTTCATGCTCGGCTAAAATGGCCGATTTCAGAAAATTTGAGGCCATGAATTTGAGGACCTATTTAGAACAAATTTTTGAAACTTTATTTCGGTGTAATTTGTATGCTGCAGTGTTTCTATTGCATGAATTGTTATTGCCGCTGTAAGCACTGGCCTGTGTGCGAAAATAAAGGGACAATGCGGTAGTGGGGCTGTGGCCTGCCAAACTGTAAATGGCACACGCAAACAAGGCACTTAAAAAAGCATTTAACGCAGCAATATAAATACATATTGAATAAATGGTCCGTAAAGGTGCTGCTGCACTCTAGTGTCTGTATTGTCCGCTAGACCACGTATACAACAACATGCTATCTGTCGCTCCCCCTCTGACCTAGTTGTGCCAGGTTTAGGGGTTGAATAAAATAAACGCAAATTTTATTCGCAAATAAACTCAGAGTAAATCACGCACGTATAATCATAAATGGCTTGATCTGTTCATGGTTGGGAATTATGAAAGCAACGAAAAACAATAATTGCAATGAACGCGACACTAATAAAACATAACGAGGGAAATCATGCACAAAATAAATTCAGTAACGTACATATGCGCGACAAATTACTTGAACGTATCAATTGAAATAGAGATTAGCTAGTGCAAAAATGCACATCATTTACAGATTTTATAGTCTCATTTCCATAATTATACTAATTAAAGATGAATAATATCCACCTTCGCACGTAGTCACTGGTCTTGTTACAACGCTGTACCCAAATACATTAGCAGTGAGGATTTCGCTGTGCTGGTCGCAATAAACGCCAGTCGCATTCTTGCGGGGGAATAATGGCCAACGTTACTAGTTTATTCTAGTAACGTTGATAATGGCCTTATCTAGCTGGGCGCGCGGCGGTTGGTTTCGGTTTCGTCCTCCGGGCGCTTCCCTCTTCTTGCGTTCGCGAAACTAATGCGCTCTGTGCGCTTCTCACACTTCTTGCGCCCGCGAAACTTTTAGATGCAGAGCATCTGATTCACTCGCCTTGTCCCTCCGGCGTCGTCGTCGTCGTCGTCGGCGTTGTCCACCCCTCCGCCATTCTCCTCGCCGCGCCAGCTGCGCTCTCCGCCGCTCACCCCCTCTCCTCTCTGATAGCGAACACTCTCTCGCGAGGGGCATTGGATTGGATTGGATTGGATTGGATTTGGATTGGATTGGATTTGATTAAAGTGGATTGTGTTGCGTCATAGCCGCGGCACGTTGCGTCATAACCGCGGCAGACGCGCTGGGGCCGGCGCATGTGCAGTACTCTCTCTTCCGCGGTTTCCTCCCCTTCGGGCGCGCTGCGCATATAACCGGTGTGCCGTTCTCCGGCGAAGCAACATCCACGCTTGGCCCAAACACCTAGAGTCCACGCCGCTTTACAAGTACGCCAACGTCGTCATCGACTGGGACCGGCTTACGCAGTCCCCTCAACGTTATGCGCGCTATAAAACGCGGTCCCTTCGCCGCTCCGCCTATGCGTCGCATCTACACAGGGGTTCCCGCGAGGGGAGATGGTAGTTTTTTATAATGTTTTTTTTTATGTTACTCGTGGATAAACCACACGAATGTAACAACACAAATGGTTTTTTTTTTGTCACTCTATGATCACCCTAAAAAAGTACGACATTTTTTTTTCACGATTAGATTCGTATTCGTTTTATTAACTTATATCAGCAATAAAAAATCGACGCTGGGGGGTCGCATTTGGAGAAAAAAAATGACAATAAAGGGTTAAGAGAGTTAAAAAGATGCCTGTCAGGCCGTCTGTAAAGTCTTCTTTTTATATTGCACACAAACACTTTGAAAGTAAGCACATGGATGGATGAAAAATTATTTTTTATTCTGTGTACCACAAATTGTAGACTGCAGGAAACCGGAAACAATATAACATGTGTTCATTGAGTGTTGGGATCCAATCTTGCGCTATACCTTACAAAGGACACTTAAAATGGAGTTGACGAAAACACCACATAATATACGGTGCATACCCATAGAAAATGACATATGGCACCCCTTATGACATGGCGCTGCTTGTACTCCACTGCCTATGGAAGACCAAGATGGCTGTGAATAACGCAGATGTGAACGCTCGCCCTGTGCACGAAAACACTATTGGAAGTATTCCGTATATTCGAAATATTTTTTGACCCAAGCAGAACCTCCTGAGTGGACGAAAATTCTTGATGTACTCGTATGCCTGAAGAAGGTTTGGTGCGAAGGAATAGCCAAAGTTAGGCTGAAGTGTTTGTGTTGAATTTCTGTATTTTGTCGCAGGCAAGAAAGAAAAAAAAGTTGCAGGTGACATCTACGTATGGGTCTTAAGATGTAAGACAGATAGCGTTACTTCCACAGCCAGGGAGCGTTTTCGAACGCAGTTACTGTATTTACGACATATATGCTTACAAGCACTGAAAGTCAGCGAAGAGAGAAAGACTATCAAGGAGGGTTTTTAATCGCCGTGGCCCAGGAAAGACAAAGTCCGTTTGCCTTTCTGTGGCTTAAGATGTAAGCGTAAAAGGGTGCGCTGGTAGATTGATTGTTGGTCAGTTTGAGCAACAAGGTGTTTATGTCAGTGTTTCAAAGGGTTTATTCTGTGGTGCTTAAGCCGGACTGAACATTTGCTTTTTGCGAAGAGAGAGAGTGTGTATGTATACGGAAGAAATCATTGAGCTTTAGGAAAAAGGGGGTATAAAGGTGGTAGGGAGCTCATGGGTGGAACCTGAAGTCTAGGTTGCCAGATGTAGCAGCTCCTTTCCCCTTGTCCTCTAATCAGCTCGCGCTGACCTTGAGGTAACGAGCTGGTCAAAGCTGTCTCCCATGTCTTGATAGCAGTGGAATATGTGATGTTTGAGTTGTTCTCCTGTGAGCATACGCTTGGACATAGCTAGTTTGCGTGGAAGAGGGTGGACGTTTCTCTGATTTTAGCAGAGTTAGGTTCAGTGTGATGTTCCCAAAAAACATCCTCGCCCACATTGATTTGTAGATACTTGTGTTGGGTTATCCTCCACAGATTTTGCGATTCCTCGGCAGTGAGACCCGAGGGGGAAAAAAATTGTGATCCTAGTCGTAGGATGAGAAGACATTCTTGGCGTTTTTCTTGGAGGGGAGCGTGGTAGTCGGGATCGCAAGGAGCACAGTATGTGAGTTCACGTTCCTCTTGGTCGGTGCCTCGTTCTCTTCCAGACCATTGTGTCTAGACGTCCAGATGACGTTATTAATTTCCTGAATTGTGGAAGGTATAGTATCTTACAGAAGCACTTAGGTATTCTGCCTGCATGCAGCCGGATGTGCTCATCATCGAAAAACATAGATCTAAACTCACGCAAGGAGAGGTGACCAGTCAGTATCAAATGCGCCTCCGTGGAAAGTTCCAAAACCGTGAAAACACAGTATTCGCCCAAGTCGGGCCGTTGGAAAGTACGAAGGCAACAACTTTTGGCGCAAAGTCGACACAGCGTGCACTGTTGTGGCGGTTTTCAGTGTTTCCAAGCGAAGAAATCGTCCGCTAAACTTTTCAGTGAATGCCATCTATAGGAACAGCATCGTTCCTCGTGCCCCATCCTTCCTCGGGATCTCAACGGCGGAGAATCGCAAACTCTGTGCAGGGTACAAACCAGCACATATATCTATCCCCAAATCTAGATAAGCGAAGGTGTTTTATAGAAAACGTTCGACATTAACTTAACCCTGTGCTAAATTCGGGAAGACACCCACTCTCTTCTACGCAGCCTCGTCCTATCCAAGGATATTCTCAGGGGTGAACTAACAAAACTTGTTGCTGAGCTAGTTGGTACATACTTATTAAAGAAAGAAGAAAACGTGGCGCAAGCTAGACGTGGACGAAGAAAACAAGGTAAGACATATACAGGCGCCAGTATATGTCTTACCTTGTTTTCTTCGTCCACGTCTAGTTTGTGCCACGTTTTCTTCTTTCTTTCAGGGGTGAACAATTAAAGCATTACACACTGCAGTTATATCGATTCATCGGAGGCTGTCCTCTGCTGCTTGTCAATTCAAGATTAGCGTGAGCTATAACTGTGGCTTCCTAGACTTTGGGTTAAACCTTGGGGACTACCACCTCTTTATCTCCCATTTTCCAAACTTTTACTAAATCGTACTTAACAAGTGTCGTATAAAAAAAAAGGGTTCCAGTCCACGCTGTGAAGGTGGTTGGACTGCAAAGCTGTAAACGACACACACAACGATTACCCATGCGGCGTCACTTGAATTCGCACACGTGGCACCCGCTCACTGCTACCACCCATTACGCTCTTCGCCTCTCACTCTTCTCTTGATGAATTGAGCAGGGGTTTGTACACTCGCAGCTCGCGCCCTCAAGACCAGCAACGACTGGTGGACAGGGCCCGCCGGGCAGCCAAGGACCAAGGCTTCCTGGACTAAGGAGGCCTCCCACAACGGAACTAATACAGTTAATAAATGTTTATTCCTCCTCCTCCGCAGTGCTCACGCGCCCCGCAGTTGGAACGCGCCGTTTCTGGCGGCCACTTTTGGCGTCTTTCGAGGGGCGACACCGCGTCTGTGGCGCCATATCTCTCACTGCTTTCCCCTCACTCTTGTTTCATGCGTCACCGCCAAAGAGCGCCCTCCCCCTCCCCAGACTCTGAATCCAAACAACCACGTGCTCTCGCTCATCTTCTCTACGCGGGCCCAGCTTCGATCCCTGGTGGTACCAGCAGTTTAATTGTGTAGCCAGGGTGTAGCCAGTAGCCATGCAGTAGTAGCCTGGGATGTATGTTTGTGTAGCCAGTAGTAGCCTGGAAGTTCTCTGCTGACGAGGACACGAAAATCTCCTTGGCGGATTAGAGCAGTAAAACCAGAACGTGCAGTCAGGCCAGGGCGGTTCAGAATAAACACTTTTAAACCCTGGCACCCTCGCCTTGTCGCTCAAACTGACCAGTAACAGTACTCAGCCGCAACTTTTCATGCTCATACTTTGGGCCACACAAAGCGTAGATGGCCTACGCCGCTTCTGTTCCACGGTGATTAAAAACAGTTGCGCCTAGCCTAGCTCTCGTCATTGGACTTGACTGCTTGTAAAACATAAATGCTAAATGCAGCAACACCGTTTCAAAATGCTCCCTCGACTTGTGATGAGGACCCATTCCCTCCAATTAATTCTCCTGACCAGTGGATGGAGGCGTTGGGCCGCTCGGACCCCCCAGCTCCAGAAGGAGCTCGTGACTCGAGCGGCTGAAGTCGTCGCAACCCTCCGGGTCGTGCCCACCGCGCCCTAACCCTTTATGTGAATAAAGTTATTTCTCTCTCTCTCTCTCTCGACGCCGGAGTAACGCTATCGCGTAAGTCCTTAACGTAGATCTCACCTGCGACTTATTCATTTTCTGAAATGCTTGAAAAAAAAAAAAAAAAGAAAGCGGACAAAGACATCCGCGCCCCGGGTGGGATCCGAGCCCACGACCTTCAGAATACCGCTGTGATGCCGTAAGAACTATACTACGGAGGAGGATTGGCTCCCTTCCTCTTTCTTGGGTATTTGAATTGTTTCAACGTAATTGCATGCTGCACTTGAGGATGGTAGCCAGCGCCGCTCGGACAACTTGGGGCGCGTTATGGCGTTATGCCTCTGCTGGCGCATACCCGACAGTTGCTGCTATATGTAGAGCAAAAAGAGACATACCCACAGAGGAGCCCGTACCCGCAGTCGGGTACTGAAAAGCGCTCTATAAGCGTGGCACATGTGATACACCAAGCAATCAACGAATTGCTACACCAGTTACTTTGAGCGCTAGGAGTGTAGACCACATGAAATCTGTGGCAGCACTCTAAATACTGCGTGCGTCAGCAGAAGCCTACCAGAGTGTTACATGCTCACAGAAGCATTACCGCTGTGGGGGGAGTGGCCACGCTTTAGAAGCCCGAATGCATGCTGGATTTCGCACAATATCCTGTGGTTGACGAAGCCACACCCTCTGTTAATGTTTTTACAGCTACGACTAATAGCTCTGATGGCAGAGTATATGTGTTGGGCCCTTATTCGCTGTCGTTAATTTGTACCTTCGTATAGTTCCCGAAAGAAGGGGAGGGGTGAGACACGACGACAGGCCAAAGGAACGGGTGCGCACAAAGTGCGATGAAGTAAACAAACGCCTTCCTCTACACAGAATGTCACTCGCATCATTTTTTATTCGCCAGAAGACTGGTAGGGCGCGGTAGGGGATGTTAATCACACGCCGTCCAACGTTAGGGTGAAGTACTTCAGAGTTGAGATCACAGTCGGAAATGAGGTCTCCAGCTTCCAGGGCAGATAGGAGAGCTCGCCACCAGTCGAAAACTGTCCTTCAAACTCCAAGATGTGCCGCGTGGTCATGAAGGTGTTCAGAGTAAGGCAGTCGACGAATGCATTTGCCGCGTGCCTTATCCTGACATGCGCATCACGAGATGCGCAGAGTATGTTTAACAGCAGCCGGGTTTTGCCTCGCGGGGATCTGTCCTGAGCGTCCACAATTGACCTCAGCTGACAGACGGCTTCGGCGGGGTCGGCCACTATGTGAAGAGAAACACGAAGTAGTTCCGGCAGGTGACGTAAGATTGAGCAAACAACGGTGTTGCCTCCCAGGCCCTGCACGTGCAAGCTTTCGAGCTTCTTGCAGGCTCGCAGTACGCGAAGCGAATCGTCCGGAAGCTTGCTTACGTCGATGTGGACGTGCCGCAGTGTCTCCCTGAAGCTCAACATCAGCTGCGTGAATAGCTGCGTGCCCATGACCAGACCGGGAACTTCCAAATGCTCGAGTAAGGGTGGCGTGCGGAATTGCCGGTTTCGCAACCATTCTCCACAATGGTCGATCACGCGCAGCGACCTGAGTCGCAGGAAGCCCTGAAGAGCCTGGGCCATGCTGACGTTGCTTTCGTTCCAAACCGAGCCGATTTTTAGCGATACGAGGCTCGGGCAGCTCTTTGACACTTGAATTAATCCGGCGGTGGAGATCACACTCACCGATAAATGACGAAGGTGGACCAGCCTCTTGATACAGGTCCAGCTTTTGCTGCGAGAAATTTGCTGCAAGTTAAGCTCGAGACATTCAAGTTGAGGGCAGCTGCAACATATCTGGTGCAGAGCATCGTCGTGAATCTGCAGGTGATCCCTGGTCACGAGCCTCTTGAGATGATGAAGCGTTTCCAGCCTGCGGACATCGTTTGCGGCCAGCCTGTACCGGCCCAAGAGCACGATGGTTCTGAGGGACTCGCAATGTTCAAGGATGACCGGCACGGCTTGATGCGAAAGTCCACTGCCGGGTATCACCAGGTGCTTCAAGACCCGAAATCCAGTTGACGCCGAGGCTATGATGTCCCAGTCGACGACTTCCGTGGTTATTTGCAGGCTGTGCAACATGGTGGCGCGTTCGAGGGTTCTCGTCACTCGCTGCGGATGGGCGGTAAGCCATGGGTCGATGCAAAGCACGGTGAAGAAGGACGGGTCCGAAGCCAGCTGCATCCATCGCTGGGAAACCCGGATGATTTCTTCAAGGACTTTCTTAGGTAGATATGAAAATATCATGAGAATCACCTCCGGAGGCAAGTCATCGAATTCCATGGCGGACCCTAACAACGCAGCGCGCGTGCAGGTTCCTTTTCTTCCTCGCCGTCTTTTGACGTTTGTCACGAGATATTACGCTCGTGTTGATGACGCTGGCGACGGCGTTGTTTGTTTGTTTGTTTTAACACGAAAGTGTTTTATGGCGGGGTACACAATCCTAACCGACGTCATATCGGTCACGGAAATGACATCACCAAAAAAAGTTCCATTGGCGCGGCTAGGTTTCGAGCCTACGATCACTCCGGCCGCAACGGGAGGTGTGAAGCGCTCTACCGGCTGAGCCACAAAGTCTTTTTTTTTTTTCTTTATTGCCTGCTTGGCGACAACACAAAACGCACTGCCCAGTACACAAATTAGTAGCTCCAGCCACCAATCGGCTGAAGGGAATGACTTAAAACATCTTAAATTGCGCTAGAACATCCAGAATGGGTAACCACTCACGTTCTTCCGACCTGACTCTATAAACTTCTCTTATATAAGCAACACTTTCAATGAAGTACTCTTGAACTGTGCGAGCATCCTCTGCGGCATTTTGAACCGCCATGCGAGTTTTCCACAGAATGCAGACTAAGTGCCATGAACATATCATAGGGCACGCCTCCATCATTGTTTACGGGCAAAAAGCGAATGCCATAAGGCGTTAATGGTAAGTCTTTTTTCAAGGTTCGTTGGAGGATGCCTCAGTGGAATACCGAATCCCAACAGTCTAGAAATATGTGCTCAATTGTTTCCAGCTTTTTGCATAATCGACAGTTGAGTGTCCATAGGTGTACATATAGTCCTTTTTCCTGCAGCCAGGGTTTTACCGGTTGCGTGCCGTTACGAAGTTTAAAGAAGAAAGATTTAACAGATGAACGTACTGGCATTCGTTTTACTCTTTTTGGAACATCTTTTCCTGAACCCACTGCATACAACTGACGATAAACCGGAACAGGTAGACACACATCAATTATATCTTTGTACAAACGTTTCCGCGGTACACTACTCAAATACTCCGCGAAAAACCTAGCCCTTAAAATCCTAAAAGCATCCACGACTTCACGCAAGAACCCACGCACACGTACACATCGCATTTCAGAAGTTGAAACTACATAGTCTGGAATAACATCACGTAGTCGGACTTGTACCACAGTACGTAGAAAGCAATCTCTCTGCTCTCTCAGAAACATAAACCTAGAAACTATTTGTCGGATAAACAAATGTGCCAGTCCCAATCCACTACTTTTCACCGAGCGAAACAAATTAGTTCGACTCATGCGCTTTCAACTTGAGCCCCACAAAAACACCGCGAAAACTCTATGCAGCTTTTCTATGTTCCTTCTTGACATACAAATCGCCTGTAGGACGTACCATACCTTGGCAACGGCAAACACATTACATACTGATCCACGGGCAAACATTGACAGATCCCCCCCCCCTTCCATTGTGTTAATTTCTCCCTAACTCTATCAGTTTCTCCGTTCCAGTACTCTCTAGCGTCCTGGTAGTTTTCAAGTGGGATGCCCAGATACCTGGCCGGAGTTGTCGTCCAAGGCATGTTCTCGAAAAACATTGGCCTACTTTGCCAGTCACCGTGCCAAAATCCTATGCACTTGTTCCAGTTAACTGCACTGGCAGACAACTCGCAAAATCGCTTTAGATCATTCACCACCTCACTCACACTTTTCCTATCACTACAAAAAAACAGCGATACCATCATGCCCGGGTAGCTGTACGAACGCGCCTTATGTCATTCCCTCTAACTTGCTGCCGTGTAGGAGAGGTGAAGCGAAGTAGTGCGTCATGACGCTAATGAGCGCCGATAGTTGGCGCCTCGATATGGCAGCGTGTAGCAGTGGAGGCTGCTGTGTTTACCCGTCCGCCGCATATATGTGGAACGCAGCAGTGTTTGTAGTTGGGCAAGTTGGTACATCATTTATCGAAACAGCGCGATGCACCGGCTACAAATGGAAGAAAATACGACACAAGCGCTGACTAACAACTGTTTATTTGAAAATAAAGAACGGAATATAGAGGCGAAATGTTATCGAGGAGTAGCCATGCGCATGGTCAGTGAACGAATTAGGTTATTTGCAAACGGAGGGAATGTTACATTCAATGGAAGACACAGTCATGACAAGTATGATATTTATTTTTCCAGGTGTGCTACTGAAGGGGTGCTTACACACGAGGTTCCTCTCTTGTGTATCGCAAACGCTTCACAGATTTCGCGCGTGCTCTGGCCTTTGTATCTTCGTAAGATACTGCATTTCTCGAACTGTGGTGTACATCGGCAAGCCTTGACGTGTAGAGGAAGCATGCTGCCCGTGACGGTCTTCAGTGTGTTGCATGCTCGTTTAACCTGTCGTTGATGCTACGCCCGGTTTGTCTTACGTATACGACTTGCCACAAGGTACCAAGGGGATCTCGTAAAGCAGCTGCTTCCTGACATTTGGCATAGGGCTTGGTGTGATTTGCCTGGCATCCTTTCTCCGCTGCTTGCTCAATATTAACTCTTCTGCAGAGCCCGCCCAGGTTGTTGGGGGCAGAGAACAGTAGATGCACACCCGACCGTCCCATTATCTTTTTGAGCTTGTGGCTGACGCCATGAATGTATGGAATTACCGCTTTTTTCTTGCGGCTTTCTTGCGGCGTTTCCGGTGTGGCAGTCGCCCGCATGTCGCTAAACAGTTGTTTGTCAGCGCTTGTGGCGTCTTGTCTTCCTTTTGTCCTGTGCATCGCACTGTTTCGTTAAATGTGGAACGCCGCTCAGCTTGTGGAACGCCGCTGCCGCGTTGCACAAGCTGAGCTCGTCACAACGCAAGCGCCTGGCGTACACGCCACGATGTGGTCGCACCTCTGCCTAAGCGCCTCTGCCTAAGCGCCTCTCTGCCTAAGCGCCTCTGCCTAAGGACCAATGTGGTCGCACCTTTGCCTAAGCAATCCGCCAGCAGGACGTCGCTCGCCAAGCACACCCACAAGACTGCTGCCGACCGGCAAATCACGCTCCTTTCGATGTAGCGTACTGTGGCTTCACTAAACGATTCGCTGACAACCCGTTCGGTTTCGTTCGCACGGTTTTCGAGCGCCTGGAGTTTCAATGGGATTTACGCAATGCTCCGGCGCGTCTAATCCAGTGTGTAATGTTGATTCGTCTAACGGTGCCATACGGACGAAATATAAATAGCGATGTGCAAGTTCATATTAATGCACAATAAACATTCAAATGCTCCTGTGAAGGCATATTTCACTTTCGTGTATTACCGATTCCTATGAAAGAAGGATCAACCACATTTTTTCAAAGAACAGAGAACAAGCCAGGAAACGCCAGGGAGCTCGAGATGTACTGGAAAGCTGCACAAGGACCTTTTCTGACTCCGTAACTCATCGCGTAGTCCATAGGCAAGAAAAATGTCAGAAAGAAATTTAAAAGTCGTGATCCATCCCATTCCGTGAGTGTGGATGATCAGCGAAGTTTTTTATCGCACGATATAGAGGTTCTACAGAATTTACGAGAAAGGTGCGCAAGGCGCGCCCAGTTATAGTAGCCGTTTCTGCTGAGCATTCGCGATAAAATTGGCTTTGCGGCAAAGGTTTTTTACACATGCAGAACAAAAATGCACGGAAGCCTAGCCTATGTGTGTGCTGCCCTCTGGGCACGCCTTCCTGCAGGTTAAGTGGCATTAATGAAAGAAATGCGTTCTGGACGCATTCGTGGCGTGTTCCGCGCTCGGGCGCAAGTCCCGAGTTCCTTTCACGAGGAAAACGCACGTGTTTTCCTCACTTACGCGTACACACACGCAGGCGATCGACGACGACGACGACGGCGACGATCATGACGATGGTGATGATGCTTTTGTGGGTATAGAAACTGTAGTGTTTTTTTTTTTCCTCTGAAAAAGAATGTGTACTGAGGGACGGGTCTTGAAGGAGGGGAAGGCCGATTATTCGATGGAGGGACAAAATAAGGAATTTCGGAGGCAAAGAATGGACTCAAGCCGCGCAGCACAGGAGTGGTTGGAAGTCAATGGGAGGGACCTTCGTCCTGCAGTGGACCTAGTGCGCTGATGCTGCTGATGATGATTATGATGGTTACGATGATGGTGGTGGTAATGATGAAATTGAAAGTTTTTTATACAGAGGTCGGCCTTGGCTTTTGGAACTAAATCTTCAGTCAAAAATCATTTATTTTAGGCAGCCCCCATGTAATGCCCCCTGTTGGGGGCCCGTAGGGGCACTGTAAATAAATAAATAAATAAACAAATAAATAAAAATAAATAAACACGGCTTTGTCCCTTTCGAAGATCGAACATAATGGAATAAGTAGGGTTATTCGTTTAGGGAAGAGAAATCGTACTCTCGGCGTGGCATTCGAACTGCTTTTTCAAGCGCTTTAACTCGTGATGCAATCGACATTGTGAATAAAATCTTGGGAAGGAATCGTTTACTCCTCCCTGAAGACACCTCCAAGGGCGCAGCAGAAGGGATGTCGACAAAAAGAAGAGCCCTAACAAAACAAGGTGAGCTGGGCTGGTGTCATTTCTCACGGCTCCACACAGCACACGCACATCAATAATCAAAGCCACCAGATAACCAGTCGGAAATCGCTAAAATTCGAGAAATGTCAGAGATAATAAAGGAGGAAAACAAGGCACTGAAGGCAGAGATACAAAGCCTTAAACAAGCCAACAAGGACCATCCAGCAACTGAGTCTTTCGAAAAGGGAACAAAGATGGAAGTTGCCAAGCAACCTGATACCACAGGCTCATACATACGACGGAAGGGAACCCATAAACGGAGTCTCCCCCTCAGAAGACAAGGGCCACAACCCATAGCAAGCAAACAGAATTAAACGTCAACATTACACTTCAAGGAAAGATTCTTGACACTAGGCCACAGCAGTTTGAGGAACAGATTGGGAACATGCTTAAAAAATTTGCAGGAAGCATAAAAGCGAGAATTTCTGCACTGGAAAATGCCCTCTTCATTGAAGGAGACCGCGGACAAATAGGTCCCATCAGAACGACCAAGCCCTACGCCAGGCCACCTGTGACAGAAAGTACCAGGAGCAACCTTGAAGACGCTCAAGACATCACTTATGGCCAATGATCGCTACGACAAATACGTTATATGTCAATGAAATTGCAGGGGCTTTCTGCGGAAGAGAGGAAACCTAGATCAATTCATACTTAATAACTGCATAGAGGAAAGACCCGATGTAATCTACCTGCAAGAAACGGGAAGCCCAGACAAACTACCGAATTATAAAACCTTCGGTCCACAAAATGAACACTCCTCTAGCGATAGCGATAAGAAAACGGTGGTCGCCACCCTCATCAAGCGCAATCTACCAGTAATACAACACGACACAGGCATAGAAGCAATCGACCATGTCCTCACAGAAATCATTCAACCAAAAAAAGAGGGGGAGGAAGTCTTTTTATACTCAACGTGTACAGCAGCCCCCGTAGTAACCACAAGTTTGCAAAGCTGTTTCGCAAGGCGATAGACATAACCAAGAGAAATGCCCTGATCATAACGGGGGACTTTAATGCACACCACTCCGCCTAGGGCTGCAAACGGGAGACGGCCAAGGAAGACGCCCAAAAAGCTGGCCTCTCTCTAACCACCGACCCAACGTACCTCACCAGACTAGGCAACAGCGTCAGCATGGACACGACGCCGGATTTGACCTTCACAAAAAACATGGTCGATGGCGCAGAGTGGATCAACCTGAAGGAACACCTCGGCAGGGGCCACTTCATAGTGGCCACACGGCTCGGGCCCAGCCCGTCCCAAAAGGGGGAACCTAATCAAGATTACAAACTAAGATGAATTCACAAGAGTCAGGGTGGCCGAATGGCATATATCGGAAAAGACAGGAAGCATAGCAGACATTGAGGAATTTGTCGAGAAGCTGCACACACATGCAAAAAAAGCGACGAAAACAATACCCGAAGAAGGCGAGCTCAAGCAAGCCGACACCAAACTCTTGCACATGTGGGAGGCGAAACAGAGCCTTCAGAGACAGCTAAGGAAATAGAAGCTAAACGGCAACCTACGAAGGCAAATCACGTATTTAAGCAGGGAAATAGAAGAGTATGCAAACGAACTGACCCGCCAGAATTGGTACAGCAATGGAACTTGGGAAAACCTGGAATTTACTTCACTGCCTGATAGATTCCCAGAAATGCAAGACCACCCAGAGACAGAACCTCAGCAATATCATACATGATTATACGAGATCGGACAAGGACCTCATAGAAGAAATCAAACCCGAAGAACACCAAAGCGTACGAAGAAACTGCAAACCCCGAACTCGACCGCCCCATTATAACAGCGGAAGTCTGGGAAGCAGCCATCCAGGACCTTCGGATAAAATCCGCACTGGGACAGGATGGGATTGCAAACAAAATTGTAAGAAATCTCGATGACAATTCCGTACAAGCGCTAACACAGTAAATGAATCTAAGATGTCAATGGGGATAATCCAGAAGCAATGGAAAACGGCCAATATCATCATGATCCCCAAGCCAGGAATGAAGTTAGGGCTAGAGAACCTCATTTCCCTGACTTCATGCATGGTAAAGCTTATGGAGCACGTTCTACTCAGAAGACTTAATAAATACACGGAAGACAAGGATTTATATCCCCACAGTATGATCGGCTTTAAACCAGCAGAGTTATCGACTCAAGACGTCCTATTACAACTCAAACATCAGATCGTAGACGGAAATGGCACATCATCGAGAGACAAAAGTCATCTTAGGCCTAGAGCTAACAAAGGCCTTCGATAACGTGCGCCACAGCGCCATCTTAGAATACCATGTGGATGCTAGGAATTGGGTCTATGACGCACAATTACGTGAAGAATTTCCTCTCTGACAGAACGGCAAAAATAAAAATCGGCAGCATTGAATCGAACGAACTCGAACTGTGAGTAAGGTACACCGCAGGGTTCTATCCTCTCCACCTTCTTATTCAGTAATGTTAGATCGGACTGCCTGCGGAATTGAAGAAAATTCAAGGCCTGCACCATAGCATCTACGCAGATGACCTCACGCTCTGGGTAACCGGTGGCAGTGATGGCGTAATACAAGACACCTTACAGGAAGCAATTAATATTATAGAAACATACGCCGAACCAAGGGGTGTCGTATGCTCGCCAGAAAAATTAGAAGTACTACTACATCAGGCAAACAGGGGGAGATATATAATTCTACAAACAAGAAGTGGGCTCATACCAATAGTGCCGATCATCAAAGTCCCGGTACTGCGAATTCAAGCGAATGGTTATA
The DNA here is from genome assembly GCF_048455015.1 of Haemaphysalis longicornis. NCBI lineage: Eukaryota > Metazoa > Arthropoda > Arachnida > Ixodida > Ixodidae > Haemaphysalis > Haemaphysalis longicornis. Next base: position 439,760,253 of record NW_027526203.1, on the reverse strand, counting down.
ACACCGAAGCCATCAGGATACTAGAAAAAAGCCTACCTCAGCGACCAGATTGATTTCCAGAGTCGCCAATAGACACCAAGGATTCAAAGAAGCCAATCTAATCAGACTGATCCAGGCCTTCGTCCTCAGCAGGGTGGTCTACGTAGCACCATTCCTCTCACTCAAGACAGACGAAAGAACAAAGATCAATAATATGATTCAAAAAGTATACAAACAGGCCTTAGGCATACCCATAACAACGCCGACCAACAAATTCGATGCGTTAGGGGTGCACAATTCGCTCGACGAGCTAATCAAAGCCCAACAAATCTCCAGTTGGAGCGTCTCATCAAAAGGCAGACTGGAAGACATGGGCTTCGATCCTTAAGCATTGGTTATGATTTGCAACACGGAAATAAAGTTTACGTTCACCTCGAAGCACGAGCACATCTGCACATTCTTCTTTCACCCAGGAACAAGCACCTGCAGTGCATAACCAAAAACGCAGATAAGAAAGAGCCAAAGGTATCCACAAGGACTTTGAAAAAAACCAAGGACGCGATATACATTGACGCTGCTGAATACTGGGACCGCACTGCCATGACAATAACGGCGGTTGACCAGCACGGCCACCTGGTAATCTCAGGCTCAGTCCGCGCAAGCACACTTGAGACTGGGGAAGACGCTGTCATATTGCCATGGCGCTAGCAACAACCCAAGCAAGATATATAATCAGTGACTCCAATACGGCAGTCAGAAACTTCTTGAGAGGACTCATATCTGCTGAAGCGCTGAAAATTATGAATGGATATAGCGGAGAAAGGCTCAGAAGACTAATATGGGCACCAGCTCACACAGCCCTAGCCGGCAACGAGGACGTGGCACAACGTAGCTCGAGGTCTAACCGGCCGAGCTTGCGCAAGAAGCACAACGGAGCAGCCCTCGTCCAGAACCGGCAGTTAACGCGTGGTCATTTACAAAGAAATTATAGATCATTACCGATTAGGGAGGCTACAATACCCAGAGGCTCACAAAACATTAGATAAAAGACAATCAGTTGCTTGGAGACTAATACACACGGGGATGTACCCCAACCCCGTACTGTGCAGTCACTATTATCCAGAACTGCACAGCGACAGATGTAAACACTACACAGGAAAGACGGACCTGAAACACATGCTTTGGGCCTGCCCTGCTATCATCGCCACAGATAAAGCAAGTATGATAACTACACCGGAGCCGTGGGAGACGATACTGCTCAGCTCGGACGCCGAGTCTCAGTCTTGGGCTGTCCGGATGGCCGAGGCCGCCGCAAGGAGCAAGGGCTCCTGGCTGATGGTTGAGGAGGGAGGGAAGGGACTTCCAGCCTACCCCACCAGCATGACACCGCGAGGGATGAACTCCGGGCCGCACTCCAGCGACTCGGTGCGCCAAGCCACAAGCTGGAGGACTTCCTGTTCCCCACGGGACCGGACGCCATCCGACGGGAGGTCTTCCAGCACTTAACTTCCTGGTCGTGACATGACTAGTGCAGCGTTTGTAGCCGTCGAGCCTTGACGAACGCGACATAGACTGTCCCCCACTCTTCTCCCTCTCTCCTCTTTCTTCCTGCTCTTCCAATCCTTTGAAACCGCCACTCCCCTTCCCTGGACTGGGTTGTACGAAGGTGAACTCCCCGTTGAGTTCAAAAATATCTCCAGTTTTTTTTCTCTTCCGTCCTTTCTAAACAAACCACCACCACCACCCTGAACCCATCCTGGGCAAACAATAAACTATTTCTCTCTTTCTCGCTCTCGAACAAATGTTTGGAGGGCACCTCATAAGCGCTAACCACATGGAGCGATTTTCTCACCCACGCGACGAGCGACGCGACTATAGGATCCGCAGTCGCTGATCCGAAGTCGGTCGCCGAAGCAACCACATGACAGCGACGGCTAGAGCAACTGAGGACGGCGATTTCAATGTTGCCGCACTGCGCATAGTAACGCGCTTGGTACGCTGGTTGTTTACAAATATTTTTTTCTGTTCATTTGTCATAAAAGCATGACTAAAAAGTATTACGCCCTTCTACCTTGCTTTTTGCACTTCATTGCATCTCTAAAACTGGTTTGGGTTATCGATAGCGCGCGCTTTTCCTTCTGCGCCTCGTCTCTTGGCTCCAACAGAACGCCGTGAAGAATTCGCTTTCTTGACGTCGTTTTTGCCACACGGGTCTCACCCAGTGTGTGCGGGAGTCTTCTTGCTTCTGCTTCAGCATGTACACAAGCTTTGCCATGCAAAGCTTTCTTTGCCGCTGCATCGCAAACGCAGTCTGCGCGGATTTTGCGCGCGCGACAAATCTCCCTCCCGTTCTCTTCCAAAACCAGAGGTTGCGTACTTACCTAGGGGCTCTCCTATTGGCTAGTCGCTGAGGCCACTTCCGGGAGGCGAGCGACTGTTTCTGGCGACCCAGAACCGAGCGATTCGATGAGCGACTTGGTCCGCGGCGAAAAGTAGTTCGTCGCTAGTCGCGTCGCTCCCCAAGTCGCTTGCAAAATCGCTCCATGTGGTTAGCGCTATAGGATTCTACGAAACCCGATGGGCCGAAAGCAACGAAAGCGTTCAGCAGCCCCGCAGCTCTCTCCCGAAATTTTTCGAAATGTTAGGTAATACCGCCCATTGGAGGACGCGCCAGAGTGCCTTCAGAGCTGCGCCACTTCTGGCCGGGATATCTGATAGCCACTTCGTTATTGCTTTGGGGGTACTAAGTGATCTTTTGGCACACACTAAACCTGTCAGCAAGTTGTGTAAAAAGTAATCGATAGATGTTAGTACGCTGTACAAGACGTGGTGACAGGACTGCGGGAAGAGCGACGGTTTAGCGAAAGCGGATTTTGGACCATTTTTAACGAGACCACTGCACTCGATGAGGAGACCGGAACAGATCTCCACTTGCAGCGGGCACCAAAACGACAAGCTTGCTCGGGACGAACTTAATACTGCATCTATGGGCCTCTGTTGGACAATGTGGATGTCCACGATCACAGGGATTCATACACCCCAATAAGACCCCCCCCCCCCTTTCCCCCCGGAGGATTTCGGCACCCACCTAAAAATATTCCACAACCACGTGCACCCCGCCCCCTGTAGACGTATACGCGGGGCGCAGAGGTCACCTCCTCCAAAATGTGAACGGGACTAATTCTCAGTTTAAGTATTTATTGGCTCTGCTCCGCTTTTGCTATTCATAGACTGAACCATAATGTTTTTTTTTTTTCAAAATTCAGATATAGAAGCATTACATAGGGACATTCTCGAGCATCCTCAACACCTGGTGACCTTAGCCCAGTTTGGCATTGCCAGTGGCCTGGCGAGCGTGATTTAGTGGGCGTCTACCTCCCTCCCTATTCCCCCTCTTCCCCCTCCACCGACCTTCGGTCCTCCCCTTCCTAATAAAAGAATTTATCATAATTTCGACACCGCATGTTTCCCTAGTTTTTTACTATCCATGAATGGAGAAGGTGAAAGGCAAAACAAGACATTTTTATGCATTTATTTTTGAACTGTATAAGCGAAAGTGCTTCACAGCTAAAAGTGTACCTATTTTCATGGTGAATAGCCTTTAAAAGGCGAAAAGGGCAAGAAACGGACACGAAGAGACATGATCAAGCTTCTTGCACGAACAGACTGACGTGTGGAGCATGAGCCGTGACCCCTTCCCTGGGCGTTTCACGCTCTTGGGAAACGCAATAATATCTGTTAGCCTCCTATAAAAGGGCGTTTTCTGGCACAGCCTGCAGCTGATATCACCGCAGAGTTGCGTACGCTTTCAAGCAATTGGGCAACAAAATAAACAGTCAGAACAAGTTTACATACGTGAACGACGTCAAGTACCAATGGTAAATTTAGATACGGCGGATAAATAAAGATGTGTAACAGCTTAGCCTAGAATGGGAGGTATCGTGTTACTGGACAACGAAAACCCCCCACGACAGCGTTACGTGCGCAATTAAATAGTCCAAAACTACTCATTCCACGGTTCGTTTTGGGAAATTTTCTCCGCAAGTTTAGATAGAGGACATGTATGAAGCTCCATGAACGAAATAGCCAGATAAGTTGTATTTTTCCTGCAGGGACAATTGCTGGGCCCTACTCCGCGGTGGTGGGACTGGGACAGCAGCCGAGCTTCGCTATCGATACGGAGCTCAATCTAGGTGCGAGGGCTTAACTTCACCGGTTCATCGTGCCCAACAGCGCCGCCACTACCCTCTTTGGTTGCCGAATCACCTTGGAAAGCGGCATCGTCAGCAACATCATCCGCCATGTCAGCTATAAAACCGCCCCTGTCGTCTCGCGCGCTCTGTGGGCTCGGTGGCTGTGCTTCAGCGCAGACCACTAATCCGTTTCATTTCGCCATGCAGGTTAGTAGAATGTATCATTCTTTTGAAAAAAAAATCTATCAATTACTTTCTTATACAGCTACCGAGCCCACGGTGCTGCGCTACAATTGTTGTCGAATGTGTTCATGCCATGCAGTCTCTTTTGCTTTTGGCGGGAGATATTGAATCTAACCCTGGCCCTCCCAGTATTGAGGACGTAATGAACGAGTTAGGAAAGCTATCGGCTGGTCAGTCTAAGCTGATTATAGATATACTAGACATTAAAAACCAGCTACTGACAACAGACAAAACCCTGTCGGACCTAAATAAACGCATGACTGATTTAGAAGGACATTATCAAGCCATTTCAACCATCCGAACCGACCTGGACACTATAAAAACAGATACCACTGAAATGGCTAACCAGATCGTCCGTCTTGCTGCACAGATGGATGATACCGAAAACAGGTCACGTCGGAATAACCTAATATTTTATAACATTCCCGACCCAAACCCTAAAGAAACATTCGCAGAATCTGAAGACATCGTCATCCGTCATTGTAATGATCACTTGGAGTTCGCCGTTGACCCGAATCACATTGAACGTGCGCATCGCCTAGGACGCCATACAGAAGGCCATAATCGGCCACTCATCGTAAAATTCAATCAGTTCAAAACTAAAGCAAGTCCTAACAATCTATCTTCGCACACACCGGACCGAATCAACGTCTTCGGTCACGAAGAGTTGAAAAGCACCCCTCTTCTGTCTCAACGCCCATCGGCAGCATACTTGGAGTGTGAACGGTCGGGGAAATGTCATTGCCGCATGTGCCGAAAGCCTCAATGGCTGCCGAAGGAATACACGCACCACATTCCCTTTCTCGGAGCCGCTTCGCAAACCATAAATCGTACTCAACACAGATACCAAGTGTAATTATAAGCGATTTGCTCATATTGGGAACTGATTGTTGCTGTAATAAGTTATTCTCTCTCTCTCTCTCTAATTCGTCTACAGGGGTAAAACGAATAGCTGTAGATTTATTTCTTGTGTAGAGTGCGATATTTTATGCATATTTCTCGTCATTCACATCCATAATTTTTTGTTTAGAAGCCGAGGAATTTATTCGAAATGTTTATTTGGGCTTAACGGACGTCTTCATTCTATGCGGTCATAAGCTCTCGTTTGAAAGTCATGACCACATGTACTTCATCTGGTGCTTGAGCGATTTCATGTTTGTCTTAAAGTATGTCGTATGCCAGAATAAAATTTTTGTTTGCGCGTTTTTTTTTTTTTTGCGTTGTGGTTCAGTTGCCGGGGCTTATATTGCGCTAAATAAACTACCACAACAAAGTATACTAACTCTTTCTTGCTTTCTGTTCATTCCTATACATAGCATATATAAAGTAAATTCTTATTTAACTTGGGTCGCAAGACTGTACTTGCAGCTCACTACAACCTAAAGAAATCATGACCGACGTGCTCACACTGCGGCTGTAACTGACCAGTCGCACGTAGACACTGCGTGCTTGTTTTCAGGCAAAAATAGCCTTTCGCATTTCTAAAACCGTTATCTAGCGCCGCGCGGTTTATTTTCTGCTGCACATTTACAACCAGCATGCATGACGCACGCAAAGTTAGAACAACGGCACTAAAGAAATTCAGCATTTGCGTGGTTTTCTTCAAGCGCAACTTTAGTCTCACTCTCCGCGCCTTCCCGTTCTCTGCTGTGCAATTGTAGCGAGGGCTCCCCGTCGATGCTACCATGGACCAGCCCCTGAAGGGCCTGGGCACGATCCCCAAAACTTCCGCAGCGGCAAAAGCATTTCGCTTTAAAGCGAAGCTTCACTTGCATCTCTCGCGTCTTTTTGAGGGATGTTGTTGCTGCTGTTCCCCGAATGCGCCGCTAGTGCCCTGTGGCTCATCCTCGCCCGCCTCTCCGGTACAGCGAAATGTATCTCCAGTGGCGAGAAGTATCCTGGCTTTCTGGTAAAACCACCAAATGACGTGCTGGTCTCCGTGAGTTTAGGGTGTCTGCGTGTTTCTCGAGAATGAACATCCTGGAGGCACCCCACGTGAACGCTGCGGCAGGGATCGGGAAACCATACGGCATATTTAGGGTTGTTCGTTTTCGTTTTTATATTTTTTTAAAATGGGGGGTCAAAATCTGGGGCTATTTTTTAAACTGGTAACCGGGGAGAAATCAGGTTTTATTCTAAGGCCATTGGGAAATTTGTGTTTTTTCGGGTTAAATCTACTGATAATACACTCACTTTATTTTATCAGTAGGTATCACGAGCCTTTTAACTTTAGCGCGTTAAAATTGGTGTTTGTTTCAAGTTGGTAATCGGGGGGATTTCAGGGTTTTCAAGCAAATACTCTCCAAATTCTGGTGTTTGTTTGGAAATGGATCGGCAAGGGTTACAGAAGAGCATTGATAACGTCTAAGAAAGGAAAAAAAAATTCTATTAACGAAAAGCTGGTCATCGATTTTTTACACATTCTTGTTTACATACATTATCATCTGCGTGCGCAACATGGCGGTCTCCATTCGAGGCCTGTCTGATCGTTGATCGTATTTCAGCTATATGGTCTCCTCGATTCGGTTACACTTTCTGCACTAGTTCACAAAAGTGCCGTGCAAGTGCAGCGCCAGTTCTTTCGCACGCTACACCTTGCACGAGACGAGAACTCGCACAGGGGCTAGTGCAGAAGTGTAGAAGAACTGGTGCAGCACGGCGTCAAATCGAGGGCCGAAGTGCAGGTGGCGCAAGGTGCACTGGCAAATCGAGTGCGCGAGTGCTGCACCGCCTGAACTGGTGCAGAAAGTGTAGCCAAATCGAGGAGACCAATAGCTACGCCCAACAATGTCAGTGCTGCATCTGCCAGCCCGGTGTAGCCAGCGGTGCAGTCATGCCAATACTCAATGAGGTTGAAAGCTGTGTTTGTGGGGCTTGCTTCCAGCAAGTACTGGTTGAGAACGGCGGACCGTCAGCCCACGATTGTGCACGTCGCCATAGTTTGGAAAGGTCCATTCGGGGACGAATCGGGTTTAACTCGGTTCTCCTGACACAGGTTCGGTGTGCGAAAATAGGGTAAAATCGGCTTTTACCCGAAAGCGAACAACCCTAATATACAGGCATATTGTCCTGGACCGCGGCGGGACAATGAGGACACGACATTAACGGAGGCTTTGGGATTTGGGGTGAGGAGTAGCCTGAACACAAAGTCATAGAGGTGACGAAGAGGCGGCTGGAGTGGTGTTGGAAGAAAAGTGGAGAAGAGATGAGGGCGCAGGAGGAGTAATCAGACAGATGAGAATTTAGAACAGCGGGAAGGGGATAAAAATTATCCCTATGGATAATTTTTATCCAGAGGGGCGAGAGTGAGGGAAGGAAGAATCAAGTCGATAAAATTTTTATGGGTAGTACAAATCAGTTGAGTAAAACAGGCAAGTCGATTGTTGACAATCGACGCCCCGATACAAAAGGAAAACCTTAGCATCATCATCACCATCACCACCATCATCATCATCTCATCATCATGATGATGTTCTCCCGCCGCCGACGCTCCTGGAGAGCAGGTGAACACATAAAAAAAAAGCAGGTGAACACGCCATAAAAATTTCTCAAAACCCTTTCTCAAACATCCAGGCCTGAAAGAAGTGTCACGCAGAACAGGAACGTCTTCGCGAAACGTGGCGCAGACCGCGAATGTATTTCTGGGTCGAAGATGTGAGTCAAGGCAACAATGCGTGCGGCAAGGAAAGACGACGAGGGTCGTGAGAACAACGCCCAGAAGCGACGAGCGGAACAAAAAGGCCGCACGCGCACTTTCGTAGCAACCCAGCCATGACATCTTTGCAATCATTTCAAACGGTGCTACTTGAACTCCATTTGCAGTTCAGGACACTGACATTAATGACCATGTAAACATTTTAAGAGCGTCCCTTTGTGTCGATTCCCATATATGCGTGGGATGCGCCAATTTTTTCCGATCCATCTATAGGCAGGGCATGCGCCGTGGTACACCGGCTAAAGAGACACGGCGACAGACACACGCCGAGAAAAAAACTTTACGATCCCTCCCTAAAGAAAGTTGAGAGAAGCGCGAAAGCTTTATCACATGAAAACTGCATCAAATGTGCGCCAAAACCGTCTCTAAAAGTGCGCCCAGCCTTCGCTGAAAGCGCGTCTAATCGATCATCCAACCTTCAAATGCCCAAATCGCAAACGAAGAACGAACCCATGCGACCATTTTTCGCGCACCAAGTAAACGCATCTATACGAACGAACTAAATGCACACCAATACGTGGTTTATTAGATAAAGGTACACTATTGTGCTCCTTCTTCATGATCGATGCGCGTATTGTCTTATCCATAGAAACCTTCCTTTTTCGCGATTTTCGGGTAACCGTTTTGCCATATTAGAAGCCCGTTTTCACGCATGCGCCGTGTGTCCGGAGATCTTAATTATCAGAGCTTTTCGGTCGACCAACCGGTTTTGGGGAAATACATTAGTTTTTTTTTTTTTTTTTTTTTTTTTTTTTTTTACAGGACGCCATCCCACTATGAAAGCTTTCGCTTTAAATGTTTCCCATATAATACAGGATTGACAGCTGCCGCCGTAACACCAGAACTAAACTAGCCTTGAAGAAGAAAACGTGGCGCAAACTAGACGTGAACGAAGAAGAGAAGATACTGTAGCATCCTCTGTTTTTCGTCCACGTCTAGTTTGCGCCACGTTTTCTTCTTATGCACCAACTAGCTCAGCAACAAGTTTTGCCAACCTAGCCGTGTACCGGCCTTCGCTCTTGAATCCATAATTCTATAGGCGAGAGGACGCATTTGGTATGGTTGAATGGAACGTTCAATCCTCAGCCGCGGACCCTGCATTTCGTATTCCGTTGAAATGCATACGTAAAGTGTTTGGTGACGCAGACGAACCCGCGGGGTGTTGCTGAGGCGCGTGAAAAGCCGCGTTTGGGACGCTGCACCTCACCGCATGGTGACAAGGCGTCCTCCCTGCGAAGCCAAACAAGAGGGTGCCGACAGACGAGAATGCACACGGTATGCGTGGGCGGGTGCGACATAATACACACGACTCCCTTTACAGGCGCGCGAAAAACAATGCGCTATATATAGGCGAAGCGCCGGACATGCCTTCCTAGCGATTTCTAACGCTCACAATTGGCAGTTGGACGGGGGCTCCTTCTTCGTTAGACTATTTCTTCTAGAGAAGACGTACGCGTGTTTTTCTTGATTGATTGATTGATTGATTGATTGATTGATTGATTGATTGTTATCGATTCGCTGAAATTATATAAATGATCAGGTGTTTTACCAAGCCTTGGGCAATCTCCCTCTGCGGGCATGTGTTTCTTTGTTGGCACGTTAGAATTGATGGCAAGCACGTTAGAATTGAGAGGTGCGATTTGCTGCCAAGAACAACTCGTTCCAGTACATTTAACCACTTGAAACAATCCAACCAATAACGGGCCAAGATCACATGTCATTCCCTGCTCTTAATGGCCAACCCTAAAAAGTGTATAACGCTATGGCAGTGGAATTGCCGAGGATACTCTAAAAAAAAGCAGAGCCTACAGTTACTTATCCAAGCTCAGCAATCCCCTCCCCAAATTATAACGCTACAGTAAACAGGCAAAACGGTCTCGCTCCCTGGGTACAGAGCATTTCAAAACAGGAACAGTCCACTCACAGCAATACTGGTACACCGCAACATCTCAGCAGTAAGGGAACAGTTCGAAAACACAGACGTCAAACACGACTTTGTTACAATTCATCCCACCCAAAAACAAGAAGACACGCTCCACATACTCAACGTATACAGCCCCCTGTTACGAATCTGCCAGCGCCGCCGTATTTTCCCGCATCACTCCTCGGCTGGGCGGTGAAAACCACGGCGTGCGCCTTTCTGCTGTCAGGCGCCAGCATGTCGGCGAGTCATACATTCACGCCTCGACATGCCCGGCTCAGACGCTTCGCTATCGGCGCGATCAACATTCGATAGCGCGCCGATTGAACAAGCCCAGGCATGTTTCAAGGACACAGAGGCCCCGTCAGTCGCAGCGGAATCCTCCTCTCTCCCCTCTCTCGGACTCAACGTGCGCCGAGGCTACCGACGACTCACGAACTGTGGAAAGAGCGCTGTGTGTGTCTGTGCTACTTGTTGGCGTTTTGACCGTTGCGGCTTTTGGGTATAAATAGAGGCCGCCCAAGCGCTGTAATTCATTCCTGTTTGAGCAGCGAATCCATGCTGTCGCTCTGCTCGAGTCCTGTATTGTAACCTCGCCCGTCGGGGCATTGTTCTTTGGCTTCGGCTCACCTCTCGCTATGAAGTAAACAGTTACGTTAGCCTACGGCGTCTGGACTTCTTCACGGCTGCAGCAGCGGCTGGCCGCTCGCATCATACACGCTACCACTCGTATGCCGGAGGCCACGGAGCTCGGATCGGGTGCCCCCGCCCGGTCCCAACAACTGGTGGCAGCGGTGGGATCAGACGGTTGCAACACCCCCAAAAGCGCACTACCAAAATTTTAAGAACCTCTTCACACTAGCTAAAAATGTAGCGGGGTCACAACCTCTAATTATAACAGGCGACGTTCTACAAAGCACCACATCGAGCCTGCGGTTACCCTACAGACACAGCAAAAGGAAGAAACCTATGGGAACAGGTACAACAACTACATCTCACACTTGAAAATGACCCCCAGACACCCACCAGAATAGGAAACAGCGTACAGCGAGACACTACACACGATCTCACCTTCACCCATCGCATAAAACAAGCAACGTGGCAAGTTACAGAACACACACTAAATAGTGACCGCTACATAATACAAATAACAATACCCATAGGTAATAAGCTAAGACAACTACGCAAATCACCAAACATAACAGACTGGCCGAAATTCAGACTTCATAGACAAAACCAACAGGAATCACAAGAAACGACATCTCTAGAGAAATCGACACAGCAATTACTAGAGGATGTCAAGCTGCATACGAAAACGCCAGATGAAACCCTCCCGGATGAAGTAATGGACCCCCACCTCCTACACCTTAGAGGGGCATACCACAGCATCCAAAAAAGATGGCGAAAAAATAAACTCAACCATCGCCTACGCAGGAAACTAGCAAAGCTGGGCGAAACAATACAAAAGTACACAGCTCAACTAGCACAAACCCAATGGGATGACATATGCAACCAAATGCAAGGAAACTTGGGCACGAAAAGAACATGGCATTTATTAAAACCCCTCATTGAACCTAACAACTCTAACAACAAACCGAATAACACACCTAGTACAAAGCCGTAAAGGAGGACAGAAAAATCTCATCAGCCAAATTGAAGATACATACTTCCCAGAAGCATCACCGGACCCAATCCACCCATACAGAGGAGGAGTGAACCACGAACTAGACAAAGAAATAACTGAATCGGAACAAAGAGGAGCCTTGCACAAACTACGCACACAGTCCGCACCAGGACCAGGCAAAATCACTAATAAAATCCTCAGAAACCTAGACGACACTTCAATAACAACCCTCACAGCCCTTTTTAACGCACATTGGACCACAGAAACACTACCCCAAGAATTGAAACATGCAAAGGTCACGTTTATACCGAAACCAGGAAAATCCCTCAAAATCGAGAATATCAGACCAATATCTCTAACGTCATGCCTGGGCAAGCTATTAGAGCACATAATACATGCGAGATTGACACAGCACTTAAGCAGACTCCAAATCATACCACCGACCATGATGGGTTTTCAAGCGGGACTTTCCACACAAGATATACTACTGAAACTTAAACAATAAATAATCACCCCGGCAAATCACCTTGACACAGCAGCAATCCTAGCCCTAGACCTCCACAAAGCGTTCGACAACGTTAAACACTCAGCTATTCTAAACAACTTACAAGCAACCAACCCCGGACAAGGAACTTACAGATACATCCAAAATTTCCTCTCAAATAGAACAGCAACACTATCAGTAGGAGATGTGCAGTCAGACACCATAACACTACCAGCTAAGGGTACCCCACAAGGGGCTGTGCTGTCACCACTCCTCTTTAACTTAACAATACTAAACATCCCAAAAGAATTAACCAAAATACCCACATTGAAATACACTTTATGCGCGGATGATATTACATTGTGGATACATGGAGGCAGCGACGCTCACATAGAACACACCCTTCAAAAAGGAAAAGAGGCAGTCTCAAAAGCTGCAAACGAAGCAGGATTAACCTGCTCACCTCACAAGTTAGAATTACTCCTGCTCCCACCCAAAAGAAAGAAAGAGAAAACACCTCCACAGATTTCACTCCACATTCAACAACATCAGATACCCATAGTTAAAACAATCAGAATACTAGGATTGCACATACAAGCGAATCGCTCAAATACAATACACATTAATAATCTCACAACACATGTAAACCAAACCATATGCCTTATGAAAAGAATCACCAATCGAAGAGCAGGACTTAAGGAGCGAGACCGAATTCGCCTGATTCAAGCATTTGTAATCAGCCGAATTACCTACTCCATCCCCTACCTCCATATCCTCTTCAGACCTCGCGTGCATTAAAATGCACATTTGCTTCAACCTCGGTTTTAAATTTCGCGCCACTGCTGCAGCAAAGACCGCGCGCGCGACCACATCCTCTATCATGTGCTGCCATCTGCCCACGAATTCAGGAAGCGCACCGCAGCGGGAGCGCCGTTCTGAGCTTAGAAACGCAGGCCTCTCAAGCTTGGACGTTCCCTGTCTTCCCTATAGGCGGCGTAAAAATCGACGCCCCAAGTGACCAACCTAAAGCGCTGTTTTCGACCATCAAGCCCACCAGACGGCGCAGGCAAAATGTTACTTTTGGTATAGAATACAAAACATTCATTCCGTGACTCAAAGAGCCCACACAGTTCGCTTACAATGTGTTATTTAAAAATACTATTAACAAGTTCCGCATCAAACATCCGTTGAGCAAAAATGTACGCAACTTTTTACGAACAGCCGACTGGTGCACCACCTCGTTTCTGAATTCGCAACCACAAAGCCGCCAATTCAAATTGAAACCGCTGCAACGGCCGACCGTTTCAATGTGCGCGGAGCACCGGTTTCGTGACTTTTATTGCTGTTATGTGCTTTTGCGTCCATCAGTTGTTGAGAGGACTGGCAAAACACGGGAATTGAGTGCTTGTGGAATGACAAATGTGGGAAATTCCGCATCGGAAGGCAGCTGTCGAGGCCAGAATATTCGATTCTTCCAACAGAAGGTGAGTGTTATGCACTCCGCTAGAAAGACGGTGCAAAGGAAACCGTTGTCGCCGTCAATACTTCATTTGTGCCCTTCGTTCGAAATCTTAGCGCAAGTGAACGAGTTGTTATGGCAAAAAAAAAAAAAAAATGTTGTCACGAAAGCGACGTACAATTGCAGCGATCGAAATGAAATGATGTCCTGGCCTCTGTAAACTTGCGGATGTCAATAAACGATTTGTTCTCACTTGCTGCTCACTGTGGTCTGTGCCAGTCGAGGCCATCTGGTCACCTGGCGTAACATCACTTCACTAGCGCGGCGCAAGTAAACACGCGACCAGCGTGCCAGCCAGGAGCCAGCAGGAGCAGCCACGGCCGGACTCGACGCCCCTTTCGCGCGCGGGAGGAGGAGAGTCGAGTCCGGCCGTGGAGCAGCGAGCCGGCGGCCGCCGTGCGAGGGCAGCCATGTTATTAAGGAGCTCAAGCGGCCTGTGCAAAAAGCATCCGCCATGTTTACAAAGCCGTGTTTACAGCGCCATCAAGCGGGCGTACTGGGTAGTTCACGACGCCGCCACTACGCTTTTTCTGGCACTACAGGCAAAGCTAGACCTTTGCTTCTCTAAAATCCTCCCTGTTCTGTGACATGGCGTCTTTCTCGACATCAACGTTCTACTCGAGGCGTCCAAGTTAGTTGCAACTTACGCTATACTTCTCGGGTAATACTTTTTAATTATTGTTTTAATCTACTCGCAAAGTGTTTAGGAGTAATTGCCGCACGAACTGTAACTTTAAATGCCTACATTTTTGTTCGCGCAAGCTGTTTTCTTGCAGTGTGCATTATAATGCACTCTCGGTCTCAATTTATGTTTTTGCATGCCTATCCGCTTTACACTCTCATGTGTTCCTTGCTCTTGGGTGTGAAATTTAGTGTTTATTTCTCCTAGGACTCACTGATAAAGAAGCTGATCGTGTGCACAACGTGCAACATTTTCCTGTGCGTAACAGCAATGCGAAACTGCTACAAGCAGTTCCACTCGAAATAAGAGGTCTGTTTGTAAGGAGCAGCAGCTGAATTCTTTTGTACATGAGTGTTGTACAAATAGTATGTTTTAAGACCCAGTGTGCATTATAATGCACACCCTGATGCGCAACATCCGCTTTATCTAGAAGTGCAATTTTTTTATTGTGCAATAAACTATCTGCAGACATTCCAAAAATGTGCTTTTCTCGCCCCTGTGTGGCCACACATTCCACCAGGTCTGAGGAGGATATAAGCGCCCAAGAAATGAAAATAATAAATACACTAATTAGAAAAGCATACAAAGCCGCATTACGAATACCTTTAAGTACATCTAACACTATAATCGATGAGCTAGGCATATACAACAATTGCGAGGAATTAACAGAAGCCCATTTAACTAATCAATCAGTCCGTCTGACCAAAACTCCCACAGGTTGACATATACTAAAACAGCTCAGAATCAACCCCCCGGCAATAATAGCTGCGAAATAGCCCATTCCATTACAAATAAGAGACAACCTAATCATCAAACCACTGCCGAAGCATATGCACCCAACACATCAATACAGACGAGAACTTAGGGCACAATATCTACAAAAAAGATACCCTCCAGGTCAAAACACCCTCTTCGTGGATGCCGCCGAATACCGACATAAAACAGCATTCGCCATTGTCGTAACGAAAGGCACAGACGAACCACCAGTGCATGCAATATCCATCCGCACGAAAAACCCAGCAGAGGCGGAAGAGGCAGCAATAGCCGTAGCATTGACGCAACGCCCCACGCCACCCACAATTATATCAGATTCCAAAACCGCTATTCAAAATTTCGCCCAGGGCAACATTTCATCCCTGGCACTCAAAATTCTTCAGAAGAATCCCCCCCTCACCCCAGTAGACATACTCTGGACACCGGCCCACGCGGGACAGGAAGGGAATGAAACCGCACTCTCTCAGGCTCGAGATCTTACCCTCCGAGCTGGAGTTGAGCCCGACCCATACCAAGGGGCAAGGTCATCCAGAGACAGTCTCCTTAACTATACCAGAGTCCTTCAATGCTTTGAAGGACTCTGGCTATACTGATATTACGGAACATTACCGCCTCTGCCGCCGAAAGCTAGCACTCCCGAACCTGGGACTCACAACAGCCCAAGAGCAAGACTGGAGGCTCATACAAACAGACACATACCCACACCCAACCCGCGTGCACCTAATCCACCCAACCCAAGTCCCATCCCCAAACTGCACCCTCTGCACAGCCCCAGCCACCCTACCACACATTCTGTGGGCCTGTCCCCAAAATCCCTATCCCCGAATCACCACGGCTGAGCAGTGGAGAGAAGCACTGACATCCCACGACAGGGAGGTACAACGATTACCAACTTCGCACGCTAAAGACAGGCTCAGTTTAATAAAGTTTTGTCTCTCTCTCTCTCTCCACCGTATGATGCCCCAGTGCAGAGCACTGTTTCGCATTAAAAAAAAAAAAGGTAACGCTTGATTCAGTAACGGGGTGCGAGTCCTAAATACGCTAGCTATCATGCGATATTGCTGGGGCGCTCAGATCGGCGGGGCGATAGGCGATCCCCTTATACGCGCACCGCACCCTGCCGACGCGCTGAAAGTCCCTGGATGAAGCCTTTATCTGTGAACTTTAGGCGCGCTAAGACGGCTGGCGATTACAGACTGGTGCCCATCTGGCGCGTACCTCTTCCCCACTCACTCCCTGATTGGTAAGGGGATATGAGCGGGGCGTTTCTGTGAACAACTGACAAGAACACCAATTATAACTCCACATTTTTACATCTAATGCAATTATTTACATGAATTAAGGCTGGAGAAAAGCAGAGCTGGCACCTTCTCTCCCTTCGTAGGAGACCGGGATGTTGCACCTCACATTTATTTCCAAACTTGCCGCTGAAAGTTCTCCATGACTGGCACGCCCGGATCTTTTCGTCCCCAGGCTTTCACATCTCTCCCAAAGTGGACCGCGTTAGCACGCGCTAGAACACCCGGCAACCGGCTTTGCGAACTCGGCGTCTGTGCTCCCCACTTCAAGTGCGAACCCACGTGAACTGGCGAGCAGAAGAGCACGCGAGAGGTCACGCCACGAACTCTGGGTAGAGTGTTCTCGAAGGTCGAGCTGGCTAACGCCGGGCGCTCCTCACAAGCCGGGCGCTCACGTGCGCTCGGTATTTTTTCTGGTATTTTTTGCGAGCTCCTCACGTGGTGCAAGCCTGGACGACGCCGGGAGCTCCTCACGAGGCGCACGCTCACGTGCGCTCGATATTTTTCTTGGTATTTTTTTTTCTGGTAACGCTGGACGGCGGATCTAAAAGTTTTAACAGAAAACCTTCGGGTTATCCCTTTAGGAAGATATGGGTGGTATATGCAGATGTGTAGAGGAATTATTGTCAGCAACGGTGTAATCCGTCTGGGTTTCGGCAAGACGAGGCACGTTTAGCTTGTTTGCCAGTTCCCCGTGGACAATGGGATGGTCGCAATGTATGAGGAACAATTTCACTGCGTAAAGGAACCCTCCGAATTACAGAAAAGGGCACAGTCAGCTTCACAGCTAATCTTCTGCGTAGCCAGGCATTATTCACGAAAATTTCGAATTGCGAACAGTGGTGGTCGAGTTTCCGTCTGAAGCCCCACTCGGAGATGGCGATATGATACAGAGTGACATGCGAACACCACCGATTAATCTGTCGAGGTTGGACGTATATTCAGTTTCTTGGCCGATTGCGCGGGCCGCGAAGACGGTGAAGAAATTGTGGGTGGCACTGTCCCTCCAGGTGAACGATGTCGTGTCACCAGCTCTTTATTTACGTGAGGAGTCGATTGCGAAAGGGGGTTAATTTTTTTGCCTGCACGGACGACGGTGCTGGGTCACAAAAGCTTCATTGTAAAATAACCGCGAGTGTGCTTCAATACAGACAGACAGACAGACAGACAGACAGACAGACAGACAGACAGACAGACAGACAGACAGACAGACAGACAGGCAGACAGACAGACAGACAGACATAAAGCTTTATTCAATGACTTCTCTGGGTCGGAGGTTTCAGGTGTTGAGGTTATTAATGACCCTCCATGGCTGCCTTGCGTATACGAAGAGCCACAATGCGGTCAGCTTCTTTATCGGCCACATTGTCGAATATGCTCTTTGAAGGTGAAAAGGTTCTCCGTAACGTTGCGGCGTCCGATACGCAGCCGTGTGTGTATACCACCTCTTGTACGTTTGAACGGAAGTCCGCAGTAGGTGTCTGGTAGTGCCGTACGGTATTACGGTCGTGCAGGACAGTTTGAGAAACAACGAGAATCTGGGACGAATTAGAAGGAGGTGACCGTGTTATGCTATGCGCCGTGAGGCTCCACTCTATCGTAGTCCGGGGCACTTGCGTATCTTGGAGCCGAATGGCCAAAGTTTGTTGTCCATGCTCTTTGAAGGCCATCATTGAGTTTTGCTACAACCCCATGTTGTCCGGAACGGTTACATTGCGGAAGCAGACGGTTACAGCCACTGAATGTTGTTGATGACGGTGTTGACTGTTTTGTTTGGCTTGGGGCTTTGCTCTGGTTCCGTGGCAAGGGGTGGCTTGGGAGTCATATGCACTGCCCCACCGCGCATGTGCAGGATGCCCTGCCACTGGGTGTCGGCGAACAAAATTGCAGGATGCTGTGGTACGTCGCACGGTTTCTTTAAAATTTCTTGATTCTTTATCCGACGTGCCCTTGTCAAAAACCGTGCAGTGCTTCTTTCTATGTGGCGAGCTTTTGACACATGCAGGGCGGTTGTCCTAACCTTGATATGCCTGTGTGTGCCCAGTGGCACACCAAAAACCTTACACCTGACCATGACTGGGGACCTACGTGCCAACTCGGCGGCCTCAATCACCGCACATCCGGGAAGGACCGTCGCAGAAAACTATGCCCGCCGCCTCCACCTCCGCAGTTTTCTGAACGGGCATCCACCATGCAGCCTACCTCCCGTCCCAACCATAACCTGCCCAACCGTCAAGCCCATTCAACGCCAAACGCAATAACAGGTGAGTTGACCAGCTACACCTCCTTCCCCAACCCAATTATACGCCTCGAGCTTCGCGATCGCATGCGCCTCCTGCCACCGCTTCTTCGCGGCTCTTATGGGAGCAGCACTGCGTGGCTGACTATAGGGGCTCGTGCGGTGTTTTGGTTCTCTTCCGCTTCTTTTCGCCGTTCCGCGCCCGACACAACTTGTTATAGTGACGTCTGTAAGCAAATATCACATTTAGGGCACTTCAAAAAACAGCTGCGTCTTGGTAGAGTGCTCGAACGCCAACAAAAGCTATCCGGGGACGCGGTTCTACGCGCTTCTAGGCCGCTCTTACTGTCGTCGGCGACGGCAGCAGCATATAACCATTGTCACCTCCGAATACTTCAGGAACAAGGGAATTCTATTGTCGCCTCGTTTAGATCTGATACTGGCACAGTGAGAGGAGTGTTTCGTTTTGCAGCTCGGACAACGCATGTGGCTTTGTATCGAATATATATATATATATATATATATATATATATATATATATATATATATATGTGTGTGTGTGTGTGTGTGTGTGTGTGTGTATACGTCGTAGAAGAATATGTTTTGGGGATGTGATTAACCAATACCTGACAATAACTTGTGCCTTTTATGGGAATATAAGCCACGTGAAAATGTTAAGTGCAGGGTGGTGCGACGATAATTCGAACACTAAAAACGCACGTTGGGATTCACGGTAGGAAGGAGCCAAATGGGCAGCAAACGATCAGAAAATGCACCTAGGAATGAGCTAGCAGACGATCAGAAAACCCGGTTTCACATTTTCTGATCGTCTGCTACACCATTTGGCTCCTTCGTATGAATCCCAAACGTTCGTTTAGCTCTGCATACCCCAGGTGGCGCTGTCGTTCCAACATCAACTTGCGCTGGCTCGCACGTCCATCCAAATCAGCCGCCATTTTCCCATAGGCGAAAATCGTTTTTATTTATTTTCAGGATAAAAAGGTAAGTACCGTCGTTGTTCCCGGTGTCAAACAAAATAGACCACAAAATGCGCCCCGCGTGTGAAGTTTGAGCGCGAACAGAGCGGCGGTTCGCTCAGGAAAATTTTTTAAAGTGTTCCAATTATCGTCGCACCACCCTGTATATTATCGTCGCACCACCCTGCTGGTCACCACTGGGTGGTGACCAGCACTGTCACCACCCAGTGGGGACAGTGCTGGCAGGCTGTAGCGGAGGAGGCCTTCACATAGAGCGTCATATAGTCGTAAAAGAGAGCTGACACTACATCCACCAGCGCTGTTGGAGAGCATACCAATAATGTTCGCAAATGATGTAAGCTTCTCTTTTAAGCTGCGAACGTGTGGTGTCCATGTCGGATGACGGTCAAAAGTGACACCAAGGAATTTGTGGTGATCGACATATGCTACTGGTACGCGAGCGGCCAATTAAATGGCACTTGGATACATCCCGTTTAGTGAAGGCCATTGCGGCGCACTTGGCGGGTGATATCTCAAGGCCGCGTATCGCGAGAAACTTCGCAATCGAGTTAATAGCGCTCTGTAGCCTCGCTCGAATCCCACGCCGGTTGTGGCCTGAGAACCAAATGCATATGATTTTCACCGATTGCGGCAGACATCTCTCAAGTCCGACGAGGTTAAAAAGAGTTGTACTCAGGACGCCGCCCTGGGGGACACCGCGGGTAACATTGTGCGATGACGTGTCACCATCTGCTACGCGCATGCAGATGCTTCTGCAGGAGAGGTAATCACAGATCCAATCGTTCATGCGTCCCGAAATATTTGCGGACCTCATAGCTGTGCAGATAGCTCCATGGAGCACGCAGTCAAAAGCCGATTTTATGTCAATAAAGACTGCGATGCCTACAAAGCCTTACACATGTCATGGGCAAACAGGTCAGTAATCGTATTTCTGCCCTAGAACAACGCCTCGGCGCCCATCGAAGAAACCAAAGCTCACAAAAACGCAAGTCTCTCACCGCATTCCAACACCCCGACCCATAACATTTTACCCGATTACGACACTTTCCAATCCACCCAAGCACGACTCATCACCCCCTCCTATATAGTTACTCATATGGCAATGGAGCTGTCGATCGTACCGAAGCAAGCAAGCTTCACCCCTTCTCATTATACAGCAACGTTTACCTGACGTTATCGTCCTACAAGAAACCGACACCATCATTGCATTACGAGGATACACATCATACACCACAGAACCAACATTCAGGACAGCCATCCCATCCCGGTACCCAAACGGCCCAACGACACTCTTCCCTCCGTAATATCGAACTGCTGCCCCGCAAGAAGACTCGTGCCAGCATCTATATTCTAAATATACAGAGGTCGTCCGCCTCACCCCTCTCTGAAATTGACCGACTACTGAAGCACGTGCGTCCACGGCCCAAAGGACACAAATTCATTGTCCTGAGAGACTTTACCGCCCCACACGCGGCTTAGGACTACCTGAGAAACAACCAAAAGGGCCCCTAACTACAAGAAGCCGTATAACAAAATAATCCCCACCTTTTCAGTAGTTACGACAGCCGACCCGTGTCGGCAACAACGTGTCAAGAGACACATCCCCATCCTCATGTTTACCTATAACATCAAAGACGCTAACTGGAAGAAACCTTAGGCAGCTACCGCTACATCATTCAACTCAAGATCCTTCTCTATAAAAACCATCAGCAGCGAAATGGCACGGCCCGACCTATAGACTGAAAAAAAAAAAAAAATCGGGAAAACTCCCACACTGACCCCATTGAAAATCTAGAAGGATGAACCACCCAGCTTCCCACGGAAGCTTCCCCACACAAAAATAATTCGTGTAACTCAAGATGCCTCCTGTCATCCGCATCGCAAAGCTGACGCTCGAAGCAGAGAAGTCAGCAAAGAAGAAGTCAAAGAAGTCAGCAAAAGTGGTCTCAGTTCTGCAATAAACTCCAAGGAACACTGGAAACCCGTGGCACCTGGCACCTGCTGCGTGCTCGGGTTTTACGCGGGTTACGTCACTATCTGAACCCCTGCGGGCTCCATGTGACCAACAAGAAGCCTTCCAAACTACCATCCGAGTGGCGCAGAAATACCTGCAAGCTCGGGGGTGGAATGTGGGCCCGAAAAATCTGCCTTACTTACACCATGCAAGCGAATACCTCAACAATGGCCAACTTTATACCAGATCTGGGCCTCAGCATCAATTTTCAATCCGTCCCTAACGTCCCGCATTTCCGAAAACAGTTCTTTGTGGGCCTTCCTTTTATTTTTTCTCTTCTTTGCTACTTTTAAATTCTTCGGACCTTAAATAACTAACATTACTTTTTTGCGTATGTGTAACGTTTTGATTGATTGATTGGTAGGGTTTAACGCGCCGACGCAACGGAGGCGATGAGGCGCGCCGTAGTGGAGGACTCCGGATTAATTTTGACCACATGGGGATCTTTAACGTGCGCCGAAATCTCGTACACACGGGCGCTTTTGCTTTTCGCCTCCATCGGAAAAGCGGCCGCCACTGCCGGGAATCGAACCCGCGTCCTCGTGCTCAGCAGTACAACGCCTTAGCCACTGAGCCAGCGCGGCGGGTATGTGTAACGTTTTAATGCACTATGCATATCACTGCGGGTAATACACTAATTGGTGTAACCATTTTTCTTGAAAGGCTTGTTTCTTTTCTGTTGTATGCAGTAGCTCATATGTATACTCTTTTATTATCAATTTTTTTTTACCAGTGCCTCTTTGTAGACTGACAGTATTTGTATTTTGAATGTTTCAGTATGTAGCTCGTCGTTTTGTTTTCTTTTTTTTTCTCAGCAAAAACATGTTTTTCATGTAGCGTTCTCACATTTTTCGAATGAAATATCGTTTTCTTTGTTTAGTTTTTAGCGTGCATATATTTTTTTTTCCTTTGCATATTTTTGTTATAGCAGTATAATTGCAATACTTTGGTGTGTTTTGTGTTGATTGCTGTAGAAGCTGTACAGCATGCATATTGCCGTCTGCTGCTTGACGTTTGAATTGGGCTGACGGGCTTGTCAAGCTGCTTCAATGCAGCTTTCATCGTCGTCCATGCGATGTACTAACGACAGCATGAAATAAAAGATACCTCACCTCAATTCTAGAGTTCAGCATACCCAAAGAACGGAACGGAACGAAAGAATGGAACGGGTGCTCGACGAATCCTCCCCTGCAATTACTGTCTCACAACTAAAGCACCTTACACATCAAGTCTTTAACCGAAGAATAGCCTCCGAGAACAAGATACTCTTCGCATAATTCAAGCCATCGTACCCAGTTGGGTATACGGTACTCCGTACCTAATCATAAAACCCTCAAAACAAGCCAAACTGAACATCGCTATGCGGGAAGTCTACAAAATCGCGCTAGGATTGCCCCAAAGCTGCAACAAACGAACTCCTACAACTGGGCGTGCACAATAAGTGGAAATAAGTCCAAGAAGCGCACCGAATATACCAACTTACACGCCTCCAGCTCATCTACACGGGAAAAGCCACCCTCCGCCGGCCAGGATGTTCGACCCCACTTTAGCAAGATCAGATTTTGATGAGTGTTGAGTGGTGACCTAGTTGGTAGTTTGACATTTTTCATGCACAGCGCACAGCAACAGGACATAAAAAAGAAACGCGGACACATCACTGACTAACAGCGCTGTTTCATGCACAACGCACAGCAACAGGACACAATTGAAGAACGCGGACACAGCGCTGACTAACAACGCTGACTTACAACAGCGTTGTTAGTCAGCGCTGTGCCCGCGTCCCTTTTTTGTGTCCTGTTGCTGTGCGCTGTGCATGAAGATCAGGTGACACTCGTCCCCGTAGCCATTCGACAGCACATCAGAATGGCACCAATCCCACGTAACATGCACCCGACATTTACAAGGCACGACGAGCAGAAGGGGCACGAGCCAT
The DNA here is from genome assembly GCF_048455015.1 of Haemaphysalis longicornis. Lineage (NCBI taxonomy): Eukaryota > Metazoa > Arthropoda > Arachnida > Ixodida > Ixodidae > Haemaphysalis > Haemaphysalis longicornis. Next base: position 439,736,637 of record NW_027526203.1, on the reverse strand, counting down.
ACATGCCCACTACGATTACCTCCCCTTCACTATCTATAGCTGTGCAGATGTATCTCCGTACCGTACTCCACAAATCTGCCCGTGCTGCTACAGTGGGACTGATGCCAAAGGAAAAGAATTAACGGCTGTCACGACTCTAACGATATCCATAGAACAACCGAAAAAGTTGCTATCGCCGTAGCTGCCACCAGTTGCGAAGAATATACAATGCTCACCGGCTCCCAAGCAAGCAGCGGTCCGCAACTTCCAAAACATATATATATATATATATATATATATATATATATATATATATATATATATAGTCGGACACGGATATATCGAATTATTGTCTATATCGAACAGTCCGAACATCCCCTTAGAAATCCCTTGCAAAAGTATAGCGCTGTTGCACGCGTGTATCGAACTCTCGATCACGGCCACATTCGATATATCGAACGCTGCGCCCCAATTGCCCCTGAAAGTGCGCTTCTTCTGATGATGTGGATGTGATTATGATGGTGACTGCTCCTGCCGCGCTCGGTTTCTGGCATTTTTTCTGTGTGCTTGAGCGGTTTTCAGTGGTGTATCGCGCAGGGGGACGTATGTGGCGTGTTACGTGTTTTTGTCCACGGCCCACGTTTCGGAGCCATGGTCACCGAAAAACGGAAGACGTTGGATTTAGAACAGCCTTGTAAACTTATGACATGGAAGAAGAAGCAAGCGAATTTTACAGATTCTTTTTATGTTAAAGTGTGATGATTGTAGGGGTGTGGGTGGAATTTACCGTGCTGTGAGGAACAAACCGGTAGGCGACCGTTTGTAGCGACTGTGAAAAGCTCTCAGTGATGTGCAGAGTTTTCAGATACGCTTCAGATGGGCATATTTCATATTTCGAATTTTCGATATATATATAATCCAAGAGAAGAAAAACTTCGAGCAAGGTAAAAGCACGATTGTGGCCTACGTTTCAGCAAAGAGAACTTGCTTTCCTCAGGGAGGAAAGCAAGTTCTGAGGAAAGCAAGTTCTCTTTGCTGAAACGTAGGCCACAATCGTGGGCCTTGTTCAAAGTTTTTCTTCTCTTGTATATATATATATATATATATATATATATATATATATATATATATATATATATATATACACGTTGTCTGGTCACCTGTACACCAATCTCTCAAAGGAAACAAGTTGCCTCGTTAATTATGCCGTTTCTCTCTTGGTCGCAGCAGCAGCGATTGTTCAATTGAGTGCATTAGGGCAAAGCAGACCCACATAAATTTTAGGGGCGAAGCCCCTTACGGGCTGGAGCTGTTGGCGTCTCCTGTCGTCGTCGTAATCGTCGTCTCATGTAGTTACGGTACTAATGTAGTAATCGTCGTCTCATGTAGTCACGGTGCCCTAATAACCGATCTCTGCACCCAAGGGAGGCATTATGATCAATACCGCGGTCCAACGTATTAGTTGGCTCAGAAGATGGATCTGCGCTGTGACATATATGAGCATCCCGGAAAGTCATACTTAGACTGCGTAATATGACAGCAGACCACATTTTTGGAGCCAAATCGTGATTTGTGTGTTATGGTTAGCTTACTTTGTTTCTCCAATCGTAATGACTGATCACCCAAGTGAATTCTGGTAAAGCAAATATTCGCGGGTGCTTTGAGAGCGTTTGCGTCAAATTGTTTACGCCGGTATTTATTTGTCCTTAAATTAGCTACCTTCAACGCTTATATTTGAGGCGTTTTTTTTTTTTTTTCGAAATGAGCCACATCCAGAAACCGAAACTGAGCCGGATAAAGCTGCCGTGACCAAGAAAACTGGGAAACTCTCCACCAAGTGAGCGACTGGGAAAACAAAATCGGGACGGGCCATAGTATGGAACACAGATTAATTACCCCTCTGAAAAGAAACGACTGCGCGCCTTGATAGACAGGTCACCGATTTAGCGACTCCGCATAAAAACTCTCCTCTGCCAAAAACGTGCATCCAAACCTACACAAGAACAGGCATATGGCAGGATCAAGTTCATTTGAGGAAAGTTTCAAACTCATGAGACCACAGTATACACCGACTCCGGCACGTACAAAAGTACTAGGCAGCAGTTGCCGTAGTTGACTACTTAGATAATCTTTGTGATTGCATGGCTCCTCTACGTACAGGAACAAAGAAACGTAAGTTGGAGACATCCTCTTGGCATTCCAACTAGCGGAAGTATCCAACAGAAGCGTAAACATTATTACAGTATTTCAAAGGACTGTTTTCTGCAGGCAGAATACCTAAGAAGGGAAAAGGTTTAGGCGTGTTGGCTCATAGTCACACAGAAAACAAGCGCTGTAAAAAACAAACAGGACGAGGCGCGGACAGGACAAGCGCTAACTTTCAACAAAACGTTTACTGCAGAACCAGCGCATATAAACACGTCTGGCTAGCATGAAGAGAGGAGGAAGGAAAGGGAAACATCAATACGATGGGCGAAACAAGAAAAACAGTGTCGTGCCGCCTATGACAAGGAATATAGCTCAAGTTTCGATAAGGCTACAGACGGCCTGCTCACGCATTGATCACCAGACCTTGCAATCTCTGCCGCTTCCACAATTTCTCTTGTCAGGACCGAGCGGTGAAAAAAATTTACACCATCTTCCCGCGAGGGGAACCATGGGGTAGATGCAACGCATCGGGGGTTGCCGTTGCGTTTCCGTTATGTTAGCGATGTCAGCGTGTGGATTGCTGTTGTTGTGTATCCTATTTACGCAGCATGTTCACCCCCGATGCGTCGCATCTACCCCATGGTTCCCCTCGCGGGAAGATGGTGTAAATTTTTAACCGAGCGCAAGCTGCGCGCTAACGCACAGCTGGCACGGCGACGGGAGCGAGCGCAGTCGAGCGCAAGCTGCGCGCTGACCGCGCTGACGCACAGATGGCGCTGCGGTGAGAGCGGCGGAGCGCTTAGCTGCCGCGGCGAGGAGAATGGGGGAGGGATGCGGACTACGCCGCGACAACGACGCGGGACAAGGCGAGTTAAAGAGATGCGTTGCATTTAATAAAGAACAGTCGTTTGGTCGTGCAGAGGATGACACGGGTTTCCCGAGACACATTTTTTTACAATGGGCAGCCAGCTGGCCGTCGGTGGCAACGCTCTTGACCTTGTTCTTGTGCTCTTGTAAGCGAACGTTTAAGCATCTGCCGGTCTGGCCGATATAGTGTCTGCCACACGACAGAGGAATTTTGTAGACAACGCTACGTCGGCATTTAACAAAGGCGTCTCTGTGCTTGATAGCGCAGATCGGTTTCCGCACACGCGTGGGACAGCTCAACCTGCACAAAGCCAAAAGCTTGTTAGGCGCCATGAACACGACCTTGCCTGAACGTTGACAGAGGATGACACGGGGAAACCCACGTCAACCTCTGTACGACGAAACGACTGTTCTGTATTTTCACCGCTCGCGCCTGACAAGAGAAATTGTGGAAGCGGCAGAGATTGCAAGGTCTGGTGATCAATGCGTGAGCAGGCTGTCTGTAGCCTTATCGAAACTTGAGTTATATTTCTTGTCATAGGTGATACGACACTGTTTTTCTTGTTTCGCCCATCGTATTGATGTTTCCCTTTCCTTCCTCCTCTCTTCATGCTAGCCAGGTGTGTCTATATGCGCTGGTTCTGCAATAAACGTTTTGTTGAAAGTTAGCGCTTGTCCTGTCCACGCCTCGTACTGTTTGTTTTTTACAGCGCTTGTTTTCTGTGAGAGAATACCTAAGCGCTTCTGTAAGATACTATACCTTCCACAATTCAGGAAATTAATAACGCCACCTGGACGTCTAGACACAAGGGTCTGGAATAGAACGAGGCACCGACCAAGAGCCACAGGAACTCACATTCTGTGCTCCTTGCGACCCCGCGGCTACCGCGCTCCCCTAAAAACAAAAACAAAAAAAAAAGCCAAGAATGTCTCCTTATCCTACGCCTAGGAACACAATTTTTTCCCCTCGCTGCATGGGGGTCTCAATGCCGAGGAATCGCAAACTCTGTGGAGGATAAACCAACATAGGTATCTACAAATCAATGTGGGGGAGGATGTTTTGTGGGAACATCACACATTAACTTAACTCTGCTAAAATCAGAGAAACGTCCACCCTCTTCCACGCAAACTAGCTATGTCCAAGCGTATGCTCAGAGGAGAACAACTCAAACATTACATATTCCACTGCTATCAAGACATGGGAGACAGCTTTGACCAGCTCGTTACCTCAAGGTCAGCGCGAGCTGATTAGAGGGCAAGGGGAAAGGAGCTGCTGCATCTGGCACCCTAGACTTCAGGTTCCACCCATGAGCTCCCTACCACCTCTTTACCCCTTTTCCCTAAAGCTCAACGACTTCTTCCACAACAAAGATCTTCATACGCACACTCTCTCTCTCTTCGCAAAAAGCAAAATGTTCAGTCCGGCTTAAGCATCACAGCATAAACACTTTAAAACACTGACACAAACACCTTGTTGCTCAAACTTACCAACAATCAATCTACCACCGCACCATTTCACGCTTACATCTTGAATTTGTCTCTCCTGGGGCACGGCGATTAAAAACCCTCCTTGATAGTCTTTCTCTCTTCGCTGACTTTCAGTGCTCGTGAAGCATAGGTCGTAAATACAGCAACTGCGTTCGAAGACGCTCCCTGGCAGTTGAAGTAACGCTATCGCGTCTTACATCTTAAGACTCATACGTAGATGTCACCTGCAGCTATTTTTTTACTACCATATTTACCATTTCAATGCTTTACCAAATAGCAGCTGCTTGTCCTGGCAAATCTCTCCCCCCCCCCTTCCCCGCTCTCAGAGGACGAACCACTTCATCAAGGTGAAGAATAAGATATGAGCCGCCTTCTTGTGAAGAATTTTGGAAATTCATGGCAAAGCAATGAAGAGCTTGCTTACTTCGTTTGTGCCTTGAGGTATGCCCACGATAATTATCCTAGGGAAGAATTCGAAAAGAGCAGCTAATGGTTCCAAGAGGACTCACCTGCTCTCCATGTATAGTTCTACTGTTCTTGAGGTCCTGTTGCATATGTTGAATGCGTTTTTAACCGAATCTCAATCGCACGATGCTTGAAAGTCAATTTAAATAAAGTTTTCATAAGAATGCCGCTTCAAATGAGAGTTTCAATTCAATATGAGCCAAATTCTCACTTACCACCCCAATATTGCTCAAATTCACGGCATAATTTTTAATTACTCGTGGCCACCAACTTCCCCTAGCTGACACGTAAAATATATCATATAATTATTTTGACGGTGCTGCATTTATCCGGTAACAAACTTCCGCTTGTTTCTCAGATTCGCGTTAGGTCGATCTGGCTCATTTCGAAAAAAACGCCTCATTTGTCATTCGCTTTCAATCGGGAGGAGCCCACCCGCGTATTTTTTTCGTAGAGCGCGTTGGATTAATTAAAGCATCCGGTGCTCTTACTTCATGCACACGGATGGGACGTTAGACTAACAATTAAAAGAAAAAAAAAACCGAAGAATGTCTTAAAATTATATATATATATATATATATATATATATATATATATATATATATATATATATATATATATATATATATATATATATATATATATATATATATATATATATATATATATATATATATATATATATATATATATATATATATATATATATATATATATATAATATACACTCATTGCAAGCATTGTAACTGCGCTCACCGCGGTGTTCACCCATAAGGTCTCACCACATCACGACCTCTTTGCAGGTTATGCGAGGCTTCATCTACTTCCTCTGTGCATGATCGTGATCATAATCGGTTTCTCCAAATGAAGACGTTCGCAGTAACAGCTCCATATGTACATTCGATATGTACATTTACTCTTGCGTTGCTCCTCGATTCCGCTGCATCGCCATGAGTGGCGCACCAACGGGGGGCGTGGGAGGGGTTGCAACCTCCCCCCCCCCAGAGATCCGTCGACCTAACCCAACCTCTCTCTCCCCTCTTCTGCCGCACCGACAGCTGAAGTTGACCGAGTGAAGTTTGTAGTCTCGGAACCTTCTATTGTTGGAGATTTTTAGATCAATGTCGAAAAGGAATATTGTTGCACTCGTGTTGAAAAACAAAAGAAGAAAAAAAAAACAGAAGCACAAGCTTTTAAGACTATGGTCTTTTAAGACTGCGCGGATTAACTTGCGTGTAACTTGAAGTAGTTTAAGAAAAAGAACGAAACAATTTCCTAGTGACAGAAAAAGTGTCCGTGGGTAGGAAATTTCTGAGTGCCGTAAGGATCCCTGGAGAGTTTAAATTAATCCGTATCCACACCACCACCCCCTACGGCGCGCCTCATAGCCCACTTTAAACCGCAATCACAATTTTTGTAGGGTCACATCATACGCCTTTCTGAACTTTTGTGCGCAACTGCAGTCACGAGATTTGAATCATTCGTCGACTTCTAAAAAAAAAAGGCGGAAGGGGGGGGGGGGGGGGGATGAAGTTTCCTATCGAGCTTGCATGCTTTCTGACCTCGAATCAAATCTAATAAGATCTGATCGAATTTATTTTATCTGGTTTGAAAGTTAAAACAACTGTGTTTTTCCAATACTAAGCTCGTGAAATAACCCTCCCTCTCCCGTTAAAACCGAACCATTTTTTGTTCGGTTTTCCTTTATACATACTCCTGAGTTTATAACATCCTAGCTAGGAAACCAGTACACGGATAACAATGATGTCCGGCTGAATAGGCTTCCAGAAATATGGGTTAATTTGACTTCTGAACGCACACTGTGCCCACATGTACTAACCGATCTCGTTCACTTGCAGGCAGATCGAATTTGAGTAAACTTTCGCATCCAGACGTATTTCATATTTCGCCTCTATCTTTGTTCCTCAAAACTGGCTTCGCCGTGCAAACCATATTTTACAGTTGGCAGGCAGGTGAACAGCCTCTTTTTTGTGTCTGGAATAGCGGCGAATAATAGTTCTTTTTCCTTCTGCGTTTTTTCGAAAATAAGGCTCACGGGGAGACTGCACGGGCTTCACGCGTTGCTTGACTTCATCCGGCACTCAGGAGTGCTTTAATTGTATTTCCTTCCCCCGCTGATCTCCCATCATCCCTACGTTCACATTCTACCTCCAAACTCGGGTCTGACGCTTCAAGCAATGGCAGAAAGGCTCCCCTGCCTTTTTTTTTTTTGTTATGTAAAGGTGTGTCCATTATTATATTCCTCCTGCAGGCGAATTTTATGTTATGGCGGCTGCTTTGGCGCTCAGTTTTTCCGTGTGAAAAATAAGAAAACCTCGAAAACAACTCTTTTATATCCTTTATATATTTTGATTCTTCATATTCATTTATTTATTCATTTATTTATTTATTTATTTATTTGCTCTCGAAATTTCAACCACCCCCCCAGGCAAGAATCTCAGGTGCGCTAGTTATCGCCATTGTTTCTCCTAGACCATTTGGTCCTGCATGCCTGCATGCCTGCCTTTCATTTAAAGGTACTCCGAATTGACTGATTGTAGGGTTTAAGTAACGCGACGACGCAACGCAGGCGACGAGGCGCGCCGTAGTGAAGGGCTCCGGATTAATTTCGACCACCTGGGTTTCTTAAACGTGCGCCGAAATCTCGTACACACGGGCGTTTTCGCTTTTCGCCTCCATCCGAAAAGCGGCCGCCGCGGCCGGAAATCGAACCCGCGACCTCGTGCTCAGCAGCGCAACGCCTTAGCCACTGAGCCACCGCGGCCGGTGAACTCCGAAATTAATTCGTCCCAAAATTTATGTGTAGCTGCCTTGTGCGGCTACAAATTTATTGCGTGACTCCTAAAAGCAAGTTTTGAGCCTTAGTTTATGTGTACTGGGCGGCAGATGAGAAAATGACATGATACAATGCGCCGTTTATTCCCACTCCCCCCTAAACCTCACACAAACTACTTCAATAAGGTAACACCGCTTCACAGCGTGTAACCATGCTGTATCTCAGCCTTCAAAACTTTGTTAGCTCACGCGCAGACTGTGGAGGTGTAACGTGGCAGCAACCTGCGAAACTTAGTCCTGCGGACTTATATGTTGGCATATCAGACTTCGAAAATGACCCGTGCATTCCAGACATTCACCCGGCATGGTAATTAGGCGATGTTTTCAACTCACGTAAGTGACACCTTAAATGCCTGCTGAATATGTACCGCGTCATCATTTTCGAAGAATTTAATTACGGTTTTCCTATATTGCCGTTTTCAGGGCTCATTTTGGCGCGTTCTTGACAACTAAAAATTAAAAAGAAAATCAGAACCGCAAAAATTGCAGTCCTACTCAGAGAAACACGCAAAAAAGGTCAGAATCGCCCTGAGGAGCGGCGCGTCTGCGCTCGCCCGTGCAGAATGTCGGTGCGGCCTACATTTGTCAACCGGATCGTCTGCCGCTATCAGCCTTACGATCAACCTATACGCCAGTCACGTTCAGTTGAGTGGTGCCTGCCCTGTTGGCACAACGGCCCTTGCGGCGGCCGCCCCGCATGCCGCTTCGTCGTCTCGCCTGCCTTTATCGGCGCCACTCGGCGCTTCCGACTGGCAATCGCTCGGCCGCGAGCCGCCGCCGTCGGACTCCCGTCCGCGCTCTCCGGAAGAATACACGCCGCGTGTTGTCACCACGGCCGGCAAGCCCCGCGCTCACTTACCGCTACATGCACTTCTCCGCGATGCCAAGTGGAAAAGAGGGAGAGAAAAGAGCGAACACCCTCGTAGCAAACTCGGTTAAGAAAGCGAATGACAGCAGCCAACTGAGACCCCCCGCATGGCGAGCTGTTTTCGCTCAGCGTGAACCTTGCCTTTTCAGAGAAGCGCGCGACAACCGCAGAGCCAGCCCGCGGTCTTGCGGCGCAGGCTCCGTGCTCAAAGCACAGTCTTCGCCAGGTGCGCTTGTTCAAAAGCGTGGCAGGTTCGTGCGCAAGTACGCCAGGTAAGCGTTTGTGCGTGGCCCACAGCGGAGCTTCTTGAACTGCGCGACGATGTGAGGTGCTTCCTCCCAGGTGCTTGCTCGTCGGTGTCGTCACGAGCAGCAGTTTGGGAGCGCGACGCCTTCGCCTAGGGACCGTGCGTGAGCACTTTATGACCCGACACGGTACGCATGTAGGTAGTACGTGTATACATACGGTCGTTCACCCTAACCGCACTGGCCTTCCCTTATCGCCGCCGGGACATAAGGTCGCGGATACCATTAAACCTGACGCGGGTTTCAGAAGGGGATGACGGAAGAACTAGGAGAATTCGCTCCTTCCCTCGACCGCCTAGATTTCATCATCTATCTCCCATGCACTCCAGCACCTCCTCCGAGTCGCTTCTGCGAGAAGCAACCCTTCTCCCGTATTTCCTCCTCCGTCCACACCATACACTGCATGGCATTCCAGCGTGTCCATGAATGCTACCGCAATTATTGCTGCGTTCGGGTCACTAGGGCGCTGAGGGTTATTTATTTATTTATTTATTTATTTATTTATTTATTTATTTATTTTTACTTCAGTATTAGGAAAACGCTTTCTTTATGCTTTCTGTCGTGCGGAATCCGTGGAAGCGTTCGACAAAACTATAGGGAAACTAGCAGCGTTAATTAGGGTCTATCCACGCAGGCCATAGTTATTGTTACTTTTATGTTCATTTGACTGCAATGGTAACCTATGTAAATGTTACCTCTACGGATGGCCTGTACACAGTGTCAAAAGTTCGTATACGATGCACTGATCTGGAGACTGATGCGCGAAATTGCGTTCTCCCCAAAGATGAAGCAAAACTAGGAAATAAGCGCTAAGCAAATAACAATCCAAAGAAAGCAGCGTTGGACAACCGGAGCAAAAGGGAATCAGAAATGCAGGGCCCGTCTATGTCCCTCTGCGTCTTCCTTTTGCCCCCGTTTTTTATTGTTTTGCCGCAGGTGATGAACCAATTTCTGTTCAATAATGCTCCTTTAAACTACGCTACATATCACGGCACCGATGAGTCATATCAATGCCAATGCCACCAGAAACAGATAATTGAAACAACCATACACTGGCGTGCATTAACATCGTCAACTTATTTACGTCCACCGCAGGACTAAGGCGTATCCCTTAGACTTCCGAGTGCCCTGATTTCGCGCTTTCGTAATCCTTTTTTTTTTCGCACCCCCAATTGTCAATTCCTTGTGCCGTAAACTCCGAACAAGTGGTTGACGGCACTGCCACCAATATCACAGCAGTCTGTACTATTGAATGCCCTTTAGCTGTCGTCTAATGACACACACACACACATATATATATATATATATATAAAGAAAGATAGGTCGGCAGTCTACAACAACACCAAAGGAGGCATACGGGTCTTGTTAGGCTCTTTTTTTAGTACGGTTAGTGAAGTTAGCATCTTTTTAAATATACGTAAGAAAGAAAGAAAGGAAGAAAGAAACACACGCGCCCAGAGTGGGGACCGAACCCATGCCTTTCGATTTGATCTCGAATGCCTTACCAATTCGGCTGTCTGGGCGACTGTGTCCTCCTTCACTTTCTGGGGAATTTACTAGAACTGTAACTGACGCTTGAGGGTGGTAGCCAGCACCACTCTGACTACACGGGGAGAAGGGGACCTTCTTTTCAACCCCAGGGGCGTGACTCGAACGTCTACAGCCTGGCAACTGGCGGGAAAACCTCTTATACTACCTTGGCATCAAGGCTGCCAGAACCGAGACCCTCGCTAGGCTTTCGCAGAATAATATACTAGTTTGAAAATGAGGGGCTCGTTGAAGAAATACAGAAAGATAGGTCGGCAGTCTACGACGCCAGAGGAGGCATAGGGGTGTTTTTAGGCTCTTTTTTTACTACGGTTATATATATATATATATATATATATATATATATATATATATATATATATATATATATATATATATATATATATATATATATATATATACTTCACTCCTTCCATACTGCACTTGTCGGCGTTTGAATTTGGCGGTAAAAATAAGGCCTCGCGACGCATGCACTCCGACGCGCCCGGCGGGGGCACCCTCATGAGCGCTGGCGCGTTTAAAAGTTGAACTAATATTTGTTACGGGGATGACGTATGCGATTTCAACTTTCCGATGGAACTTCTTTCTACGCGTTACCGGCGAATCGTTGGGGCGATGGCTGGTAGGTTATATGCAAGTTGTCTCCCTTTGTTGTGCTCAAGGTCATCTGTCTCCCACCACCTCGACTGCATATCCTAGATTAGGTTAAATGCTGGCATGCCGAACTTTTCTTCCAGCTTGTCCCGCACGCAACTCGCTCTATTTGTTGATGCAGTCGCGGGCAACTATCGAAAGGTGGCTTCGTTCGCGCCATGACGTGCCTGCGAAATTAGGCCCGCTATACAACTAACGACTATTTTACGAATTCAACGACGCGGAAAGAAAACTTCACGATTATATCATTCATTTATCTGCATTTTATCAGCTTTTCTTTTTTTATTGCCGTTGCCTAAAACACGGCGGGTCTTGAGACACGCTAGAATGCTATAACAGCCCTTGCCCTACGGGTTGTGCGAGCCCATTCGTTGCAGTCTGTGGGACACGAAATCTCACCCCTGATAATTAGCTTTTCGCTTGATTTTTATACGTATAAACGGTAAATACGCTACTCTCATAAATACTGCAAAGAAATAAAAGAAAGGAACGCTCCTCTTGTTTGGAGAGGATTGAGTGCAAAAACCCGACCGTTTTTTACACCGCAGCTGTTATACGCTAACCACCCTCCCCCCCCCCCCCCCCTTTTTTTTTTTTTCGTGCGTAGATCGAGAAAAGCCGCTCCCACCCTCCTCAGTTCGGCACACCCTGTCCTTTCGGCCACCTGTTTATACCTTGATATAACATGGCGTGTATTTCCCCGGAAAATATGTCTTCCCAGCAATGCATTTGTGTTTAGAAGTGAAGCCAAATTTAGAGATATCGGTGTAAGTTTCGTCTTTGTAAGCTCGCTTTCCCACATGGTGTGTCACACAGTGAAGCCGACCGTGCAAGCTTACGTGGCGGAAGGGGACCACTGGCGTCGATCGGGCCGCGGACTCCAAGCATAAGCGCGATGCCCGTCAGGACCCCGAATACCGCAACGCGGAAAACGCAAGGCGCCGGCCATACTAGAACCCACAAACAGTTGCGTTGGTCATCCACCTTCACAGAGTGGAACGGCCCTGATTTTATTTTCTAAAATACCATGGTCCGCCATATTGTGCGTCACGAGAGGGCTGCGTTGAGACAATAAAATAAAAAATAAAAAAGGAAGTGTAAACAAAAACTGTGGTTGATTTCCCTGTTATAGGAATCAGTAAAACACGAAAGTGAAATGTGCAGCGAAATCCGCAGCTGAGCATGATTTGCGGGTCGGCGGCTGTCTTGTGGTTGTGCTTGGCGAGCGACGTCCTGCTGGCGGGTCGCTTCGGCAAAGGTGTACTGGCTCCATTTCCGTGACGGATATGACGTCGGTGAAATCGTGGTGTACTCCGGCATAAAACACTTTCATGTTAAAATATAAACCCTGAAAACGAACAACCCTAAGTATAACCAGAGTCCTTCAATGCTTTACTGGTCACGAAACTTCGGCGCTCGTTTCATATAGGGACCGCGCGCGCCACTACAGGCGCCACCGCCGCACGAAGGTCATCCAGCCGCCGCTTTCGCTGCGTATTGGCCTGCTCTTGGCGTGCAAACGCTCGCTGCTTTTGGTGTCTGCGCGCTGATTAAGTGTGTTTCTTTCGTAGTAGTTAGCGATGAATAGTCCAGTCATCACCTGCCGTCAATGGGTTTTTTTTTTTCGCAGTAAATTACCTTAGACTTCGGCCGCGAACGGCAACGGCTTCTGCGTGCTCTGGCACAAGCGCTGCGCCGTCATGTTTTCGGATTTTTTAATCTCTATTTCTTCTTTTCTTAAAGCAAAAGTTGTAAATACCACGCATACAGTAGCTGCGCAGTCACGTACTGCTGCGGGCCTATCGATAATACAATAACAAAACTGAAAGAAACCAAGTACGCGTCGTTCAGACTACGCTTAATGAATCCGTTGATTGCTCTGGAATGCACAGAACACTAAAAGAGATAGCCCAATAGTATTGTCCTTTCAATGAGTGGGTACATACTTGAGAACATCTAAAAACGCTGCAGAAACGCGAAGGATCAAAACACGAAGAGATATATGTTGCACCATGTGTCTTTACGCTTCCACGCTTTGCAATCCTTGCAAAAACAGGAAGCGAAAAAAGAAAAAGAAAACTGATTTTATCACACGCAACAAAAATTAAATGTTACGAAGGCAGACAAAAGAGCGTGTTCCAGCGCACAAAAATTTATTTTTTCCCGCTGCGATGTGGAGCACACGGAGGAAACAGAATATTGCCACGTAGCCAAGAACGACGCAAAGCTTTTCTGAACGCAGCGAGCTAGCGAGCTCCTGTTCTACAGAAGACTAGAATGAAACACAAACGTCGAAGAAGCAGTCCGCAGTGTGACGTGCACAGATGAACGTCAATAAAGTGAGTTGCGCGGCGTTTGCAATGCATGCATTACTCTCGGAACGTTATTAATTTCAGATCCATGGAAATGGAATCGAGAGCATTGTCGAAGAAACAAAAAATCAAGTTGGCGACAAGGTTGCACCCTTTTCATATCAAACAATATTGCCCGACGGGACGTACGACAAAAAGAGTAAACGGGCGCTCCGGTTGAAACGCCAGATAAGAAACCGGAATCGGCAACGCGCGGTTACAAAACAAACAAGACGAACCCTAAGGGATAATTCGCGGAAATATGAAAAGTAAAAGCACAAGGACGTCCCAAATCTTTTTTACACGCGAGCCCCTGAGCGCAAGGTAATACAAGTTTGCAAATAGGTAATGAAGCACCGCTACAACCTGACTCATATGACAAAAATCCGGCTTTAAGTTAGCCTTGTACAATTCTAGGTCCACTATGCTCTCAAAAGGGTACATTGCTTTTTCGATTCTCACACACAGTGCATTTCCACGCACTGTCACGCACTTATAATCGAAGCTGAAATCTCCCGTTTCTTGCCTTGGAATGGCGCGCCTCCATTTCTCTCGCAGCTCCCCGTCGCTCGGTCAGCAGAACAAGGAAACATTTTCTGTGGTATCGTTGTACAAGGAACGACATCCCGGGACGCAACACGTGTTAGGCATCGTCGTTCCACTACTTAAGTCGCATAACAAGAGCGCGAGATGCACGTTACATTTTTTTCCCGCACAAAACAAACACAACTCGCCGCGGCTCCGCCGTTCGAGCCAGCGCAACGCCGCCCGAGGAGTGACCTCAGTGAGAGGGTGGCGCCACCGCGCGGCGGCCAAACGCAGCATATGAAGCTCTCCCATTGAGTTACGGAGCAGTTTCGTGACCAGTAAAGCATTGAAAGACTCTGGTATAACTAAAGCTTGATTTCCCGCGAGAAGACTCTGTGTGCAGGGGTGCACCCTTTACAGGCTGGCTGCTTGCCTCGTTGTACTGGCGTCACTTCCGTGAAGGATATGACGTCAGCGAAACCTTCGTGTATCCGTGAATAAAACACTTTCGTGTTAAAACTCAACAATTCGTATCAATGCTCCAATGCAGTCCGCAATCAATGTAAGGAAGCTAAGAGGGATACAGGAAGACAGCATGATAGGTGAGGCGCAGTCGTAAGTGGGCAGCGTGGGCTCATCTTATTCTTTCTTTCTTTCGTTCTTTCGTTCTTTTTGAATGAGGGGGAGGGCGATAAATGGGACTGCCTCCGTCCACGTTAAAAATACTCGTGGGTCTTCACCACTGACGAACGTGGATGACTGCGATCAAAGGGGCAAAGTAGGGTCAATGAGGAGGCCGAGCATACTGTATATGCGACTATATAAAAACCACCCCACCATGGCGCGCGTTCTACAATGAACTTCCATTGTATGCGAAAGTAGGCGACGAAGTTTTTCACCTCGTCGTTTGTAATGACTGCCCAGAGTGCGGCCAGATCTCTACTTGTCTTCTTGAACATGAACTTATTTAATGAAAGGAACGCAACGTTATACAAATGGTGCTTCTCCGTTGGGGCTTGGATGGGGACTGCCTGCCCGCCTCTCCCGCTGTTCGCCGCTCACGCGGCCGGGCAAAGTTCGGTGTTTAGCATTCTATTCCTGTGAGACAACGTTTGCTTAAATTGGGAAGAAAACTATAAAGATGGGATCTGCGCTATGAAATTGACGGGACGCAAGCATGGTGCTTTGCATTGCGCAATGTCAGCGCAGAGTTCCAGTTTTTTTTAATTACTCGTTCTTCGTCAAATTAGTTACCTTGGAAGCAGTCATTGGTCATTCAGGAGCATCGTGGTGAAGCAAACAATATTTTTCAGTGTGTATGGTGACAAATAAAAAATGAGAAAAAAAAATACATCGACCTAGATAGATCACTCGAACTTACGTAACTCGAAATTTAACTCGAAGGCTTTTCGAATCCCAGATCGGTCGTCTACATCGTCTATTTATTTTTCCCCGCTTGTCTGGACAGGTTTCGGGAGCGTTCCCCGTGTAACATACTTGTTATCTCGCCCGCGGAAGCCCGAAAAAAAAAGATCGTTTTCACGTACTCTTTGCTTCAATAAGTAGCAAAGTGTCTTTTCTAAAGGCTACATTAACATTTTCACTTGGGCGTGATAGTATTATGCAGAGCATTAGGAACGATAAACTTATATGCCTGATTGCTCAGCCACTTGCTACTTCTCCGCTGAACGAGCGCGTATTGTGGTGAAAGGAAGAGAATAACGACGCGGTACAAAATACATAAGAACCAGAATCAGCATCCCCGCCTGCAATTTCTGAAGCAAATGCTCCTTGCTAAACTGCGAGCATTTCGCGAAACAGCTGTCGCACGCTAGATCAACACCGCCCCCGCACACTATAGGCCTACAGATGCTTTTTTTTTTTAACGCCGTGGCCTACAGACCCGGCGGACGATGCTGCGTGTAGGCAGGCCATCGTGCATGCCTACGCAGCCGGTCCTGCTTCCACCGGGGCTTGCGCTGTCGAGACGCCGCGGATCGTGGGGCACGTAGACAGTGATATCGACGCTCCGGTATGCCCAGGGGACTTTCTTTCGAAAGAAACCCGTTTGCACCAGTGAGCGCCGACGCTAGTATCGGATGCGGAGCGTGGGGTGGCTCTCTGACCCGTTTATAAATAATACGTGGCTTGCGGGGACGTTTTTTGAACTGCACGTACACTTGGCCGGCAGTAATAAACGCGTCGTTACATTATTCATGTTTTATTAGGTGAAGTTGCGTGCAGCGCCGGTGGCGTACATCTCTCGCCATCTTCTACCACGCTTCCCCCTTCCTTTTTATTTGTAATTTCTTATTTCACGCCGTGGAGTGCATAGGTACGGGCGCGGAATCCGCGGAACTCGTTTGGCGCGCTCGGGTTCGGCAGGAAACGGAGGAGACGACGGGCGGGTGAGCACGTGAGGCCGCCGCGTCGTGTACCGTTACCTTGGAGGGTGAGCCACGGCCGGAGAGCATGCCGTGGCGCGCCTCTCCTGACCATTGTGCACGTCTGAAATCAAACTGGTTCCGCTCGTCGGTGAGGCAACCGAGCACGCGCGTCTTCCTCAAGTCAGCGCCGAGCCGGCCCCGCTTTGCATACGAGATAGGGTCAAGTCTGTCGCCAGAAGTTTCAGCCGAAAGCCCGTCGCTTCTGGTCACGCCTAGCGGGACCTCGGGGGCATGCGGTGGCACCGTGTGCCTTCCTCGTCAGCGGCATTTGTCGGAGTGACGTTGAACAGTGGGGGAAAGGGGAGGGATGTACCCTCTCCCAACCTCCTGTACACCCACCTACAATCACTGCACCTCTCATGAGGCGTCTGTGGGGCACCACAGCGAACCTAAAGGACCAATTATTCAAACAAGCAGGGCGTAGTGGGCCAGTGACGCGACCTTGCATACGATTGGACTGCAAGAATGTGGTCAGCAAGGATGACGTCACAGTGGAGATCCCACTTTTGATTCGCCTCGTACGTTGGGCTTCTTCGTTCGTCAGATCTGCTCCCTTAGGCACAGACGCAGGGAAGTTCTTTTAGGTGCGGAGTACCTTATAGGACCGCACAATGTCCGTCCGCGTCCGTGCGCACAGCATTTACAATAGCAAAAAACCGCACAGGCACCGGCAGGATTCGAGCCTGTGTGTGGTAGACAAGAGTGTCAGTCGTCTTACCCATTGGGCTACGACCGTGAGTTAGTACCTGAGAGTCAAACGGCTTACTCCCTCGCCTGTAACGGTGCGGAGTACCTTAAGACCTCCCAATGTCCGTCCGCGTCCATCCGTGCGCACACCACCATTAAGCGAAAATCAAGCGAAATTCGATTTGAGCCGTGAGTTGCAGTTTCATTTAGGGAACAATCAAGGGGCAACTCACAGCGCAAATCGAATGACGGTCGGGACGCAAATCAGATGTCACTCGGGGCGTAACTTGGATGTCGTTTCGAGTCCCTGTACTCCGTGCACCCTCGCCATCATCCACGGAGTGGAGATGCTGCCATTTTTTCAGGAGGTAGCAGAGTATATATGCCCGGTATATGAAGTGCTTTCTCTGCCTTCGGGTTAAAGGCGTTCCGAACCGACGTTGTTACGAGATTGCCAACATAAACGTTGCGCAAAGCACTCGCCACTACACTACTACCGCGGTGTATTGGGTGTGTGCTAAGGGCACAAAGGGCCGAGAGATGCTGTCTAAGCGCTCATTAAGGGAACCCCGTTTTCGCGCACCAGCAAAAGAACTTTTTCATGCGCTGACTGACGCTCGCGCCAACCGCTGAGCTGCTATAGACCTGTACGATTGCAAGCTACATTAGAGCACTGCACGGGCCCGGGCCCGACCCGGCCCGCGGGCCGGGCCGGGTCGCCCGAAGTCGATTATCGGCGGGCCCGGGCCGGGCCCGGGCTCGGTGTTACGGGCCCGGGTCGGGCTCGGGCTTCACAAAGCGGGCTCGGGCCGGGCTCGGGCCTTAAAATCAGGCCCGTGCAGTGCTCTAAGCTACATACTGCGCACAGGTGTCGGATATAATAGTATTTGATAAAATCTGTCTCACTCGCGAGGCCCTTGGTTTCTGAAATGTCGTGCGAAGGTGGAGAAGGCGTAAAAGTCGATTGAGGCTGCGTGCATCAAGGCTAGCCGCACTAAATAAATACGTGGGTTTATCCGGTTCCCGCACGCTTCAAATTCGATTCTGTCTTAGCCTCGGTCTGCGGGGCTTTCGATCGTTTGTAACGTTCATTTTCTTACCCCTCCCAGGCTTCACGAGTGATCAGGGGGTGCAGAACTGATAGCAGCACTTGTTTTTTGTTGTTGTTGTTCTGACAAACATGTCAAGCTACAGTACTGGCCTGGCAGTGTCCGTAAAATAAGAGTGCACACAAATAATTGTACAATAACGGTGCCCGGTACGCTCATAAAATAACGAGTGTGTTTCGGTGGGAGCCGATATAATCATTTAGGGGCCGGAAAGTGGCACCAATTAAGGCAGTGGCACATTCGGGACAAATAGCAGCGACGGGTCCACGTACGAGAAATGCTTAGAGGAGAAACATAGTTAACTAAAAATGCATTTGTTAAAATCTAGTCACGGAGTAGTCACTGCCGAAATTTCGGGGAACAGCGCACAACCAGAAAAGAATACTAACGAGAGAAAAATCGGAAAAAGGAAAACTATTATAACCGGTATATAATTACAACAGTTTTGCTCGCATACATATTCAATTGTGCTCTCTTGTTGCGTTCTCGTTGTGTGGCTACGCACAGCGGATATATATTTCGCGCATATGCTGTGCGATAAGCCACTAGGTTCTCGTTCTTTGTAAGCGCTTCGGATTGTCCAGTGCTTCGTGTCTTTACCCTATTCCAAACCAATATGTGCCAGCCAGCCCTAGTTTGCACTGGGTTTCCTCGATTGGTCGTTTTGGACTGCCCCCAGAATTGCCCAAGAGCAGCTCCGTATTTTTTTCTTACCCACAGAATTTGTACCGCGATAGTAGCCCTGAACTGCCCAGGAAATAATACGAACTATTCTGCACTGGAAAATCGGTGAGACTTCTGCTGTTCGTTGTAAGAACATTTTAGGTTACGAACACGCCCAAACACCCGGAATTTCCGTCTCCCAAAACTGGCGCCGAATACATTAATTGTTAACACGTTTTGCGCCATGTGCATAATATAAACTAGAACGCGAATTATATTGCGGCAGCACTTCTAATTTAGCGATGGGTATAAATTCACAACACTCATGTATCAGAACTTTAAAAAGGGATGTAGATTTAAACATTGATTTACTTCGATTTCGCAGTTTGAACGTGTGCGAGTGGGCGCGTAATTGAAACTATTAATTTAAATGTATGTGCTTATTTTCCGAATTACCATTTTTTAAATATTTTTAGTGTCCGCTGCCACTGATGTATAAATCTTGAAGAAATCGTCATTCTAACTTTACATTCTTGTTCTCCGGATCTCTTTTTAGGTATCTGCTGAAACAACGTCAAACACCGAGAACCTCTCTCCTTGAGGCATATTTAAAAATAGAAACAGAAGCAGGAGAGAAAAAAACGTGACCATGCAGTGGGCTAAAATCTCACATGAACATGTATTTTCTGCCTACCGTGTTCCGCAGTAATGCGTATCTTATTCGCACTCAAAAGGTAAAAACTATGCTAGAGGCAGGCTCGCTGTAACCAACATTACTACTCTCCCCCACCGCTTATTTTGTACTTTATTGTTCCTTTTTTTACCAATGCAAGGGCGTATACGCAGGCTCAAATAGGGTGGAAGTGTTGCCGGAATATGCTGTGTCCAATTCGGTTTTTGTTCTTAGTTTCAGATGTTTAATGCAGGCTGACTAATTAAAAACAATAATTTGCGAATGATCCCGCCGGCCAGCTACGCCACGTTGTGCGCCTGTACCAAGGGGCATTGGCGGCAAGAACGAAGACGGGCGCCGCACCAGGCCGCACAGGCAGCCAGCCTATTTCGGTCTCGACGCAACGAACCACCGTCGAGAGTGAAGAGAAGTCGTGTGTGTACGCGTGCGGCGAGCAGACTTTAACGAGAGAAGCGGGCACGGCGGTTTTCCGTGGTCGTGACACATGAATCGATAGCTTCGCGGACTTGGGCCAGGAAAGAGACCAAGGGGACCGCGTGTTGCTGAATTTCTTTCCAAGTTCCCCGAGACACGTCTGCGAAGGCACACGGAAGAGGGCTACAAAGAATCGGATGTGGCGCTTTCTGCGTCAAATGGACTACTTTACATTGTCGAAGCTGCAGCCACTTCCGTTACCGGAGGCGGCGAGCGTTGCAATTTTCGCCGCCTTGCGTCCCTTTCAGCCGCGCCGCCGAAATCTCGGCGCGCGATGCCTGTTTTCTTGTTTCGTGCCGAAATATAACGGCCTCGGCGGCCGGAAATCGAATACGCGGCCTCGTGTTTTTGGCATGGAACGCTGCTAAGGGTGTGGCCGTTTATGTCTCCTCGGCCTGCAATAAGATGCTCTTGGGTTGCGCCTACAGGGGCTCCCGAATTCGCTCATTTGCCCAAATATCACCGCCGGGTTGCTGAAACCCGCCGAAGCACAGAAGCTGTGTAAGGTTCGCCATGGGTTGTCACACATTTGCGGCTATGGAAGGAGCCCAATTAAAAACCTGTGAGAGATATACGAGGCGTGACTAAAGGAAACCCATTCACCGTGCCTGTAGTAAGACAAACAAAAAATTTCAGCATCAGGCGTGGTAGAACTAAGTAAAGCAATGTATACGGAAGCAATTAAGGTGCGCCCGGTTTCTGTCGGATGTCGCCGAATGCGTTCAGATAGGCGTCCCACTGCTTGTGAAGGAGGCGAATACCGCCTTCGAAAAGGCCTCATTTTTTTTTTTAAACCGCGTTCTTTATTGCAACTCAAACCAAATTAAATTTACTTACAATCGTCTTTTTTCCTTTATGAAAACTGGCCAGTCATCCCAGCGATTCTGGCCATCATTTGGCCACAGAATCGCATTAACTGAGCAGATCGTAAGGCGTGCGAAATAACACGCAAAATCAAAGCCCCTTTCTTAAGAGTAAGACGATTAAAAAGCGAAGCTTTCTCCCAAGCAATCCGAGTCTAAGTCAGTCAAAACTGTGCCGGAATAGCGGAATCGCATAGACGTCGGCCTCCTAACGTTAGGGGCCCAGGTTGGATTCCGACCGGGGGAAGTTTTTTTTTTTTTTTCTGAGGCGCTTCATGTGCCTGCGCTTATCATCATCATCGTCATCGTTTTATGAAACGCATTGTGTAAAGTTGGCTCCTGAAGTGCGTTTTGGCGTGACATCGATCGCATCAGTAAGGCACACAAAGCTTCGCTTTAAAATTCAGCGTACAGCAGAGTTTCTTTTGAAAAAACGTAAACAGAATAATAAGTAAAAGAAGAACATAATACGATGTTTGTATATATTATGCATCTGTATACAACCAATGTTCTGTTGAAATATTTTATAATTATCTATTGTGCTTATTGATCTCTGATTTAACCGGAGTCGATCGTGGACGCTTGTTTAACGCATTTGTTTCGGCGGCAATGATGGTTGACTGAATCGTCATATGTTTTCGTCTTTGAAGAAAATCCAGCGAGGCTGACCACCCTTTGGTCCCACCAGCTCAATGTGCAATCCATAAGAGGAAGTAGCGGTATTCCCGCTTTTCGGAAAGAAAAAAGGAGGCGCGGAAACGCACTTCCCGTCTTCCTGGACGAGACTCGAGACACGGGGCCGGATGAGACAATATAGCAGAGGTGAATGACACGCCACACAGAAGCCCCGAGGTGAATAATCTCAACGCGTGTCCCCAAGAATGACCGTGTCGTGTCACCCGCTGATCACAACTAGAGTCGGAGTTTTTGAAGCGAAGCTTTCTTGGTATCACCGATGGAGGTGTCGTAACCAAAACGCACAGCGGGAAAAACCAACTTTACGCAATGGGAGGGCACATGATGAAGACGAAACAACAACAAAAACAGCAAAAAAAAAACACTTCCCGTGGTCGGAATAGAACTTGAGCCCCTTGCGTTATGAAGCCGACGTCTATCCGCATGCGCCACCATTTTTCTTCTTTACTGCATGGAAAACTGCACTTATTACAGCCTACAAAAGTTATCAGCATTCGGCTCGCTCAGCATTTCCTTTGGGTTCGTTTGGACTGCACAATAAATGTTTTTCTCTCTCTTGCGCGCGGGCTTTGGCTATGGACTTTTGCTGAGCTGAAGTGTACTTTGGCTTTGGGCGTTGGCAGTTTGGATTTTGAGCTTTGGGAGCGTGGATTTTGGACTTCAATATGACTTGGTTTGCAAGGAGAGCACTTCGCGTTTTAACCATCTTTCTCCTCAGAACGGGGCTTTGATTTTTTTCGTCTACATGGATGGCCGCGTAGCGAAAGATTCCGGGACGAGATAGCATTAACCGCCTCGCTGTAAAAAAGAACGAACATGCTGCTTGACAAATTTATTACTTTTTTGTTCAAATCTTACATAGGGGCATACCGAAGAAATGCACCGTTTCTGAATTACTTTATTCGTTTTGCGCTTGGTTACTATGTTACATAAGCCCTCAGTAAACTTGTTATCATTGCGGTGTAGTAATTTTGCCCTTTCTATCATCATCATCGTTGCCGCCACCGTAGTCGTCGTCGTCGTCACCACCACCACCACCATCATCATCATCATCATCATCATCATCATCATCATCATCGTCGTCATATTTAGGTCCACTGCAGGACGGAGGCCCTTTTTACAGACCTAAAACCGCCCTCTGCCGTTTCGCTGACGCGGCCATTGCCGGGGTCACGTGCTCTACAGCTGCCGGGGAGGCCGGAAGAGTTTGGTCGAGGCAGAGTACTACACCAGGGGAGGGGGGGGGGTGATTCTGTCCTGTCTGTAGTTTCTAAATACACGTGGTCGAACAAATATACTTTAAATTCGTCAGTAAAGTGTTTCAGTACCAGTACTACGTAAATTAAAACACATTCACGAGCAATACCTCCACGTGCGCTGTTGGTCATGCGTGACAAGGTGAAAGATGTCTCATCAAACGCGAAAAGTGACCTTAGTTGTCGTCGTCGGCTTCGGCATGAATGGTAACAAAATGACAACCGCTGTAAAAATAAAATAAATAAATAAAGACACTCGCTTGTGTTCTAGAGCGATTTGTATCCAGGTCGCCGGCGCAG
Organism: Haemaphysalis longicornis; assembly: GCF_048455015.1. Lineage (NCBI taxonomy): Eukaryota > Metazoa > Arthropoda > Arachnida > Ixodida > Ixodidae > Haemaphysalis > Haemaphysalis longicornis. Next base: position 439,713,391 of record NW_027526203.1, on the reverse strand, counting down.
CAGCCAAGTGCGCTGTATATGCTAACACGGCACCGCGCCAGAAGGGGAAGAAAATTAGCCTGACTCGTGCCCCGTGACAGGTGCACGCGACAGCACGTGCGTAGAAGAGGTGCACGCGGAGGTGAGCGCCGACTGTGGAACAGCTGCAGCGTGAACTGCGTTCAGTCCGCTTGTCGGGGTTGTTCGCGTCAGAAGGCGAAGAAACCAAAGCAAAGAGACGCTGACACAGCGCAGCAGATGAGAAGACTATGATGCTCGCTCGCTTTCGCCTTCAAATCACGTAAGCAGACCTAAGTGCACGAGGAATTTTTTTTAAGCTGTGCCCCTTGCTATACTCTTTACTGTTACCACTAATTTCCTGTTGTCGTTTGCCTAGCTCTTACAGTAATAGGCGACATATATGGTTGTGCTAGGTAAGCTGTCAGGTCAGAGTAAATGGTTAAATGTTTAGCGACAGTTTTGCGCCGTACAACTTAATATTTTCAGGGATTTCCAATGGAAAGATACACAAATACCGATTTCTCGAAAGAAATTATTTTATAAGGATTCCTGAAGCACCGCGTTAGCTGAGACTGACCTAAGCACCGCAAACTAAGACACTCTCTTAGAAACGCCAGTTCGAAAATGTTTGTATTCGGTCACAGTTTATAACCTCGACTGCAAGGTCACGCTTAAACTACAATATCTTTTAGTTTATAGCTGTAGACCCATCGCGGTGGCTCAGTGGCTAAGACGTTGTGCTGCTGAGCACGAGGTCGCGGGTTCGATTCCCGGCCGCGGCGGGCGCTTTTCTGATGGAGGCGAAAAGCAAAAAACGCCTGCGTGTACGAGATTTCGGCGCACGTTAAAGATCCCCAGGTGGTCAAAATTAATCCGGAGCCCTCCACTACGGCGTGCCTCATGGCTTGCGTTGTGTCGGCGCGTTAATTCCCACAATCAATCTAGCTGTAGAAAATCAGGGCACGTCGGTCATAAAGGTTGAAAAGTCTAGGTCCCAGTGTACTTCTTCGGGTTCTCCGCATTTTATTACTTCAAATTTTCTATATTTATACCAAGACTTTGTGTCCTCTAACCCACTAGAAAAGTTGTTAAGCATAACTTTTACAATTTGTCCCTAAATCTCAAAGTTCAAATTTAAAGTTGGGGCCTTACGCATCGAAGCGACACCTGGACACGTCGTGGTGGAGGGCTGCGAATTAATTTAGATCACCTGTCGATCTTCAGCGTGCGCCAAAATCTCACCACACGGGTGTTTTCGTATGTCGCCATCAGCAGAAGAAATGTCCGTCGCGGACGGGATCGAATCCGCGATTTCGGGCTCAAGCAGCACAGCACTTAGCCACCGAGCCACCGCGGCGGACATAAAACCCACATAACTTCATTTTTGAAGCATTAAATTATGGTGTTTCCTACTGAATTTCTTTAAAAACCGACAAATTAAGCTACAGCAACATGCTTGTTTTCCGTCGATAGGGAGTCATTGAAATAAGCTGAGAAATCTTCCAGAAGAGAAATGTGTGTTTTTTTTTAACCCGTACTCAGCTGAATTGTTTAGGGAATAGTTGTCGCAGAAATAGAAAGACAGAACGGAAAAACGTACGGAATCCAGACGTTTTTTTTTTTTTTTTTTTGCTATTGTGAATACGCTATTGCTGATTTTACGTAAATTGGCTGGTAATTGCCCAATTCGCTTTCACTTTTTGCCAACTGCCCGAACTACCGGAATAACTCCAGTTTCAAATTATACTATTCGAGACATCTACTATTCCATCTATTAAATGGCTAAATTCACTAAAACGTATTCATTATGTTTTATTGATGTTATGTTATGCTATGTCATGTCATGTCATGTCATGTCATGTCATGTCATGTTATGTTATGTTATGTTATGTTATGTTATGTTATGTTATGTTATGTTGTGTTATGTTATGTTAATTGTCCGCCCCTATACAGAGAGCAAAGGCTGGCTCTGTTCGGTAAAAGAAAATTGGTTCCACAGTTCCACAGACAGCGTTGGCTCCGAGTACTTTCGACGCCTTTCAACGCCCGAGGGAGCAAACAAACGGCCTGCACGCCTTTGAAAGTCTTTATTCGATGAATGGGGCGGGGAGCGGCGAGGCCAAGTGAAGGTTGCGTTGTAGCGCTGCTGCCAACTGGTCGCGTCGAGGCGTATGTATGCAGCAACCGGCCACGATGGTTTGTAGGGGCGAATTGGGTGCACTGCACAGCGTCAGTATACGGCGATTTTCACGTCAGCCGATATATTATCCCGGCCGGATCATTCTTCAGCAAATGTAGAGTAGTAGTGGTAGTTTGAAAGTTTAATGAGTCATAAAGTAGGAGTGGTTCCCTAGTCCGGCAATCCAAGTAATGACCGAGTGACAGATGTCCTAGGTGCCCGGAGTAGGGTGCAATCACTACTGAACGGCAGCATTGGCTGGAATGCAACACAACACGCCTAAGTATATGCAGCAGCCACAACGTTGACTAGCGAGTTTACTAAAATGACAACTCATTTCTCCTACCGTTGTTAACCCGTATAGCCGCCACCTCCGCGATAAAAGTGATATTATCTTAAATGCTACCTAATTAAAGAATTAGTGCAATCCAAAATAACAGATGAAATCGGCATGTAACCACGAAGAGAGAGAAAGAGAGAGAGAGAGAGGGAGAGATGGGGGTCGGAAAAGACAAATATGGAATGTGCCTGCTGGAAACGGAGTAGTTTCGTATAGAACTTTTCCGTTAAATTCGGGTAAGGCGAAGCCTGCAAAGTCGATCAAGAGCTCTGCGCGGCGTGACGCCTGGCGTTGCGCGGAGTAGTCCGCACTGTAAGCCCGATAACAGTTCCTTCCTCGCTCGCAGCTGCTCGAAAACGTGGAGGGATGAATGATGGCAGTAGCCCTTTCTCTGTCGTTTGGCGAAGGCTCTTGCTTGGCTGGCTGGCTCCAGCGGATAGGAGCACGTAATGGCCAGTTTCGAGGCAGATATCGCGTAACGGGGTAACAAGGAAAGGTGGGCGCGTATGGAAGGAAGCGCGAAAGCAACGGCGAAAATAGAGAGGGACAATTAAGGGTATACCACAGGACGGCGAGCTACTAGATCAAGTTTTTATTGGAAAACAGGAATATACACATGAAATAAAAGAGAAATAACACTAAGAAGATGCTGTACAGCATGACTCAAGCCCCACACGTGCCAAGCCTTCAGTTATGTGACGGTCAGATAATCAGCATCATAGTTTGACACTTATACGGAGGGCGAAATGATACACTTATCACTCGTTTTCGTGATGTGGGCGGCCTCAACAATGTCACGGGGCTCGTTACGCGAATTTCAAAGAATGAAACAAGCTTGGTCTACGGCTTCCCTGAATGTTCGCAATGGAAGCATATACCCCAATCCCAGTTTTAAATTGAAAAAAGGATTTTGTTGATTGCATTAATGCAGGCCATCGAACACACATTTGGGTACTGGCGAGACAGGTTCCGTGACCAGCGGTCGGCGGCAGGGCTTGGTCTATCTATCCCTTATCTGACCAGCTAGCGTGGGTGCGGGAAACACAGTAAAGGGATAGGAGTGGAGGAAATCAACGGTGAAAACAATTGTTTCCACGGAGAGGGGCAGATACAGCTACCTTCTCCCCTACTCACGAAATAAAATTGTGGCTACGTTACTTCTGGGCTAAAAATAGAGCGTACCACAGTAAGCATCATTTTAAAATCTCGCCGAAGTCACAGAAGTTTCTAGTTAGCGGCACGCACTGCGCGATAACTATATTTGGCCTGAAATCTCGACTACATTCACTCGAAGTCACTGCGAACTCATATACGACCAAAGAGGAACGAAGCATATTTAAAGCTTCAGAACATACGTCTGTTGCTGCCAGTTTTGTGCTACAGCCCGAAATACTTCTGCTCCCCCACCTTCCCACGAAATTTTAAATGCAGAGCATTTCAGTAACTCACGATGTCACCCGCGTTGACGTCCGTAGTCGTAGTCCGCACCGTCGTTGTCCGCACCGTCGTTGTCAGCACCCCTCCCCCTACACTATATATAAAAAAATATTATCCGGCGCCTGGTTTCGATCCCTCGACCCTGCGGGCGGAACGCAATGTACATGGTGTTCTACCCACTGCTCCACAAAGCCGACACAGAATGGGAGGCTACGAACGCGCCTTATATCCTTGACTCATTCACACTATAAAAAAAATACTATCCGGCGCCTGGTTTCGATCCCTCGACCCTGCGGGCGGAACGCAATGTACATGGTGCTCTACCCACTGCGCCACAAAGCCGACACAGAATGGGAGGCTACGAACGCGCCTTATATCCTTGACTCATTCAAACTACGTCAAGAAGCTGCTGATACAACGCATTCACTACCACCAACTCCCCAAACACTAAACGTTAACGCAATACACCCACCCCCTATGCGACGCATTTACTCGAGTCCCCCTCGCGGGGAGATGGGCCCAATTTTTTCCTGCAAGATTCACACTGACCTTCTTGATAGAGGAGACGGGAGAGGCGGTTTGGGGGATGTCACGCAGTGCACCGTGATAGTTGATAGGGTGATTTGGGGGGAGGAGATGCGAAACTGCCAGAAAGTGGCGAGAGGCAAGATGTTGATACTGGGTCGCGCGCCGCCATGAGCTGGCCAGCCTCTCTCGTCTGCCTGCGAACCGCGAAGAAAGCATCAGTCACTAGTCATGATCGGGCACGCTTACGGAGAAGTGTATCCCGAAAACACTTCCTCAATGCGTGCATTTGTATATCTTTTAAACTTGTCCTTGCTGACATTTCCTTTTTTTTTTTTTTGACTAACCTCGAATGCAGCTACAGTGGCGCCAAACTCCGTCTTTTTGCTTCGTGCTTGCCGACGCTCGCTGTCAATTAGTAGAAACCCATCAGGCTCAAGCGTACAGGAAATTATTGAAGCTGAGAACAATGCGCAAAAAGAAAGTTCGGTTTTTTTTTTGTTTTTTTGCCGGTACCCAATTTATCGCACTCAGTCGACCTCTCAAGAATGGTCTCCTGGACTGAGGAGCCACTCCCACATCCCCAGGCTCACAAAAGCTTTTCCTCCTCCTCCTCCCCCTCCTCAAGAATCGCTTAAGAAAATAATCGACGAGTACAGGGTAGGTTTTAAGTGAATCTCAAAGTGGGTACAAGGCCTGACCATTTAAAATCAGTATAAGACAATCACTCGAGGTGGCGGATGTGCAACCACTTTACTGTTGCAGATTGTTATGGGCAAAATGGTTTGATTCTCACTTTTTTGTCCGTTCATAACCAGAAGATTTGCAAGGACACATTTGGAGGACTCTACTGCTATAAGCATGGATAATTACAACAAAACATTGTTGAGGCTTATTGACAGTACTGAATATATATTTACAGCACGGGCATGTAGTCACGATTGCTCTACAGAAAATATACATACACGCTCTCTCTATATCTCTCGCTATATACATAGTACGCATACAAACACGAACGCCACAAACCCTGATAAGGGATTGCCCCGACCGGGCAGCCGTGATCGAATAATGGTAAGTATACATTGCGTCGCGGCCCCACCCCAGATAAGTCACTGTCGCGTGTGTGCGGTGGTATACGTTTAAACCCCTCTTCTACAACGAAGCTCAGAAGCTGTCCAGATGTAACAACATGCTCTATTAATGCTGACGGAGTTACATTGTAAGGTAAGACGTCAGCGCGCACGCACGCACGTATACTATAACCGACGGGAACAGGGTCCGATCTTGTTCTCGTAAACCAGGTCTAACCTACCTGCTTGTAAAAGTCAGTTTGAGACCTGTTCAACTGTACATATAACCCACTTCCACCCTCCGATAATGACATGCACTAAGCTTCCTGCAATATTCTTGTATGCCTGCCTGTCCATAGGTCAGGGGGAAAAATCCCTGATACCCCATGGCACGCCTTGCCTCATATATCATAACTCTGCAGCAGCCCGCCAGCGGGCACGAGATCTCGGAACACTCTAAACAGCCACTGTTAGTATAATTTTTTTCTGAATACGCCTCCACTACATCGCACTAAGCACACAACACCTCAAAAAACACTCACGTGCCCGGCAACCTGTCATACTTATAATAGTTACATCCAAACCAAAATGCTACCCACGCGGCACGCCACACCTTTAGCGGCGATTCCAGGGAATTCCCAGGAACCGGACACAGCTGTCCGAACTGCTAGGTCAGTGGCGTAGCCAGTGGCGTAGCCACAAATATATTTAGGAGGGTGTTATACGCCACCGAAAAAAAGAAAAAAGAAAATAGCCTGCTGCGGGCGCCCAAACAATATATTAGCATTTTTTCTCCATGCATGAATTTCGGGGCATCCGCCGAGGTGGGCCAGTGGCTATGGCGTTGGGCTGCTGAACCCAAGGACACGGGTTCGATACCTAGCCGCGGTGGCCGCTTTTCTTATGGAGGCGAAAAGCGAAAACACCCGTGTGTTCGAGATTTTGGCGCACGCTAAAGATCCCCAGGAGGTCAAAATTAATCCGGACCCCTGCACTACGGCCCGCCTCATCGCCTGTGTTGCGTCGGCGCGTTAAAACCCCATAAATCATAATCAATAAATTTCGGGGGGTGTTCTGACACCGAAACACCCCTTCCAGGCTACTCCCATGACCTGCGCGCAATCAAACTCCTTGGACACGCGCACGCACAGAACCCACATATCCCCTCAAACCCAATCCCACCGGCACTTCATGCGAGATGAAGTTGACCGAGCGCGGACGTGCAACGCGACTGAACGCACGGAGAAGGGCCTGGCGTCCATCCCGGTGAACAGGGTGATAGCGGTTGCTTGAGAATCATAATTTCTAATTAATATGACAACCATAGGTGTAGCTTCAAAAGTTGTACTTTGAATATTTATTTATTTATTTATTTTATTTATTTATTTATTTATTTATTTATTTATTTAATGAAATGTCCCATGGGCCCAACGGGGGCATCGCGTATGGGGGGAGAGAGATAGATATGGATAGATAGATAGATAGATAGATAGATAGATAGATAGATAGATAGATAGATAGATAGAGAGAGAGAGAGAGAGAGAGAGAGAGAGAGAGAGAGAGAGAGAGAGAGAGAGAGAGAGAGAGAGAGAGAGAGAGAGACGTTTATTTGAGCGCTTTCTGAAGTGGCCGTTGCACATCAAACAAACATATTGCATACAAGTCACAAATGTTCAACGACTGCAAAGTGAAGTGACCGCGCATTTACCCGTGTGGCCTCTGTGCATCGAAGAGAACATCGCCTTTGGATTGTATTGCAGGTCTGTTGTGTGTGTGCGATATTATGCTGCGGATGAGGCGCTCTCAGGGTGAACAGTGCCGAGTTTCAAACGATTAAATGTGCATGTGGTTTGAGTTGTATCTTTTACCCAAGAGAGGAGAAACGTGTCCACAGCGCAACACGACCAACGCCGCTATGCGCGCAGAGTCTAGGTACATTCGAGGCTTCCGTCATCTATATATGCGTGTCCCGTTACCATCCGGCGGCACCCTAACAAGTGCCGCCATGTAACCCAACACTGTCCCGGTACGAGAAGGCACGGCGTTGTGTGGCTCTCAGGATAGCGCCGATCCCTGACGCCGTGGGCCGCGCGTGTGGGTGTGGGCATAGGCGGCAGTAATTCTGCCTTTTTTTCTACCATAATCTGCTACTGAATTATGTTGCTTGTATGTCGCAACGGAGTTGCTAAGCTTCCCGTAGTTGGGGTCCCTCCCGCAATTTGAGCAGGATATGTTTGCCTCTCTGAAAACGACTAAAAATAGCGCTAGTTCAGGCAAAAACCCATGGGTTGTGATTATGAAACAGGTTGAGAGAGAGAGAGAGAGAGAGAGAGAGAGAGAGAGAGAGAGAGAGAGAGAGAGAGAGAGAGAGAGAGAGAGAGAGAGAGAGAGAGAGAGAGAGAGAGAGAGAGAGAGAGAGAGAGAGAGAGAGAGAGAGAGAGAGAGATCTGAGTTCCAAGGGTTTCCAAGGGTTCCAGGGACTAGTACAGGGTACAGGAAGGTGAAACGGGGGTAATTTCTCAAGCCTCACACAAATTTTATATGGTGGCGGAATAGACTGAAAAGCAAAGCACGGTTTTTCGTCGAGCTGTTGACAGATTTAAAATTCTACAGAGAGTGATGTAAGCTGCTATTGTGTCTTTCCCTTGGGCACTATTTAGAGCATGAACGTGCCTCACGATACGTGCTCAGAGGGGGTGGTTGGTCTCTCATCATCCGAAATATAGAAGTTTCTCTCCTCCTTCTCTGTGCATTGGGTATTACGGGCAAAGCAAGGCAGCCTTTAAAATCAGTGCAGCCATTAATTTCACATTCTTATTGTTTAGAAAGGCAATAGGCAATCACAGCTTGCCGGTGTGTGTGGGTGTGTATATGCGAATTTATTATTCAAAACAACCTTGGCAACATATCTGAACTTCTCGATACTTTGTTCAGATCAGGGTCGTTGCGTTGGTCACTGCCTTGCGTTGTGGCCTATACGAAGCTATTGCTTTGCACGGACCAGGTTAGGGTTGCCACCTTCCCCCCCCCCCCCCTACCCCCCAAAAAAAACCGGCCTTCCGGGAAGGGGGGGAGGAGTGGTATATATATATATATATATATATATATTATATATATATATATATAT